>NW_022280054.1:5005760-5091364 GCF_004355925.1 Anarrhichthys ocellatus | reverse complement strand
AACACAGTGTCTTGTAATTCCAAATGCGATGCGCCAAATGTTTGACATGAAATGTAAATAAACGAACTAATAGTATACTGTATGTATGTGTATAGATCCTACCTCAGTTCCAGTGTGCTGAGGAGAAGAACCGCTTGCTGAGAGCAGTGGCTGGGGGGGGCCTGGACTCGCTGTCCTCACTGAGGGCCAAGTGGGACAAACTGGAGCTTGTCATGGAGAGCCACCAGCTTATGATCAAAGATCAGGTGACTCACAAACACACACACACACACACACACGTTGGATCATGTCTAAAAAAATTCTTATCAAAGATTTTCTGTAACAGCAGCTTTTTGAGACTTCTTCTTTTCCTGTTCTACCTTTCCTCTCCTTTGCCCATTTACCCCCAAAATCACCCCGTCCTTTCTTTCTCTGGCTGTGTGCTACTTGCTTTCTCTTGCCCTGTTCCTCCTTTAGGTGGAAGTGATGCGAAGCAATGCTGCTGGTCGTATCGACGCCTACAGGGCGGACCTTGACAGGTTCAAGGCCCGCTGGGACCAGCTGAAGCCTAAAGATGAGATGCTTGAGACGGGTGATCATGCTGCCCTTGTTGCGTGCCTCCAGACCATCAGAGACAAGCAGCAAGAGTTCCAGGAGCTCGAGCTTGTGCGCAGTAAACTGCTGTACGTTTTTTTATTTTTTAAGTGCTGTATTTATACTTTTTTGAAGGATGTTTATTGCATTCATCTTTTTAGAACACGCTGTGGTTCGATGAAATGTGGTTATGCTGTGGCCAGAAAATAGCGTCTAATAATAATAATATTAATAATTTATATTGGTGTGATTGTGCTTTACTAAATCTGATGTGATGAGATTATAGCCATAAATCTAACTAATGATTCAGATACACTGTAAAAGTTAGCGACTCAACAGGAAACAGCGTCTTGATTTCGTTTTTTTAATGTCCTTGGGCTTACTGCTCTCTGTTTATCTAGAGATCTATTTTTCTATTTGAAGTTACTCGGTATTATTACTGATGCAGACCAAATCTGAAATGAGAAGAAATACTATATTTATTCATGGCCACCTCCCAATTAAACTACAGCCAGAGGCACCTGCTGCCCCAGACTAGAACTTCTCCTACTTGTGAAGTTTCATATTCTTCCTACAAGATGTGAGGTCTCAGCACAATCAAATAAATATAAAGTGTGTGTCTTACACATAAGTTAATGATGAGTGCCTCTCCTGAATTGCACATGCCAGCACTGTTGAATGAAGGCTTGACTTCTCTCCTCTCCTCAGTGAGGACTGTGCCTATTTTGACCTGGGTTCTCCAGATTTCACTCTGGCAGAAAAGACAAAAACAGACATGGAAGAGTACAGCCAGATGTGGGGTCTGTATGAGGAGTGGCAACAAGGCTTTACAGAAAAGGCCCAAGAGGACTGGATCACATTCAGGTAGGGAGGGGGTTAAGTTGAGACCTGGACCTCAATCTTCATGATTTGGATTGTTTTCTCTTTTTTTTGGTCACTATTCTGTTTTCAATTGTGTGTTAATGTGTATGATTCTGTTGTTTTACAGGAGTAAGACATATGCGTTTGAGGAATTTCTGTTTGCGTGGCAGGACAGACTTAGGAAGCTGGAGCAGCCTACTGTCATGTCTGTTAAGCTGCAAGGCGAAGTGGACAAATACAAGGTAGACAGTAGTACAGTCGGGGGAATAACATAATCATCATTCTTCATGTGTTTTGAAGGAACGCGCCTCAAAATCTTAAGCAAGACCCTCGAGCAGGACTTAAAGGCTACAATGTTTATTACACTCGACAATGAGTTTTGGATGATTTACTGACAATTCAGCTGTTCAGCCTGTAAGGGTGTTAAAATATTAGTCAGTGTAGTATAATGGGAGAGCAATCACCAAATTCAGAAGGCTTCTTCTTTTGGGTGACATACTTTTGTTCAGAAAATGACACGACAATCAGCTTAATGCAATACATTTTGTGTAAGTAGAAGCTTTTTGTGTGTGACACTAGAAGAAAGGTTACACGATCATCAAAATCAAAAGGGTTTAACCTCTGGGGACCATAACATGTTGAGCAGATGACACGGTTCTGAATATATACTGTTTGTAACTATACCAAACAAGAAAAAAAAGAAAGCATCCGTGTTGGAAAAACTGTAGATGAATGGTTAAAGTTTTTTCTTTGACACAAGATTTGATATGACTGTAGATCTCACATCCTTTATTTTCACATTTTTTCATCTGCATGTCTAGAACCTGGTGCCAGTGCTGAAATATGTGCGTGGGGAGCACCTGTCCCAAGACCATTGGTTGGACATGTTCCGTTTGCTTGGCCTTCCAAGAGGGACAACTTTAGAGAGACTCACCTTTAATGACCTCCTCGGTGTGGCGAACACCATCGTAGAAAAGGCTTTGGAGCTTAAGGTATGTGGGCACACACTTATGCAAATACATACAGGGGGGAAGCCTACACTTCTATAGGGACACACACTTCTGGAAATTGCTCATATTTAGTTTGGCCTTTTTAAGTATGCGGCTATGATTTATCAAAACATATTAATCCTTATGGTTATAAACATTAAGTCCAGAGAAGTAATACAGGTGGGTCTTATAGGATAAATGTATATGACGTTTGTGTGTGTGTGTGTGTGTGTGTGTGTGTGTGTGTGTGTGTGTGTGCGTGCGCACGCTCTTGTATTTAGGACCTGAACAGTCGTGCTCAGGCTGAGGTGACAGTCAGAGAAGCACTGAGGGAGCTGGATTTGTGGGGAGCTGCAGCTACCTTCAACCTGACGGAGTACACGGACAGCAGCCGGCGCACTCTCACCCTCATCAAGGACTGGAAGGATATAGTCAACCAGGTAGACGCACAAGCACACCGAAACAAACAGATGTGGACTCACGCGCTGTATATCAACACAAAACAAACACTTACTGCATGATGTCACGCAGACTTAGGGTAAGTCTTCTTGAGCCTTGGCTAACTAAAGACAGAATGCCGTAAAGTTTAATGCAGGCAGAGGAAGATAAATTTAAATGTTAACTTTGATGCACTCAAATATTTGCTAAGCAGTTTAACGCAGCAGTTACAGTGTGAGGGCTTAATATTTTCATAATTTTATTAGGCCAAGCACAAATAGCCTTGATGTGCTTTTCAGATCTAACTGCTGGGAGTTTCGGCACACCACTGAATATTTAATTAAATCTGCAATTATTGAACCCATTTTGAAGAAATCCTCTCTTGAACAGTACTTAATTAGCTGCCCTGTGAGGTGTGAGCCAAAACGCTGGACTTTCAGCATAATAATGAGACAGTATACAAAAGTGAAGTCTGCATGCAGAGCAATGCTTTTGAAAACTTTTGAAAACTCCTTCAGCTGTTCTCTAAATTTCCCTTTTTAAAAAAAATTGCTTTTGATAATCATTATTTCAGACAGGTCACTAAAAGTGACCACTTGATGGATGGACTTGGAAGGCATGGGAATGCATATCTACTGGCACCATTAAACAAATTGATGAGGATTATCAAACATTGGCTTTATCACCACTCTGTGCCCGTTCAGGTGGGAGATAACCGCTGTCTGCTGCAGTCTCTGAAAGACTCGCCCTACTACCGCAGCTTCCAAGACAAGGTTAGGTCAAACAAATCTACCAATACGCTTTTATAATCTTTACTGCTTTATTTTTAAATCTCCCCAGCCTTTCTGTTTATTAAAGATGCAGTATGTGTTTACTCAATCGAATGATTGCAAATTTTTAGTTATTTGTTGTTTACAAATCCGTAATGAAGCAGCTCTAGCCGATGTTAAATCTTTGGTCTATGTGTGTACAGGTCAGTTTGTGGGAGGTCCGTCTATCAGACTTAGACGAGTACCTGCTGAGTCTGAATGCCATCCAGAGGCGTTGGGTTTATCTAGAGCCCATTTTTGGACGAGGGGCATTGCCCCGGGAGGAGGCCCGCTTCAAACGTGTTGATGAAGACTTCAGGTACTCTCTCTCTCTCTCTCTGTGTGTGTGTGTGTCACATCCAGAGAGCTGTTGCTCTGTATTGTAAATTGTTTGTCAGCCAGAGTAATGTAGGTCAAATGTGGATCTTTTAAATTTGACCTAGCGATAGCAGGCACATTTCCCTTTCCCAGAAACTCCCCGTCTATAACGAAGCACTATCCATTGTATGTGGAACAACCTCACATTTAAGCTTAAAGTTGGCATTTAAACCTCAGTCATTGTTTCATTCTATATCCACTGTTGTTCCTACATCCCATACTGATTGTACATTTTTTCTTGCTCCACAGCACATTGTTTTGTTTTGATTTATTATTAATTTTCTGTTCAAACGTTCAGGTTTAGTATGCTTAATATTCAGTATAACAGTAGGTGTGTCTTTTTCTGGGATAAATGGACAGATATCATTTGTATTACAGGGAGAATGTGTTTTATCCACATTCAGTAACACAACACGGTCTCTATTTGTGTAACAGGTCCATAATGTCAGACATTCAGAGAGACAACAGAGTTGTTTCTCTGAGCTCAAGGGCTGGCATCAGAAACTCTCTGGTCACCATACTGGACCAGCTGCAGCGCTGCCAGAAGTCACTCAATGAGTTCCTGGAGGTACACACACACACATACATTGTTGTACGCAAAGACTACATACAGTACAGTATGAGTGTTAAATATCACAACTTTTTTTTTATTGTGTGTGGTTGTCGCAGGAGAAGCGCTCTGCCTTTCCACGGTTCTATTTCATAGGAGATGATGATCTGTTAGAGATTCTTGGTCAGGCAACCAACCCGACTGTCATCCAGTCACATCTCAGGAAACTCTTTGCAGGTCAGAAACCCCTGTTCTTTTCTATGCGCTTGTCTTTTTTCTTATACTGTGCTCATTTCTGTTTCTCCACGCTGTTATCCTTTTGCTCGGCTCTCCTCTCATCATCCTCGTATCCCTTGTATCACGGCATAATCTGTCGGACAGTGACGATAATCTGCGTGCGTATTGTCCATTTAGGCATCCACAGTGTTGTGTTTGATGAGCAGTGCCAGCACATTGTTGCCATGTGCTCTTTGGAAGGAGAAACTGTACCACTCAGAAACCTCATACGCATCTCCAGCCTCGTGGAGGTAAGTTTTGTAAGAATGTATATGCTATATGTTCTGTGTTGGATGTAGAGTATAATTGATGACACACTTTCCAGCTTCGTATGTACAGTACGCTGTTTTTATTTGTAGCTCTGTGTGAACTGTTGTCCGTCTTTCTAGGTGTGGCTAAGTGAGCTGTCTGTGGAAATGAAGGAGACTCTGAAGCACCTGCTGTTTGAATGCATATCTGCAGGGAAGAAAGGAGAGGTGGACCCCTCCTGCTACCCATCACAGGTACACACACACTTTCTACACAACCCACAATACTTAGTTGAAGTTGAGATCCAAGACCACATACTGTATGTCAGTAATTTGTGACCCAGGATGTGAAAAAAACATCTTAATTACGCTGACGTGTCTGAACTTTCTTATTTTTGGTTTAGATTCTGTGTCTGGCTGAGCAAATCCAGTTTACTGAAGACGTGGAAAGAGCTCTAAAAGAGCAACATTTGCATCAGTTGGAGCTGGAACTCAATGCCAAATTAGAGCACTACACTACGGTGGAAACCAGCTCTGACGATCACGCTAATACAGGTACTTCTGTTTGTGTGTGTGTGTGTGTGTGTGTGTATGCATTGGTGAATTTATTTGCGTCAGTCTCAGACCGGTGTAACTTCAATGTACTGACTTTAAAGATGTCAGCTGTAGCTTGTTGTTCAAGTTGCTCATGTGGATCTGTCTTGACCTCTGTTTGTGTCAACTCCCATCTTTTCAATGACTTTATATGTGCTGCCTCTAAAAATGGGCTTCAAATTCAGTCTGAACACACTCTGAGTATGCTAACATGTTAGCCACAGCAACTTTAGAAGGTAGTAATACTAGTGCAGTTCAAAACGTGCCTGTTTAGAAGAGGCCGGTATAACTTTCGAGAACCGCTTCACACACACTTGACACTGCACTTCCTTGGGTCCTGAGCAACACGCTTGCCAAATGTGAAGTGGATCGGATGAAGGGTTCCCTGGAAAATCACTAATAAATACTGTATGTCCCGTTCATCTCTGGTCTGTCCGTCAGGTTTCTCTTTCTCTTATCTGTTCTTGAATGTACTTTATAGAGCCACGGAGAGCAAGCTGTACTCAGCATGTCGTTCGGCGGTGTAGCAGTTAATATTGAAGCAAGCGACGGGGAACAAGCTGTACCCAGCATGCCGTTCAGCGCTATCACAGTTAATAGGGCTTCCCTCTCAATACACTGTCCAGTGTGTAGACAACGCACTACTGATAGATGTGTCCCGTAGATTCCATGCGTTATAGTTAGATGCCTGGTGATGTGTGACTGCCAGATCGTTTTGGACTTTTTCTGACCACCAGCGGCCAAAATGCATGAATGCCTTTTTAAACATTGGCCTGGACACATTTCATGCATGTTGAATAAATGTTAAACTCTGATCTGTATCTAAGTCATTCAAAATTGAGGTGACAAAACAACTTGTGACGCATGAGACCGATACAAACTCAGACAGGAGAAGCTGAAAGAAGCAGCACCCTGTGTGATGTTGTTTTTGTCAAGAGATCATTAAAGGCTCTGACATGTTTAACATTTTTAAATGATGCTCAGGAGGTTGTCCTGCTCTTTTTATCCCCATTTTCTTCTGCTTTTTTTTGGTTTGTGATCAAATTCCTGATAATGTCAACCTCCCCAATTTGCCGTGCTCTATAAACGCTTGATACTTACGACTTGCTTTTTTCGTGACACTATCAGACTCCCTCTTGTGTTTCGAAGGATTGAGCTCTGATCAAAATCACGGGTTGTTGCTTAGGCCCGAGAGATTAATGCCAAATGACTGCTCTTGTGTAAATCTCTTGATAGCCAGTCAGACTCTAGAGGCAGTACCCTTTCAAGCTGCAGATGCACTAGCCTGCAGGCTAATTTAATGTCTTGGGGGCGGGGGCGGGGGGGGGGGGGGGCTGAATATATGGCTACATAAAACATGACAGCTGAGTTTTTCCACAGAACTTCAATTTGTAAAAAGGGCTTTTAAATTTAAATCAACGTTTCTTATTCATGCATGAGATGAAAAGCTCTTCCATAACCCTGGAAGTGGCATCATTTCACGGTACATTGCTGCAAAATTCCAAATTTCTGTCTCATGAAAATGTATCTATGAAAACAGTGCTCGTTTCAACTGCACAAAGTGTTACTATCGCCAATTCTCCTCATCAGTTACTTATTTTTTTTACATTTTTTTTTTTTTTTTTAATATCAAATATTTCAGCACAGTGCTGCGTTGCAGGTTATCATAATTGCAGATAATATGGTTCATTTTGTGACTGTCTTGCATTCAAAACTCTACCATCAATACTCACTTGAAATTGAACCCATTTCCATAATATCTCATTAAATGACTGGCTCCCTAAAACAGCCAGGTAGACTGAAGAGGCTTTGGAGTGGCAGTGCTGATTAAAGTAGCTAAAGTAATGGCAGGAAAGATAATTGAACTACCCAGTCCACATAAATGGGCTATAAACCCAGGTGGGGAGTGAGCGTGATCTCCTCTGACACAGGCCTCTGGCAGAGAGACAGGACAAGATGGTGTTCATTTGGCTACTTTTTTTTAAAAACTTTTTTTAATGTTTTTTATGTCATTTTTATGCATTCATAGGTCAGGGATATTGACTTTCCAGAATATTAATGTGGCTGTATTCATGTCATAGCAAGGTTTCCCTCTCTAAGTGGTTGGTCGTTTACACAGCGAGGGGTTCCGTTTATTCTTCCCACCGATTGATTCAATCCTGCATTTTTCTTTTAAGCAGCTGTAAAACACGACTGTTTTATGGTAACAAAAAGCCCATTGCCATTCTGTCTGCTTACAATAGAACCATTTATTCACAACAAAGCAGCAAAACAAGCGACCTGTTGGGACTACCTCAAGACTTTGGGTTATTGAGCCCAGAACACGAAGTAAAGTAGTAATTACTTTTTACATATTTCATGTAATTGTTCAAAGAAAGGGAGGCAGAGAAATTGAATGTAAAGTTTTTGCTTTGAACCAACAGGGGTAGGTTTATACAGCACAGTGTATAATATTTGATAATTCACTGTTTACTCCGGTGCGTATGTATTCTTTATTGGTTTGACCAGGTTGACTACTGGTTATGACATTTACAAAAGTGACCCTCATTTATAATTAAGTTTGTTATTTGCACAACTTTACCAACTCTGCCATCCTGATATTGCATGTCTTACAGAGTCCAGTGTCCTGCAGCTGAAGCTGAAGGCCTTGATTCTGGATATTATTCACAACGTCAGTGTGGTGAAGCAACTTAACCAGGCAGGAGTTACCAGCCCCGATGCCTGGGCCTGGAAGAAACAGCTTCGCTTCTACATGGGAGCAGACAAATGCTGCCTCATACATATGGTGGATGCACAGTTCAGCTATACATATGAATACCAGGTGTGTTGACATGTAGATAGACGTTTGATGCACTCTTCCTTCAAAATTGACCAAATGGACACACAGAAAAGACACACTTATGTTTCTTGGGCTGCAGTTAACCTTTTTAACTTTTTTCTGATCATTCACACTATAAAATATATATATAAAAAAAACTCAAGTGGTAATTGAATCTGCTTACTTGGTGTTCAATCTTCACTGACCTGAAAGGGTGGAAAGTGCCAAACATCAGCTTATTTGTGAGGCAACTAATTTGTGTAATTAGAAAATGTGTATTTTCACTTGATAAATGACTAAATGGTGACTAATGGTGGTCACTTGTTGTATCACACTAGTGTCACACAATGTAGTAACAGGCACCCATACACATCTGTACATGCTTGATGAGTTATAGATAGTTCTGCCCAAAGCTTCCTGCCGGTGAAATTCAAGGTCTGGTGTTACTGGGAAAGAGAATGATTGGTTACTTTGTCAGCCGTTGATCAAAGATGTGGGGGGGGGGGGTGGGGGGAACACAGGATAAACAGGAAGGCAACCCTGGCGCTCCAAAATATAAAAGCAAGTAACAACAAGGAAGGAAAAATCAAAAAGCCTTTATTATAGTGGCTAAATCATTTAAAGAGCCAACATGATGACAGCTCAGCTTGATTATGCAGGTTATGAGCCATTCCAAGCACCTCCCATGATGCTGTCACAATCCCTTAAATAACTTAAGATGATAATGATAATGGTACGGGATCTTGAGTGTTGTGAGTAATTGCCATCTTGTTACTCAGTGAGGAGATCACAAAAGATGTACTGTGCCAGTAATATCGTTGAAATTCTTATTTTCTACCTTCAGGGGGCACTGTTTATGCAGAGATGAGATGAACTGAAGATGCCTCGCTTTATTTCTCCTCTGCAGTTCCTTTAAAACACCACAAGCGAGACTCTGTCTCACTCGTTTTCATTTGCTTTGCCTGTTCTTCATTTGCTTTTCATTCCTTTCTCCCTTAATCCTTCATCTGTCTCTTTGCCTTTATCCTCTGCGGCCCCTTCCATCCTTCCCTCACTCGCCATATCTTAACTTCTGTCTGGCTATCTCACTGTGTTTCTGTCAAGGTCTTTATTGCTCACTTTTTTCACCCTACCTCTCCTGTCTCCCAGGGCAATGCGGCTAAGCTGGTGCACACTCCACTGACTGATAAGTGTTACCTGACTCTGACCCAGGCCATGGAGATGGGACTCGGGGGGAACCCCTATGGGCCCGCTGGCACAGGCAAGACTGAGTCGGTCAAAGCTTTGGGTGGGCTGTTCGGACGCCAAGTGCTGGTATTCAACTGTGATGAGGTATAAATGAATAAACACAAATATGCAATGAACATTTCTGACCACACAGACAAACACAACACAACACAAGACTGGTTATTGAGAATGTGTCTGTTTTTCAGGGTATTGATGTGAAGTCAATGGGACGAATCTTCGTGGGCTTGGTCAAGTGTGGAGCATGGGGCTGCTTTGACGAGTTTAACCGCTTAGAGGAGGCTGTGTTGTCTGCAGTTTCTATGCAGATTCAGGCCATTCAAGACTCCCTTAAACATCACAAAAACGCATGTGAACTGCTGGGGAAGGAGGTTTGTGAATAAGAAAAGATGCAGACAAACACACATACTGAACACACACAGTGCAGGTTTTCAGTCAGTCAATGAATCAGTTATGCATTTATCCACATCAAGCAATCAATGAAACTAGATTCATGCTACTGTAGTAAATAACATATTATTAATGAGAATAACTACTTATACTTCTCTTCATCCTTCAGGTGGAATTGGACCCAAACTCTGGAGTGTTTATCACATTGAACCCGGCAGGAAAAGGCTATGGAGGCCGACAGAAGCTTCCAGACAACCTAAAGCAGCTGTTCAGGCCTGTGGCCATGAGTAGGCCAGACAATGAGCTCATTGCTGAGGTCATCCTCTATTCTGAAGGCTTCAAAAATGGAGAAATCCTGGGCCAAAAACTAGTTGCAATCTTCAACTTGGCCAGGTAGAAATTCATTTTTTTCGGTTTGGGTTGAGGTTGGATGAAGTGGAATATGAAATCTTTTACAGGTTAAAGAATCATCAACTAGCTAATTATGTGTGACCTGTCTCATCAACCGGGTCTTTTTGTCTGTGTGTTTACTAAATGTTTTTGTTTGTGTTCCAAACCAAATCATAATCTGAGGGTTACATTTATTCAAAATGCCTTACTCTGCCACTACAGTCTATTGCGGTGTATTGATTTTGTCGATAAGTTGTACTCCCTCCCCTTAGCACCACAGCCGGCACTACAGTCGATTCAGACTGTTTGAATATGTGTGAAAATGTGCCTTTATGTGTGCTGCGTCCAGGGAACTGTTGACTCCCCAGCAGCACTATGACTGGGGTTTGCGTGCTCTGAAGACGGTGCTGAAGGCCTGTGGCAGTCTGCTGCAGCAGCAGAGGCGGAGTCTTGACAAGGACAAGAGTAAGATCCCCTCGGGCTATTTTTGTTATTTTAAGGTACAATATTTCTGTGAGGCTTTTTTTCCAATAGTGGAGAGTGACAGGGAAGTTTGGAGAAAGCGGGTGGCTCTTTGGCCATTACCTCGAGTCACATTCATTGCTGCCAAAAGACACACAGCCCCATAACTTGTGTATCACAATGCAACACATACAGATGCAAACATGTATGAATGGAGAGTGTATTTGACAAATGTGACTAATGCAGAGTAACAGGATTTATTTAGCAAAATACACTGCAACACGTCAGGATCTACAATCACATGTCATTAATTCTGAATTCTAAATGACCTCTGACCTAGCTCGGCCGACATATACGCCGATGTGGTCCGTCTGCAGTAAGCTAATACTATTGCCCAATACCAGATCTACTGAAAAATGTAATGTTCTCAGTGGATCGATCCTTTTGACTTCATAAAACACCAGCAGAATGCACAATCAATACATATTTGAGCAACAGTTTTTTGCAATGTTACTCATCACACTTCATGGGTCAGGAGTCTTCTAGTGCCAGTATTGAGAACTGATAATGAGAGCTACTGAAAATGACATGGTCTGACATGTCTTCACTGCGGTACAAAGGCAGAATAATCATCACTATACTGTCATGTAATATATATGAAGATTTACAACATATTAATGTCTACATTTTATTTTTCTATAACGTGTACCCTGAGAAGTACTGAAAAGGTTGCACTGAGAAATGCTTATACACAACAGGGTCACGCTACAAAATGTTTTGATAATCTCTTTGTACATGAGTGTACATCAGAAGACTCTATTGACCAGCACTTTCACTGACCGCCTCCTGTCGTCCCTGCCCTCTAAAACCTCCAATACTGACATACTATCAATTGAAATCTACTTAAACACTTTCCCTCCCTTGGGCATTTCGCTTGTCTGTACTTTTGCCCGTCTCCTTTCTCTCGTTCCCAAACACGCCAGAGTTCTGTTGTTGGCCCCTTTAGTACCTCCTTCCCTCACCACCTTACCTCACCTCCTTCTGACCTGTTGTTTCATTGTTTCACTCTCTCTGATACCTGGCTGTCGATACCACTATCGACCCACTTGTTGTCACTCGCTGCTCTCCGTTTCTCACCCCCATCTCGCTGTCATGCCCCTGCTTTTCAATACTCCCCCCCCCCACACTGTCTCTCTTCTCATTCTAGTGGGGCGCGGTGGTATTACACGTGGGGCGCAGGGGGAAATGCAGAATTTAAATTTTTTTTATTTATTTATTTTTTTAATTAATTAATAAATACATGGCGAAATGCCTGTACTTTCATGTAAATGTTTACGTTACGCCGTTAAAAGGTTACACTTGCGCATGCGCGACGGCCATGATCCTTGGCGACTCACATGTGTGGCTTAGTGTTCAAAATGAAGAGACATTTGGCAGGCGGGAACAGAAAAGCAACCGCAAGCGATGCATCCGAGACGAACAGCAAGCAGCCAAGAAGAAAATATGATGACACCTATCTTGCTCTGGGTTTCACAGTGAACGCGGTAGGAGATGAGGAGAGACCAGTCTGTGTTTTATGTCTGAAAACTCTAGCAGCGGATAGTATGAAACCCAACAAATTAAAAAGACACTTGGAGACATTACACCCCACTCACGTCAATAAGCCACTGGAGTTCTTTCAGAGGAAACTTGATGAATACCGCAAGCAAAATGCAGTGTAAAACTCTTTATAGCCAAATATTTCAACTTGTTTTGTTTAGTTTTTCACAGGTTGCACTTTATTGTTATCTTGAAAAGATGTTTAGTGCAAAACAGGTTAATTGCAGCCAATTGCAATAAGCTATTTTTTGCCAAATTGTAGTTCTTTATTGCACATATATAACTT
The DNA here is from genome assembly GCF_004355925.1 of Anarrhichthys ocellatus. Taxonomy (NCBI): domain Eukaryota; kingdom Metazoa; phylum Chordata; class Actinopteri; order Perciformes; family Anarhichadidae; genus Anarrhichthys; species Anarrhichthys ocellatus. Next base: position 5,078,458 of record NW_022280054.1, on the reverse strand, counting down.
TATTTGCATTGTTCTAACAAAGTGATTGCACATTTTATTAGTTTTTGTCTGATGGAGCAATCTGGTTTACTTAAAAGTGATTGCAAGTTTCTTTATTTTATTATTTGAAAAAGCACAGACGGAGGATAACGGAAATGTTATTTCAATAAAAATTCAACATAGACCATTTTGTTACAATTCTGTTGGGGCGGTGGGGCATGCACATTTTTCTTCCTCCAAAGTGGGGCGCGACAGAAAAAGTTTGAGAACCACTGCATTACAGGCTTTAGTAATCAGCACATTTATAACGGGGCATGTGCAAGAGCAAAATAACAATGTCTATACAAGTCATGACCTGGTGTTTTTGTGTTGTTCTCTTCTTTCATCAGTAATTAACAATTTCATATTTGTGATCATATCCTAATTCAGATTGGAATGATGAATAAATCAATCTTTTTCGTCTACATGCAGTTCAGGAGAGTAGTCTGGTGGTGCAGGCTTTGAGGCTGAACACCATGTCCAAGCTGACGTTTGCCGATATCTCCCGGTTTGATGCTCTGGTAAAAGATGTCTTCTCTGGAGTTATTTTCACCGATGTGGAGGACGAGGTACTAATGCATGCACTGGAACAAGTCTTCAAGGAGGCACGGATGGAACTTATACCCAGCCAGGTGTGTGTGGATAAAGTAATCTATTAATTAGCGGAGTATACAAATATTATTACCATGATACATGATGTCACCTGGTCCTCGTTCAGTGTTTGGGATCACTCTATACTGCAAAAAGGCTTTAACATTAGCACTGAGACACAGCAGTTGGATAGTTTGTTAGGAAGACGGTAGAAAAAAATCATATTTTAATTGCAGATTTTTTTGTTCCTCCTCTCTTTTTTCCAGCTGAAGAAAGCATTGGAGCTGAATGAACAGCTGAGGCAACGTATGGGTGTAGTCATCGTAGGGCCAAGTGGAGCAGGAAAGTCTACACTCTGGAGGATGCTTAGGGCTGCTCTCAGCAAGACGGGCAAAGTGGTGAGCAAGAGACAAACTGCCTACCTGGATCTATATACAGCAAGGAATACTGTACACTTACAACACCTAGTTTAAGATGAAACTTAAAAATCATTCAAAATGCTGTAAATTTACATATTATTGTATGAAAAGCAATTATTCCAGAGTTTATGGGTCAGTTTAAAAAAAATCTTCCCCAATCTTGTGTGCCATCTTCAACTAATGCTGTATTTTTGTAGGTGAAGCAGTACACAATGAATCCGAAGGCCATGCCCAGACAACAGTTGCTGGGACATATAGACATGGACACCAGAGAATGGGCGGATGGCGTCCTCACACATAGTGCCAGGAATGTGGTCAGAGAACCACACGGTAAGAAAGAGACACCAATGGTGCATATAGCTCACTGGTGGTCTTTGACAACTGGAATGAAGTCTACTGTAACTGGAAAAGTTCAAATTGACCAGTAAACTTTACTGGGAATGGATACAGTTTGCCTAAAGTGGTCTACGTTTGCTATACTGCAATATATATTGATGCTGACTGTATGTACGTATGTATATATATCTATATGTGTTTTTGTATTTTCTAGGGGTGAGCTCATGGATTGTGTGCGACGGCGACATCGACCCAGAGTGGATCGAGAGTTTGAACTCTGTGCTCGATGATAACCGGCTGTTGACCATGCCTAGTGGAGAACGCATCCAGTTCGGTCCCCATGTTAACTTCCTGTTTGAGACTCATGACCTTAGCTGTGCCTCACCAGCCACCATATCCCGCATGGGAATGATCTTTCTCAGGTCAGTCAGCCTATGCAGACAGGGTTTCAAGTGCACCAAATTCCATCTTGTTCATCTGGCTCGTCTCACTGTTTTTACCTTCCTCTTTTCCGACTTGTAACTTTAGCGATGAGGACATTGATGTGGGTGCCTTGCTTAAGTCGTGGTTGAGGGGTCAGCCAGAGGAGTGTTGCAGTAACCTGGAAAACTGGCTGGCAGACTACTTCCAACGAGCCCTGGACTGGGTCATCAAACAGGTCAACTTTGCCCGATCCTACTTCTACACACTGGCTCAAAAACAGTCAAACTGTGTCATTGTGCTGATTTTTAAAACACTTTCTGACATAAATGAATAAATGACCTCCACGTATACTGACCAGTGGTCATCATAATAGATTTAAATGCTGACGTCATAAGAGTGTGATGAATTCACAAAAAAACCCAAATCTTTGTTTTTTAATTAATTCAATTCCATTTTTAATCCCAACTTGTAAATACCCTTCTCTTCTTCTCTCCTTCCATCAGAATGACTTTGTGGTGGAGACTAGTCTGGTGGGTACAGTCTTCAATGGTCTGTCACACCTAAGTGCTGTTGCAGAGAGAGGTCAGTTCATCGTTGGTCTTCTTAGAGGTTTGGGAGGAAACCTCAACCTCAAAACAAGACAGGAGTTTGCCAAAGAGGTGAGGACCTCTGTTTTTTTTTTGTATGGGCAGATGGTGACTGTAAGAACAGTTTTAGTATTCAAATTGTATTCATGACTCAAACTTAAAACTTGTTTCTTACAGTAAGTGGTCTCAGCTGTTACTGATAAAAAAAATGAGGGATGAGTCATCCATCATTCAAGTGCTTACACAGGATATGCACCTGCTGCGGAATGTCTGCAATGCCACTACGCCACTACTCAGAAAGATCAGCCCTGGTCTGAATATTTTTTCCCTTGTTCTTTTTGTACTTCTGTAGTTGCTGAGCTGGGCCAGGGAAAGTCCACCAGACACCAAAAAACCCCTAGATACCTACTATGACTCTGACAGCGGCAGTCTAGCAGCCTACACATTCCATCGTCCCGAGGGTCTCTCACTGGAACAGCTCTCTCATGCACACACGCTACCTGTTATCGAGACTCCAGACATGCAAAGAGGTCTGCACTGCTTCTCCCCATGGCTCACAGCTCCGCACAGGCAGCCCTTCATGGTGGTGGGGCCGGAGGGCTGCGGAAAGGGGTAATTACAGACACATGCAGAGATGCATGCGCGCACAGAAAACACAAAAATACAGACTTTGAAACCACCTATTCAAATGTACTGAACTCATCAACTATTACATTATCTCACATTCACTCATTTAACAGCATTGCCATGATTGTTTAATATTATAAAGTGGCAGTTTCTGTTCTCGGCAAAGCTCCTGTTGGTCTGCAGGGTTAGTGAGGTCACAGTGAAAGGATTATGGCTTCTGAGGCAGAGGCTTTCAAATGTGGACAATTAAAATGATACAAGAAGCACACAATCACCACTGATATCAAAGCTTCTTTAATTCAAGACTTGACCTTTCGTGTAAAGGCACTGACAAGAATAAGACTCAGATCTGCGTAGTGCATGCGTGTCTGGTGTGTCGTTTTTCCTCAAATGTAACTGCTTCCCTCCGCAGGGCTTTGAGGAACAAGGCTTACTAAGTTTGCCTTTTAGTCTCACTCAATGTCTCCCTTTCCCATCCTCTTGTTTTGCCTCACTCTCGTCTGAAAGGTCACGGTGGCAATGAGGCACTGAGTTTGTCAGCTTAGTCTTCTGATAAAAGAACATCTAATTAATTTACATACACATGCACATCATTTACTTTCCAATTATTTTCTCTTTCTTTATGCACCCTTGGGTCTGTTCTGACGAAAATTGTTCTCTAGATCCTAAGTGACCCTCCTGCGGTCCTGGCACCATCCTAAACATATATGACATGTATAAGAGTTACGGCATTTATAAATGTGTCTGACTTTGTTAGGCCCTGTCTGGCCACATCTTCACAGTGCCTGTGTGTTTCTTGACCTTTCTTCTATTTGTTATTTTCTGTCAAGGATGCTCCTGCGCTACGCCTTCTCCCGGCTGCGGTCCACCCAAGTCGCCGTGGTTCACTGCAGTGCCCAGACCTCATCTCGCCATGTGCTCCAGAAGCTCGGTCAGACCTGCCTGTTGCTCAGCTCAAACACCGGCCGAGTCTTTAGACCCAAAGACTGTGAGAACCTGGTGCTCTACCTAAAAGACATCAACCTACCAAAACCTGACAAATGGGGGACCAGCAACCTCACTGCCTTCCTGCAACAGGTAGAGGACACATGAACAAAAAGACAAAGAAGTGAACAAAGTAGTGAATGAAGGATGGATGATTCTCTCTCTCTCTCTCTCTCATCTCTTTCTCTCCCTGTCTCTCCTCAAGGTTTTGACATATAAGGGATTCTATGATGAAAACCTGGAGTGGGTGAGTCTTGAGAACATCCAGGTGGTGGCCTCCATGTCAACAGGGGGTGCTGTAGGGAGCCATTCACTCAACTCTCGCTTCTCATCTATAGTACGTGTCTGCACTATAGAGTAAGTATGGTGCAAATGTACTTTACACATTGCCAAACAGCCTGCAATTACATTATGTATTTCCATGCATCTAAATTCGTGATGTTTCCATCATGTCTCTGTTTCACTGTTGGTGTCCCTCTAACCCTGACCCTCTCTCTTTTTTTTATTTTCCATCATCCATCTGTTTCTCTGCCTCTTTGCCTCTGCATTTAGCTATCCAGACAAGGAGCAGCTGCAGACTATCTACTCAGCATACCTGCAGCCAGTTCTCCAGCATAGCCTGGGCAGCCAGGCGTCCTGGGCCAGCACAGGAAAAACACACCAGCTGTCTGGGTCTCTTGTGCAGCTCTATGAACAGGTATTGACTTGGGCAGGATGTCCGTTCATGTTCACATTCTATTTGGAGCAACATAGTCTTGCCTGAGATATCAAAAGTATAAATATGAGCATATCTAGCTTCATAAAATTACTGTGTATCACTGTGTATATGTGTGTGTATAAATATTTGTGTATATATATAAATGATAAATAAATTAACCTCTAACAGCACAATTTGTGTGCCATCCATAGTTGCAACTTTGAACTAGCCATATGGGGCTTCATTCACTATCAGCATATCGTCAATTCCCAATGAATTGTGTCCTTCAGATATGTACAGTATGTATCATCCATTTCCTCATTTATTTCTACTGTCAGGTGAAAGCCAAGTTTACAGTGGATGACCACAGCCACTACCTGTTTACCCCCTGTATCCTCACAGAATGGGTCCTCAGCCTGCTGCGGTATGACCTCACTGCAGGTAAACAAACACACATGCAAGAATGCGCACATATTAATAGGTGTGTGTCTGAGCACCTCTCAACAGGGATAATATTGATGTTATAACCAGGCACACTCGAACCTCCTCTAAGCTAGGGAACAAATATGAACCTGGACTGGGACCAATACTCATAAAGATATCACTTTGTTCATGTGGGAACCTTGAAGAATCAGACCCATGTCCAGTAAGGGGCTTTCACTCACATTCTCAGAGCCACTAATGTCTGCAAACAGAACCACATGGATTTGTTTCTTGTCAATATTCTTTTTAGCGCAGAGCTACTGTCTCCAAATTTCACCTTTTTCTTCATCAGCTCTCTCCTCTCCTTCCTCACTTCCTCTCTGTCACTCGTCTCTCTCCCCCTCTTTTATCATCCTCTCCCTTTGCTGTCCTTTCATCTCTGCCTCTGTCTCTTTCGCTCCTTCTGTAATATGTCGCTGCTGTGATAGTGAGTCCAATCATTTATTTTAATTAAACACGTCAGAGGACACATTTCTGTTTTCCAATGCTCATCATTTTTTTACTTACTACTTCTTCTTCCTCCCTCTTTTCCCCTCTTGCTGCTTACCTTCTTTCTGGTATGTGGAAAAACCCCTCTGTTCATCTTTACTCTGTGACTGTGTTGTTGTACGTGGTGTGGTTTGAGTGTGCATGTGATCACAATATACTGTATATGAACGGCACATAACCACTCTCATAACGCCGTTTGTGGCTGCAGCAGGCAGCGGTTTTCAGCAAAAAAGCTCAAAAAAACACCAAACAACAGACAGACACAGTTACCAACAAGCTGAAGAGTCAGATAATTCTCTCAGAAGTTGGTAGAGACCAAACACAAAGCTAAAAGATAGTGTAAAAACAGCTGTTTGTGGTGTTAAAACAGCAGTTTGCAGCTTGCGTCTCCCTCTCTCGTCCTTTTCCTTCTCTCTGTGGATTGCTTCAATGGAAGAAAATGGAATTAGGGCCAAAAGTTGTCTTTACAACCACAAAAAGCAAGCAGGCTGAAACTGTCTCTCTCTGTCTATTGATCTCAGGCTATTTAGCGCTATTGATTGCTCTGAACATCGTCAATCCCCAAGATCATCATCTTGAACAGAACAACTGAGAATCTATGCAGCTGAAGGCGCAGTTAATATTGTCAGTCACAAATACAGTCTCTGATGAATCCACATATTTTGGATGGTTAATTAGGCACAACCCTTGTGTTGTATTAAAAAACAAATGTTTTTAACTCACAAATATCAATTTGAAAGACATAGAAAATGTTAAGCATGACCATTTGGCACTTTGAGTCATTTCCTTTTCCTTTGTGGTCTTTAAATGAAAACCTGGGTGTGTCAACTGTGTCTGTGCTTGACTCTCTTCTTCAGCTCCTTCAGTATAATGTGACAGACACAGTTGAAGCCAGTGGTCTATACGAGACCTCAATTGTGGCTTGTCCCTGTAGCAGTCTTTTTTTAGCTAGCAGCACTCTGCTTGTTCCTGGGGGATTTTGGTAAATTTAGTTCCCCCCCTGGAAGTGCTTTTGTCATGCCTGATCTCACCAAAAATAGCCCTTTGACTCACGTTGAGGCCTGAGTCACAGTGTAAATACCGTGCTTGTGTCTGTGTCTGTCCTGTTTGAAACTTAAACTACAACGACAGATACAGACATACTTCAAATATTTCGCTGTACCTTTTTACTCTTTGTGTTGAATGTTGTGTCAAAGTTCTGATTAGTAACACATTTCAAACAAAATCAACAAATCTCATCTTGTAAGTAAATGCAAGCATGTACACGGCTTGGATATCCTGTTGGATATTAATTCATATGTATGTGTGTGTGTGTGTGTGTGTGTGTGTGTGCATGTGTGCATATGTCATGTGTTCCTTTTTAGCTCAATCTAATGTGACAGACAGCGTGTTGGAGGTGGTAGCATATGAGGCCAGGAGGCTGTTCAGAGACCGGCTAGTTTCCTCCAAAGACCTTCACACCTTCGATAACATCCTGTCCTCCATCATACGGGGAGACTGGAGCTCTGACGCTCTCGACAACATGACTGGTATGAGATAGCTCTACTCTGGCTGACATGCACCTTCGCTCGGTTCACGCGTACAAAACAACTGTTTGCAGGCTCCGATGGATTCAACAGCCCAACATCAAGGCAAAGCAGGAAAACATCCATTACAGATTGAGTACTTGATGCAATTCATGCCAATGTTTTCAGACTGCCACTCATGCCTGAATGAAAGCTTTGATAGGCTCTGTTCTTTGACAGCTCTGCATTTAGGGCAGTTTCTCAGATAATGGTCTGTTTGCTTATTTGAAACCAGCATTATATAAATAAAATGTTTCCTTTTTTTTTATTTGGTTTGACTGACACCACTTCAAATTGTGAACAAAACAAAAATGTTTCTTATTCCCTGATCAAAAATATAGTGTCACCAGTTGTAATACTATTTTAATTCCTTGGTTGTAGCAGGGGTGAGATATTGGCAACTGGTTTTAAATCCTGTTTCGAGCTGGCAAGACTCCAATGCTACACTTGCTGCTACACTTGCCTGCCAAATCCTAGTGGGAGATCATTAAGAACAAAGTCACCCCAGAATGATGTCTCGTATTGTCCACACTGTACAGGAGGGTCCCTCAGGACCCTAAGAGGAATGAGAGTAGAAGATGAATGCAGATCCCACCTTCCTTGCATACAAATGTATGTCGTAATACTAATATATACTGTGCTCAGTAATAATCTGCAAAGCAGTACTAGAAATAGGGACAAATGCTGGCAAGAGCAAGCCATGGCCAGTTTTCTTCATGCAAATTTACATTGGAAGCCAGCATAAAGAAAACATGCAAAGAAAGCTGGTTCAACCCAGAGAGGTGTTCAAGAACTGCTGAATACATACAATGACAAATCTATAACCAAGGGCCCTTGACACTGCTTAATGAAGGCCTGCAGTGCTGGCAGTTAGACTAAATACATCAGAGAAGCAGAGGCCTAAAGGATACATGGTTCTTCATCACATCAACACATCCAAAGCATGCATCCAGCTACAGTGTCATACCAAGAACCAAATCAACACCAAGTTCAAACGCAGCATTAATGGAGGAGCTTAAAACACCAGTGCTCAGTTACATAGAGACACAAAACTGCGATATCCCAGAATGTGGCACCTGGCAGTGATTACAAGTGCGATGGCTTTTTTTTCTTGATCATCCCTGTCATCTGCTCGCCCTTCTAGGCATCGCCTAGACTGCTGGATTTAAACGCAAGCCACCTGCATTTATATCTAACCCGTGAGTTAAATGCTGCTACCTTGTGAAATGAGTGAGAAATGCCTCTTCCAGATTATGGCCAAAAGTGCAGTCCGCCCTCAAAACAAACATCTGCCTGCTTGTCTGAAACATCTGGTGTGTAATCTGTGGGATCTGAAAACAAATCAAAACTCCTATTGCACAGGTTAAACATTCAGACACACATTTTATCTTCATTTCCACACGTAGCTGACCGGGATTCATGTCTACGACAGTACTTTCCTCTACAGTGCTCGTTTTGTGTGTTTTCTCTCACCTCTGAAGACAGCCTTTGTGCTATTTGATGTACACTGTGTGTTATTATTAAGTCTGTAGTATTTCCCTTGTGTGCAGATGGCTTTTATGTGACGTGGGGAGTCTCTGAAGGGGCTGTAATGGCTCCAGGCCAGTCTCCACATGGTAAACAACTGGGACGTCTGGATTCTGCTGACTTAAAACAAGTTATACAAAAGGTACACAGTGAGAAACTGTTGTGCGGTGTGGTGTGTATGTGGGTAGTCCTGTTGGATTAGGTATGCGTTTCCTGCTTTTATCTTTGTGCCTCAGTCTTGTGGTTGTGTTTCTTTGTATTTGTTGGTGCAGCTCCTCACCTGTGTGTGTGTGTGTGTGTGTGTGTGTGTATGTGTGTGTGTGTGTGTGTCCCCCCCCCCTTTCCTTCCTCTAGGGAGTAGTGCTGTACAGCCGTGATAACAGGGAGCTGGATCTCCTCCTGTTCTGGGAAGTGTGTGACTTTGTGTCCAGGGTGGATCGGGTCCTGAGCCGACCCGGTGGCTCTCTGCTTCTGGCAGGCCGGAGTGGAGTGGGTCGGCACACAGCCACGTGCCTGGTGTCACACATGCATGGATACACATTGTTCACGCCCAAAATCTCCCGTGGCTATTCTCTTAAGCATTTCAGCAATGACCTCAAGACGGTAAGAATGGGTTATCTTCTTTTCTTTTTTTGACTAAACTGGTTCATATTGTGCCAATCTAACTGATTTTTGCAGAATGTGCTCGATAATTGGATAAGTGTTTTTTTGTTTTTTTTACATTTAAATTGCCAAATTCATTGTTAAATGCCACCTTAAAGTAGCAACTAAAACATAAATGCACAGATCGGTTGCAAAGGGAACTTTGGTGTCAGTATAGCTGTGGTGTGTCGTGTTTACATGTATATTAAACATATATTGTATGTGTATGCATACTGTGTACGTGTAGGTGATGCAGCTGGCAGGTCTGGAGGGCCAGCAGGTGGTTCTGCTTTTGGAGGACTATCAGTTTGTTCACCCAGCTTTCTTAGAGATGATCAACAGCCTGCTGTCATCAGGTGCGTATTGTGGTTGTTTGTTTTCCCTTACTCCAGTTTTAGAAAAGATTTGACTTTTTAGACCTCAAGGGATACAACTTCTGTTCAGGGTTAAGGCTAGATTTTGGATTAGGTTAATGTAAGTAATAAAGAAAATGTGAAATACACTTATTCGCTTTCTTTTGTGTTTGTATACTGTACTGGTAATTTTAGCAAAACAATGCAGCACCGATCAGAAGTTGCAGTTTGAATGCGTCCTGGCCCAACTATCTTGTATTTAGTTTCTTCATCATTTCTTTGTGTGCCTGTGTATGTTATCTTTCAGGTGAAGTTCCAGGTCTGTACACTCCAGAGGAACTGGAGCCTCTCCTCTCCTCCCTCAAAGATGCTGCTTCGCAGGATGGGTTTACCGGACCACTCTACAACTACTTCTCTCATAGTTAGTACTGTATATTGTCTGTATTTTATTCATATTTTCCTTCGCATTGACCCCTATCGTCTCTGTTTCTCTGCTCTTTTGCTTTGTCTCAAACAACATTTTTTGATGGACTCCTCCACTGTTTTTATACTCCAACTGCTGTGTAACTCTGTGTGTATCCCCCCCCCCCCTTAGGAATTCAGCAGAACCTCCACATTGTTCTGCTCATGGACTGCTCCAACTCCAACTTCACCATCAACTGTGAGAGCAACCCAGCTTTCTATCGCAAGTGTTCTGTCCAGTGGATGGAAGGATGGTCTGAAAGCAGCATGAAGAAGGTCAGTGATAGAGGATGATAAACAAGTACAGTGACATGATAAAAAAAAACAGATATTACCGTACATCAGCAACTGCTGATAAAGTTCACGCCAGTATTTAAGATCCATAAATCTTGCAAGAAGTGTTGAGTATGCAGATTTACTTATGCCTGGAAACTTTGAAAAAGACAGACTTGTTCTGCCCAGACTTTGATAATATCTCAGTTGAGCAAACATACTTAGAAGTATTTGTAATTTACAAGTATACAGTGGCTTCATATTCAAATATTGACCCCGTCACCGCAGGGCTTAAAAAGTGAATTAGTAAATCAATTAAAAAGTAATTAACTATGGTACCTGGAATTTAATATTTTAAACTTGAAATAATGTAAAATGCAGTCGCGATAAGAGCATTTTTAATGCATGCATCAATGCTTTCCATCTTTCACATCTGGTGTGTGAACTTTTCCCTCGTCAGATTCCTGAGCTGCTGCTGGCAAAGACTGAAGGAGGACGGGAGGAGAATGAAAGGGAACAGGACGCAAAGGGGAAAAGCTCAGGTGGGAGCTCAATAGCCTTTTTAGTTTGTATGGCTGTGTTATTCTTAATTATTATGATGATGATAGTATCTTGTGGTTCATCTCTGTCGTGTCTCTAAGTGTAATTGTACTTCTCTTCTGTGGAGGATTTTTTTTGACTTAATTTAATCTTACAGTCCAGTTATCATAATTACAATCTTAGTACTGTAGCTTCAATAAGATGAAAATAGCTTTTATTGACAAAGAATCAGTGTTTACATATATGAAAGTAAACGCTTCACCGCTGGCAGAAAGGAATGTTAACTATACTTTTGCACCTTCAAAATACAACTTCCTTTTTACGTTCTCATTTTCTAATGGGGAAGCAACTAGAAGCCTATTAACATATTTTCTAGCTGTGTTTGTTTGTGTTTTATGTTATATTCCTAAATTCAAACCAATTCATGCTCACAAGCTTCTTCGTCCTCTTCTCCCAGCAGGTTCTGCACAGGGAGACCTGTGCCGTTTGTTCCTGATGGTCCATGAATCATGCAGAGAACATGGTGCAACACCCAGCCAGTACATGGCCTTTTTGCACGTTTACGCTGCATTATTTAGCCGGAAGCAGAGCCAGCTCACAACGAGACAACAGCATCTGCAGGTATCAGCTATAGTACAAGGTCCATATGCACACAGAACTGAGATGCATGTTAAAGTACTCACACCAAGTATTTGTTTCCCACAACTGTATTTGCTCTTCAGCGAAAGAAAACCAATTGTTTTTGAGTACCTCAAAATATAAAAGTATGTTGTCTATTAGCCCGTTAAAGAATAACTTATGGTGTGAAGCACAGATCAGGTAAGTAGAACTAAATAAAAACAGTCATAAGTAGTATACATGTGGAAAACAATAGCATGAGAATATGTATTTCAAACCGATTTCACCAACTGATAACTGATTTCTATGTACAGCAGTTTGTTGCCATATGTTTCTAATAATGGATAAAGGATCATCTTATCTTATATTAGTCAGAAAGGCAGTGACTGTAAGAGCACTGTTGGTATTACATGTTCGAGGTGGTGTTTTTAACTCGTACATATATTATACATAGATATTCCATGTCTCTCTTGTTCTATGGTTGACTCTTGTCTGCAGGCTGGTGTGTCTAAGCTGAATGAAGCTAAAGCATTGGTGGATGAGTTGAAGAGGCGGGCTGCAAAGCAGAGTGCGCTGCTGAAGACTAAACAACAGGAGGCAGATTCTGCCCTGCAGGAAATTACCACTTCCATGCAGGTGTGTGTGTGCTTGTGTGTGTATGGATGTTTGTTACTCTGTGTATGTCAGTGTGTGTAACGTTGAGGTCCTGCAAGGTTTCATGGCTTCTCCAAGTGATATTTATCCTCCCATGAACTCTCACTGCAGCCCTCTCCTCTCCTCTCCTCTCCTCTCTTTTTTATCTTCCAGTTTTTCTCTTCTCTTATCTTGCCTCTCTCCCCTTTACTCTTCCTCTCCTCATCTGCATTGTATTATACGAGCAACGTTTTCTGGATTTCCCATGACTGTCTCCCCCCTGCTGTGAAGTCTTTTTATTTAGTTTGTGTGCATTTGTTTGTTCTGTGACTTCTCATCCAGTGATTTTGTTTCCCTTTCCTCCTGCTGGCTCTGTCTGGAGGATGGATGTGTGGATAGATGTATAGGCGTGGGGGGAGGGGGGGTTCATTAGTTATGATATCTTATCTTTCTCTCTGTGGGGAATTGGCTTTTTTAGTGAGATGGAGTGAAGGAGGGAGAGAGAACAAGGCAAGGAAAAACTGTCAGCAGAGTGATAATTAACGACTAGACTCGTCCCTTTGGGCTGTAGCAGCTATGTCTCCTTTAGAGATGGAGACAGCAGGGAGGGAAAAGGGAGGAAGACTGGGACAAAGAGATGAAGACGAGAAACAAACTAGATGGAAAACAGGCTTGGGGAAGGTGGAGATATTCAGATTATGAACCAGTGAAGGAGGAAGGAACATGAGATTTGGAGAGGGAATAGGGAAATTATGTGGTATAAATGAAGGGGTAAAGACTTCACAGATATAGAGGTGAGACTAAAAGTATTCTGCCAAACCTAATGGGTCTTACTCCGAATGTTCCTAAACCAAATATTTCATCTTTACTCAGATAAGGACTGGGGCTGATGCATCTCAGAATTGATAAACTGACAAATAGATGTATTTACATTTTAATAGGTTGCTTAGATAGGAGTAAAATCTGTCAGTCATGGGTCACATGTTCTTGGTGAGTATTAAGTTGAAGAAAGTATACTGTATACAATATCCTTCTGTTTTAGAATTTGAAACACAAATGTCGATACAACACACTGAAAATCAGATGATCTTTTTGGTTTTCCAGAATGCCAGCGACCAGAAGACAGAAATGGAGAAGATAAAAGGGAAGATGGCTCAGGAAGTGTCCAAGATTGAAGAGAGAAAGGCCAAAATAGATCATGAGCTGAAGGAAGTGCAGGTAAGTTTCACTTGTGCTGTCAGTATGACATTGTGTGTCAGTTACTAGAAATACACATACATACATACAGCTGCCACCATCTCCATACTTGTCTTTTTCGAGCTGTACTTACCTTTATTTACCTCTGTGTCCCTCCCTCTTCTTACCATTGCTGCCCTGTAGCCTTTGGTAGATGAAGCAAAGCAGGCAGTTGGAAACATAAAGCCTGAAGCTCTGTCTGAGATCCGCTCCCTCCGCATGCCCCCTGATGTCATCAGAGACATCCTGGAGGGGGTACTGAGACTGATGGGCACCTTCGACACCTCCTGGGTCAGCATGAAGAGGTGAGAGGGTGAAGAGATGGCAAGAATAGACAAAAGAATAGACAAAAGAAGGGGGCAAAAAAGAAGGATGGATACAGTAGATAGAAGAAGAGAAAGTTAAGTCTTTGGTTACACAAAAGTGTGAGGTGGTGATGGGGTGTTAAAAGATGGATGCGGACAGAGGAAGAAGAGGATGAAAGGTTTTGCACAGTTAGGAAAAGACGGAGAAGGAGAATGTGTCAGTATAAGACTTTTGTGTATCAATCCGGGGCTGGGTCGCTAGATATGTAATCCCTCCAGCATGTTCTGGGTCTACCCCGGGGCCTCTTACCAGTTGGACGTGCCCGGAAGACCTCTGAAGGGAGACGTCCAGGAGGCATCCTGATTAGATACCCGAACCACCTCAGCTGGCCCCTCTCGATGCGAAAGAGCAGGCTATACTCCGAGCTCCTTCCGGATGTCTGAGCTCCTCACCCTATCTCTAAGGCTGAGCACAGCCACCCTATGAAGTAAGCACATTTCGGCCGCTAGTACCCGCAATCTCATTCTTTTGGTCACAGCCCAAAGCTCATGACCATAGGTGAGGGTCGGCACGTAGATGGACTGGTAAATCGAGTGCTTTGCCTTCCGGCTCAGCTCCCTCTTCACCACAATGGCCTTGTCCATCTCATGCTCCATTTTACCCTCACTCGTGAACAAGACCCCGAGCTACTTAAACTCTCTCGCTTGGGGCAGTGACTCACTCACAACCCGGAGGGTGCAATCCACCATTTCCGGCAGAGAACCAATGGCCTCAGACTTGTAGGTTCTGATTCTCAACAGCCGCAGTGCGTGCTGAAGGTCATGTTCTTAGGGGAGCCAATAGAAGCACATCATCTGCAAAAAGCAGGGATGCAATTCTGAGGTCCCCAAACCGGACATTCTCCTCCCCCCAGCTGCGCCTTGAAATCCTGTCCATGAAAATCACAAACAGGATCGGTGACGAGGGAAAACCCTGGCGGCGCGGCCAACACACACTGGAAACCTGCTTGACTTTGTGCCAAGTATCCGGACAGAGCTCTCACGTTGATCATACAAGGACCATATGGTTCGTAGAAACAAACCAAGATACCCCATATTCTAGCAGTACCCACCACAGGACTCCCCGCGGGACACGGCCGTAGGCCTTCTTCAAGTCCACAAAACACACGTAGACCGGATGGGCAAACTCCCATGACCTCTCCAACTGAATCTGAGGTTCGACAATCGGTCGGAGCCTCCTTTCCAGTACCCTGGAATAAACTTTACCAGGGAGGCGGAGCAGTGTGATACCTCGATAATTGGAGCACACTCTCCGGTCCCCCTTTTTAAAAATGTGAACCACTAACCCGGTCTGCCACTCCACAGGCACGGCCTCCGACCTGCACGCGACACTGAAAAGACGCGTCAGCCAAGACACCCCAACAATGTCGTGTGTGGTGGTGAGCCCAACTATATCTAGTTCGTACCGCTCCAACTTCCGCACCAGCTCCGGTTCCTTCCCAGCCAGAGTGGTAACATTCCACGTCCCTAGAGCTAGACTGCAATGGCCCCTGACCCCATTGCCTATCCCTGCGAGTAGTGGGCCCACAGGGCGGTGGCTCCATGAAGTTTTGTCAGGCTGAGCCCCATGTGCCAAGGCCCAGCCACCAGACTTTCGCTGGCGAGCTCCCCTCCCAGGTCTGGCTTTGTTTCCAGCCTATTCATCAAGGGTCAGTGAATCGCTCTTAATCTGGCCCCTCCCCTTAGACCACATTGCCTTGGGAGACCCTACCAGGCCCCCGACAACACAGCTCTGAGGTTTACTGGGATACACAAACCCCTCCGCCATGTTATGGTGGTGATTCATTGGAGGATTGATTTGTGTGTTAATGCTGATTTAGCTTTTGGTACTAGTCACTCATATGACCGTGGGCACCTTTAGAGGGGATCAGACGGACAAAAATCATTCTGCCCTTCTAATGACTCGTGTTAATTGGGTGAGCAGACTCAAATCTGAGCACTACAAGTAACAAAGAGAGTGTGGTGTGTGTGTGTGTGTGTGTGTGAGGGGGGGGGGGTAAATTAGATTTTTGGTAAATTAGAGATGAAGGTATGACTTTAAGGTTCATAATTCATAAATGATTCATAAACTCCTTCATTTTCTGGATAAAAAGTCACTTTTTTCTCTCTTCCTCTCGAATGATCTTTCTCTGTCACTTGTACACTTGGACATGTAACATCAGACTCTCACACACAACATTTATTTGCATTATTTCTCACCTGCTCACATCCAAACCTCCCTCTCTTTCCTTTTTTTTTGGCTTCTTTTCCCCTTTTTTTCTGTAGCTTTCTGGCGAAGCGCGGTGTAAGGGAGGACATAGCTACATTTGAGGCGAGGAACATCACCCCTGATATTCGCCAGAGTGTGGAAGAGCTGCTCAACAGGAACAAGGCCTCCTTCGATCCCAAGGTCAGCTAGCCACAATAGCATAATAATAATTAGATGAATGGTTGGTGGATGTTATAAACCCCTTGTAGATTTTTTGTTGTTTATTGTGGCTGTTGTTATAACTGAGTTTTTTCTGACTTGTAATGATGTTGTTGTTGTTGTTGTTGCTGCGGTCAGAGTGCAAAGCGTGCAAGTACAGCAGCTGCTCCCCTGGCTGCCTGGGTCAAAGCCAATGTCCAATACTCCCACGTCCTAGAGAGGATAGGCCCACTGGAGAAAGAGCAGTCTGGACTACTGGAGTAGGAACACACACACACACACACACACACACACACAAAAATACCACTCCAGAATTCAGCTGAGACGATTAGTTGACTAATATATTGGACAGTCAACAGAAAAATAGTCGTTAACTCTTTTGATATTCCATTAATTGTTAAAGAGAAAATGTATGTCGATGTCTGATCGTGTTGATGGTAAATGTAGTCCACTAAAGAAATAACTTCCCCTGAGCGTGCTATATTGACCGAGAAAGCTGATCTCTCCTGCTGCGTAGCCGTGCCAGCTGTACCTACATGTACCAGGATGCATTGCACGGGAGCGCCGATTTTGCTAGGGCTGAAAAATAAACAAAATAAGCTCACAAAACATAAATAAAGGAAATATTCTTTCACCTAAACCCCAAAAATACAACTGCACACCTTCTGAACTCAAGTTTCTCTGTTACACCGAACTAAGGCAGGCTTAATTGCCTTGTTTACTCATCAACACAGTTCATTCAAACTGGACAGAAACAAAATATAACTCACCAAACATAAAAACAATCAGCAACTCTGGTTTGGTCAAAAATAATTCTTAATTCACAGTAAGATGGGAAAATATACTCATACTCTCTTATGAACAAAAAGTATACATACATTTAACGATTCACATAGACACTCTTGACACTGTGTTTGTGTTTTTGTTTTTGTGTGTGTGTGTGTGCGTCTCCAGAAACCTAAGAAAAACGGAGAGTAGGAAGAATAAGCTGGAGGACCAGCTCAACTCTGTTGGAGCCAAAGTCAACGAGTTGAAAGAGAAGTATGCCTCCTTCCAACTTTCCATTTATTCTTCCAGCCTTTGATCCTTCCATTTCCACTGTATTTCACCTGTGACAAAAGCTTATGGTTGTTACCTTTCATAAATGTGTCTAGTAATGTTTTTGTTTTGGCTGGACATTGGCCAGTCACACCACTTGTCAGGTCATAGTTTAACAAAGGTGAACCTCACGCTGCAGGTGTGGCCGAGCCATTATGCTCTCTCTGTTGCTCTTTCCTCCAACATCTCCAACTCTTGCTGTCTCCAACCGTCTGTCCTGCCATTTATCTTCTTGTCCTTCCCTGTTCGTACAATCATTTCTTAAATGTGCGAGTTGAACTGAAAGATGTCTTACCATTCCTCTCCTCTCTGTAGTATCTGAGCATCTCACCTCACCTCTTACTGTAGTGTATGTGAGATTTCATGGCATATGCACAGATTTCTATTTTACCTTCAACGGCATGGAAGGAGCTACAAAGGGTTTTTATACATGTGTTCAATCTATTTAATCTATCTTTGGTAGATTAAATCAATTAGAAATCTCCAATGATCCCACATCAAGCACATTTATACCTGCTTACTGATCTCTTTTCCTCCTCCTCACTCTTTCCTCAGGTTTCAGTCTCATACTACAGAGGCGGCTAAGTTGGAGGCCGAAGTGACAAAAGCTCAGGACACGATCACGGCTGCCCAGCAGCTCATTTCACAACTGGACGGAGAACACACGCGGTGGAACGCACAGGTAGTTTGATGTATGAGTTGGTTGATGTGTGCATTGTTGTGGGAGGTTATAGACATTTACTAAGAATGGGGCTCATTTAACATGTAAGAGCAACAGGAGGCGTGTGTGTGTGTGTGTGTGTGTGTGTGACAGGGGGATGTATCCTGCTGTCTTGGGTCCCTTCTGGCTGTTTTTACTCCTCTCTGCAGCATCTGTCTGCACTTTAATTAAAACACTCAATCTCTTGCTGACACACACACCCTCACACTCACTGCCTCCCTCAAGGCCCGCACCAAAGAGCCAGTTTACTCTCTTCTCACGTATTTCCATATACTCACACAAACACACTTCATCCGTAACGCTTTTGCACACTGTGCAGTTGCTGGGGTTCGCTATATGTGAAACGTGTATTTATCATCCCCTGCCATGCTATTAGTCTCAAAGGAATCCTGATCAGCATAAATTACAGCAGTAATTTCACATTAGCATGAAACGTACACGTGTGTGACTGTGCTCCTGTATTTGTAGGTGACGTTTTTCTTGTGTTCTTGTCAGAATCAGTGTAGAGATTTACAGATTATTTGGGGTGTGGAGTTGGATTTACAGTTCATCACTGTTAAGGAGGGAATAAGGAGTCGATTCTTTCCATTACTCTCTATGATTCCTCCCAATCCTCGCAGTTTTTTCCTTTTCATACTATTTCACCCTAATTTCCTGCCTGTCTCTCTTTTTTTATCAGATGTCTGAGATAAAGAGCGAGTTGAATACGCTCCCTATGAGGGCAATGCTTGCTGCAGCCTTCATCACGTATCTGTCTGCAGCTCCTGAGGACCGTAGAAGACACTGTCAAGAGACGTGGATGGCTCAAACTGGACTACAGAGTAAATACACTAGAACTAATACTAGAGGCTCAACCTTTGCCAACTCCTGTGCTAAACAGCCTACACAAACACACTGCTACCCACACACATGGCACAATGCACTGTGTGGATACATATGGTACATATACAACACTTCTCAGACTACTGAATATGAGTGCTGATAACTCATCCTTATAGTGGAGAATGTTAAACTTGCTTGATCATCCTTTAATAAGTAAGTACTCGCAGAAAAACACACTGACTCATTAAGGATTACAGTATTTAATAATCCTGTTTTTAACACTTACTGGGTTTTACTTTTCACATGCCAAGCATTGCCACCTTAATTTAGCAGCTGTTCTATTCAGGTATTAATATTCCATCCTCACAAATGAACCTGTAAAACGTGTGCTTTTCTTTCAGCGCTCATTTTTGTCTTATTAATAGCTCTGACCATGCTTGGCCACTTCTTTCCCAGAGGGCCTCAGCATGTAAAACAGCTGAGTCATCCAGTTGACCCCCTATTATTTGTAAATCGTCACGTCCATCGAATGTCTTCTGTGTTTTGAATAACCAACACTGTTTTCAGTGAGAAAATAGTAAAGCAACAAATAAGCATGTGCATTTGTGTTGTGTGTGTTTTTATCAGAGTTTGACTTGCGGTCATTCCTGTGCTCGGAAAGTGAGCAGTTGATCTGGAAGAGTCAAGGGCTACCGTCTGATGACCTCTCCATGGAGAATGCACTTGTCATACTACAGGTTAGACATCCATTTCCCTGTCTGTCAAATCGCGTTATTCTCCCTACCTTTGTTTTAATTCCCTTGATTACAATTCTGCTTTGTCACAGAAGGATCTATGTTATTAATGGAACTGTATTTAACATTCTGAACATTGATATAGCTGCAAACCACTGTTTGCTATGTAAATATATGGTAGAGTATTGTCTACCTGAGCAGAAATGAAGTAGCTCTTCTTCTCTGTGTGTTGTAATCCGAGCTCTCCTTGCTTTGTTGACATAGCCTGCCGGCAGCACGTGCTTTTAGTGCATGTCCGTGCGTGTCAGCGCGCCCCACTGGTTAGCTCAAGGCCACTGCTCTGCACTGCTCTCATACAGCTGATATTGCCGCCCTGACCGACAGTGTTGTTGAGGAAGCGTAGCACCCACCCTCAGGTTCCCCCTTGGTTAAACACTGTTATCTCTGTCAGCCCTTTCACCTTAGTTTGCGCCGTTAGCACAGTTAGCTACGAGCCACCGGCTCGCCGTCGACATGTTGAGAGCCGATGAGAGGCAATCCAAATGCTCACAATCTCGGATCTTGTACCTTTTAAAGCATTTTAATCACCAATTCTCTATCCGCTTTGTTTAGTTTTTATGTAGCTAAAGTTAAACTTATTTGAAAAATATGTATATATTATATTACAAAAGATCTTATGCATTGAATGCACTTAACAAAATGTAATATATGTACAAAAAATATCAAAGTACAATATAATTACAGCATTTACTTGGAACAGCCAATCTCTATATTATTAGTCATATCAACAATGTTGCCCATGTTACCATTCATCTGTCCTCCATTTGTCTGTATTCTGTTTTGTTTTTACCATTGCTGCCTTCAGATCAATGCACTCAAGTTACAGGTAAGAAGGTGTTCCATCATTCATCCTTTTAGCCCGCACTTCCTTTAGTGTAGCCTCTCGGGTTTTTCTTCACGGTGTTTATGTGTGCCCTTAGACGTTTCTGATTATTGTCATATACACTTAAATAGCAGATTTTACATTCACATACACACAAACATGCACAATATACACACACATATATATATATATATATAGTATGAAAAGGAATAAACAGACAAATAAGCAGGTTTGAGAAAGAGAATACTTGAGCAAGAGACCGTGAAATGGAAGAGCACAGGATGAAAAGAGGGTGGTGGACTTCGTTCTTTTGCCTGGCGTAGGAGTGACGCTAGTCGATGAGCATTACAGCAGTGAGACAGAACTGAACATGCACACACACTTCCTTTTTTCTCAGTACCTGGGCCTCTTTCCTAGTAAAAATATCCCCAAACAACTTACCCTGAAACAGTTCTTTATCATTTTTCTATACTCAGAGTGTTGCCTGTCCATTCCTGATCGACCCGTCATCCCGAGCTACACAGTGGCTACGCACACATCTTCAGCAGCACAGACTAGAGGTCATCAACCAACAGGTAAAGCCACACGCACAATCACACTCATGCATATCTTACATCACACATTAAGGTTAATTAACTCTCCGGTTGCATCTGCAATCTTCACACATGTGCACTCTGGTGAAAACTCTAAACCTAATTTATCTCTGAGGTAACTTTTATGGTTTCAGGAGCCGGTAAAGCCATTACTGTTGAACATTTCTTTGAAGTGTTCCATTAGATGTCCTCGATTGATCTTCTTGTCTGTTGAATCCAATTCTATTTTAAGTTCATTGGTAGACCCTTATCATTCAGTGCATTGTGCTCCTTTGCCTGTCAGGTTGTTAATTGAATTGTGTGTGTGTGTGTGTGTGTGTGTGTGTGTGTGTATATATATATATATACTGTATATATATATATATATATATAAAAGAAAAAATACTGATTCATTCATTCATTTTTTTTTTTAATTAGGGATGATAATGATATTGCTCTGATATATTTCAGAGTACTGTATCACCAACCAATATTGTAATTAAAGATATTCTTTCCACTGTGTGCTTGTTTTCTATAGGATAGTAACTTCATGACATCCCTTGAACTCGCGGTCAGGTTTGGAAAAACCCTCATCATCCAAGAGATGGATGGAGTTGAACCGGTGCTCTACCCGCTGCTGAGGAGGGACCTCATAGCACAGGGTATACACACACACTCACAAACACCACTTTTATGCAAAGAAGGTGTGGTGATAATTATTGATTATGGACCACTGGTTGCTTACTCAAAAGCCGACCACTTTTCTACACTGTAGTGAAATCCTATTTTCAGAGATATTGCCTCAATATGAATGCTGTTAATGAGTGCAAACTATTCTGCACCTTGATGTTATCTACCCAGGTTCAATTAACAACTATGATGTGTGCCTGAAGAAATTTCAGATTGTGGATATATATATATATATACAGTATACTGGATATAACTCTTTTATATTCAAAGAGTTTCATCTAGAATCCTGGGTCCTCATGAGGCTCCTAAAGGGCCGGGGCTGGTGTGGTGCCGTACAACAGACAATCACAATCATGCTTCACAATCAGTTTTTATGGTTGTGTGTGCTGGGGGGATCTTTTAACACCCATGCTTTCAACAATACATTCAAAACCCTTTCTTTAAAAAAGGGTTCTTCAGAAAGAAATGCTTGTGGGTAGAACCTCAGCCCTTCAGGATGAACCCTTTTGGAACCCATATTTCTAAGAGTGTAAAAAGATAAGAAGGTGAAGACACTGAGGACAAAGTTACAAGCTTCTATGATACAGTACATGTTGTTAACACAGACTCTCTTTTTGTCTTTCTGTCCAACTTCAACACTTCCAGGTCCTAGATATGTGGTTCAGATAGGAGACAAGGTCATTGATTATAACGAGGACTTCCGTCTCTTCCTGGCAACACGGAATCCCACCCCCTTTATCCCCCCCGATGCTGTTTCCGTGGTGACAGAGGTCAACTTCACTACTACCAGGGCAGGCTTGCGAGGACAGGTAACCCACCCTCAAGTGCTATGTAATAATGCAGTGTATCTACACAGCATGTAGTGCATGTTGTAGTCATACTGTCTGTCTTTCTGCAGTCATACTGTCTGTCCACTTGCCAATTTGTGTGTGTGTGTGTGTGTGTGTCTTTGTGATAGCTGCTAGCCTTGACCATCCAGCAGGAGAAGCCAGAATTGGAGACTGAAAAAACAAGACTGCTGCAACAAGAGGAAGACAAGAAGATACAGCTGGCTCAGTTGGAAGAATCCCTGTTAGAGGTACACATGCAGACGTATAGCATACACTGTGACAACAATGTAGAGGAGAATTCTACGTGTTGGACTACTACTAGAGCTTGTTGCTGGGGTAGCACCCTATACTGTATTATGTATACTACAGTATGCCTACCATATGTACCTACTAAAGCACAATTATGTACCCCAGTGAAGAAAAATGGAGCTTTCTTAATATATAATCATTAGACAGTGTTGAGAAAATCAGAAAATCAGAGTTGCTGAGCTGCAACAAGGATGTGATTTGCACCACCCAGCCACCTTAATCAGAGGGCTACCATAGGAATGTTGGATTTCTTTTCAATTATTCATGCACTTCAAACCTGGACAGAGAAATTTGGAGACAGGTGTTGGGTCATTTTACATAATGAGAAAATGGAGACAAAACAGATTGTTACTGTCCAAATACGTAATGGGGCATCCTGCACTTCACTATCAAACACATACACACACAGTTGATAGACATTGTGACACATTCATGCACACAGTCTAAGGGAAATTTGGGTACACATAGACAGTGCCAAGAGAAGGATGTTAGTGCTTCAGTGGTACTTGACATGTAATTATTCCAGAATTGTGGGAGCATATTCGACTTGACATTTCCATGCTCCACTGCTTTCTCATATATTTTATTTGAATAAATTCTATCAGTTTGTTTAGAGAATAGATTCCACAGGATGTAGTGGGCGAGTCAAGCCTAAAAATTATGAATACATTTTAAAAAAAAAAGCCCCACATCAGGCTATTTTAAAACAACAACTCTTGCTCCTGCAACTGTCAGATCAGACCAGATTTCAGCCAATTGACAGATACGGGACAACATACTCTCTGTGCATCTTGTGCTCTTTTATCTCTTACTTATTAATCGTCTAATCCTTGCCTTATCTTTTGTTTGTACCTGTCTGTCCATTGTTCCTTTGTCAGACCCTGGCTACATCTCAGGGTAATATTCTTGAGAACAGGGAGCTGATAGACAGTCTGAACCAGACCAAGGCAAGCAGTGCCCTGATCCAGATGTCACTGTTGGAATCACACCAGCTGCAGGCCTCCCTGGATCAGGTACTGTACCTCAGGCACACATGCACACACACTCTGAAAAAATGCCAGGGAAAACTTTTCATGGCCTACCCCACTGCACCACTGTTTAATGGGATTGTTCGTATTATTTGAAGTGGAGTTGTATGATGTACTTATCAATATTCAGTGTATTACCGACAGTAGATGGCGGTTGGCAGGCCCCCAGTTTGGAGAGGCAGGCATGATTACTGACACGGGATAAAAGCAATGTACTGCTGTGGACAGGGGTAGCAGCAAAATATATTTTAGCCACCAAAAAGAAAGGCTTACCTAAAAAAAAAATATCTGTTTGAGGTTACGCTATATTAATAATATTTTCCCCACTTTATCTTGCCGTTAGACAGCCCTTTCCAACGGGGAACTGAACTGAAAGGGAAACTTATCTATGCTCTCTTTAAAGTTACAAGAACCCATTGACAAATACAATATAGATACATTTCACTTTCAGTTCAGTTCAGGGGAAAATATTATCAATATAGGGTACACTTAAAATGCTCCTGTGCTCGGACTCCTGTCTGTTTCTCTAAACTGGGGGTGTGCCTGTATAGGTAATACACTGATTAACCGAACGATTCATTAAAGTGTTTGATTCATTTTTTTAAAGGTTTTTTGGTCATAACAAAATAAAAAAGTGATGCAAAGAGAATCTGTATTAAACATCTATAGTGTAATGAACAAACCCTTCACAACAACTGCTATTCTCTTCTACCTCATGAAGAGAGAGAAGGAATGGGGACGGAGGGAGAGGGGGAGAGAGAGAGAGGAGGGAGAGGGAGAGAGAGAGAGCACAGATGACAGATAGACTAAGGTAGAGGGAGGCATTGAAGTACACAGATACCGACAGTCAGAGATTCAGATAGAATGTGAAATGACGTTTATTCCCAGTCTGCAAATGTAAAATGACTCCACTTTTGTGTAATTTCTTGAACAATCCTGAATACAAAATTGAGATGTTTTGGCTATTACTTAAAAATATGCCGTGTTATGTAAGTATTTCCGCTCGTTTGAGTGGTCTTCAGATAAACAAACTCACAGCTGCAGTTTGCAAAAACATCAGATTACATAGTTGCACAAACAAGAAGCGACTGTAGATTCATTACACCATCATCCTCTAGGGCGCACTGTTAAACCAGAACTGTTTTAGTTATTTTCTCTCAGTTGCTTTTATTTATTTTTCTGAAATGAACCTTTTTTTCACACCTCCTGTCTCATCATACATCGCGTTGTCTTCTCTTTCACTCTCCTTCCATCTCGTTTGCAAATACATTTTTTCTAATCTACTTTCCCTGCGATCCTTCCATCAGTGGTATCTTTTGTAACTCTCTGAAACATCTGGTTCCTTTTCTGTGACCTCTTGGTGTCTCTCTATCCCCCTTTCTCTCTGTCCTCTTTTTCACTTCTACCTTTTTTCTGTTATTGTAGGAGCGGGACGCCTACCTGCCTCTTGCAGAGAGTGCCAGCAAGATGTATTTCGTCATCACAGACCTGTCGAAGATCAACAACATGTACCGCTTCAGCCTTGCTTCTTTTCTGCGCCTCTTCCAAAGGGCTCTTCAGGCCAAGAAGGTGACTGGTTGAAACAACTCTTCTAGTACATCCCTTTCCATCCAGCACAGCAGTGTGTTAACATGTTTATTTTGCAAAAATTGTTCCAAAAAAATGTGCCCCTGAACTGAACTCAACATCAATGCAACACCGTCATGCAGCTAGACTAATGAATAGTCAACTCTTCTCCCTCACATTTTATGGCAAACTGTCTAAAATAACAAGGATCCTGTCCTAAAATCCGCTTCAGGCTTAAACTGCAGCTCTGTTATATTCGATGAAATACAGTGTCACAGCTTATGAGTTGTGACTTAACTCGTGGGGCCATCTCTGCCATCACTGCTTTATAAGTCCAAAAGAAAAGTGGCAGGAATATTATCTGAAAGACAAATTGTCGAGGGGAAAAAGTATCCCAATAAAGTCTCTGAATCTTGTATTATCCACTTTTGAATGTAAGCCTACAGCATGGCTTAGCATAAAGACTGGAAACAGTGCCTCTGAAATCTCCTTTTTGTTTTTACTGAGTTTATCTCAGTCTAACCTGTGCAGCTGGAGAGCATCATAGACTATCTATCACACTGCTGTTCTCCATCTGAGCCCTAAACACTCTCTGATAACCAGAGTGCACACACACACACACACACACACACACACACACACACACACACACACACACACACACACACACACACACACACACAGAGGCACACAGACATTGGGTTGAGAGATTGAGCACTAATTCCTCAAATCCTGTGTGGGTTGTTAGAGCCAGTGCTGTCATCCAAGAATGTCACCAGGCAGCAGCTGGTCACCACTGTTACGTGTGTGTGTGTGTGTGTGTGTTGGGAGGCTTGTGGACTCATGCAGTAAGTGAGAATACTCTCTCTCCCTTTGTATCTTTTAGTTGTTTGTTGTATTGAACGAGAATGTTTTATTTGCCATGAACTGCAGATGGTTCCTGAGATCTGGAAGAGAATTTGAACCTCTCATGTCTGACATAACACACTGAACAGTCCTCTTTTTAGTTCTCACACACACACACAAACTATTTAGCAGACACACACACAATGTCTATGCTCAGGTACCGTATGCACAAAGTGCTAACTTGCACTCATTAAACAGGGTTTTACATGAAATACATGCTTGCAGAAAACCTCAAACAGAGATCCAGGAAGAGGAACAGAGGAACAGAAATGCTGGACTGCGAATATGGGACAGAACGAGAAAAATCCATCTGGAAATTCCCTTTTTTGTCAGCTTATTCCTCTGTTTCTCTGGCATTTTATCTCTGTGTTTGATTCTCATGGTCCGTTAGTTATGTTTCACTATTGGATTTTCTTTTCCTCTTGTCTGACCTTTTTGTATTTAAAAGACTCTTAAAGAGGAACACCAACTGATAACTTTTTAACATCATTGCTGCTCCTATTTAGTTAGAATCAAAAGCACACAGACACATATACTGTGTTTTATTAATGGAACCTGAGGGCGGGGGGTACTAAAGCTCTTCATGACATCATATCCATCATACCTCATCTCAGCAGTTTAACATCTCCGTCTGTTTGTCCATGTGTGTGCATTTTAGGAAGCAGAGAACACTGAAGTCAGGATTGCTGCTTTGGAGGCCAGCTTGAAGAATATGGTGTATGAGTATGTCTGCCGGTCGCTTTTCAAGGTAAAACACACACTTACATACAGAAATAAAACCAAATGTGGTTTTGAGCATCTCTGACTTAAAGCTTGATGTAAACCATCAGGGTGTGCACTGCAAAACAGGATCAGTTTGTTTTGAAGTAGACCTCCAACTGTTTTATTTCTACCTTGTTGTTCCTTCTTAAAATTATTCAAATGATGGGATTTCAATCTGAAAACAACAATCTGCCAAAAACACTTCACTCATCATGAGCTAAAAAAATGTCTCCTCTTTCTCAACAGAGAAATGATTTTGCTACTACATGAATAAGTCAGTTGTTGATTCTGCAAACAATACTTAATTATGTTTTTAGCTCAATGGGCAATTTTGCACAGCATTGCCTAAACTGAAATATGGGCTGAATAACTAAAATACAACAAGTGCCTCCAACAAATATTAAGATTTATCCAAAAGTGCAAGTATTATTATGGAATGTTGATTTCTTCACCTGCACACTCCTGCTTTACTTCTCCAAACCTTTCCCCCCCACTGTTATCACAATGTGTTCTGTCTGGCCTTTCAGCCAATGAGAATGCAACTTTTAAGCTGGTTTACTAGTAACCGGGTTGGTTGTTCTCCTGCAGATGCACTGTTATCTTTGTGATTTTGTAATATAAAGTATAGAAGTATAGCAGTATTATTGATTCTCTGGCCTTAATGCACAATCGGATAAACACATACATTTACACACTTATACAATCAAACCTCTGCAAGTAACACAGTAATGAAGTGTCAAATATTGACCAACAGAGCAGTCATTGTATCGGTCAGGCAGTAAATGGTGAATGTAATTTCTCTGTTTTTTTTTTGTGTGTGTGTGTGTGTGTGTGTGTGTTGCCTGAATGGCAATTTCAGGCAGAGTGGGGGTGGCTGTTAACTGCTGATCATGTCTAAAGGCTATAAACCCAACACTTGCACACAAACACACACACACATGTAGACAGCAGCAGTCCAGTCATTAGCAGAGGAAACACTGGACTACAGTATCAGTGCTCATGTCAACACCCCGTATCTGTGCTACAGAAGACATAACTTGGGGGGGGGGTCCAGTAAAAAGATAAAGGTGGATAATGAGCGAGAGAGGACACAAAATGAGGGCAGCATAATGGGAGAATAGAGAAGAGGACAATTTGAGAGGAGACCATATTAGAAAACATTATAATATATTCGTCTTTGTGGAAAAAACAAACGAGCCATCCCATATCTTTGGAATATCTCTATGGTAGGCACTCAGACTATTCTGTGTGCGTTGAATTCCTCCACAAACGGATTCAGCTTAATAGAATATTGATTGAGCATGGCTAGACACATCAAAGATTGATTAAGAATCAGGGTTACTCTACCAAATATATCAGATTGGTGAACCTCAATCACAAAGATTGTTTTTTAAATGTTTTTATTTATGGGTGTAAACTTGTTTATGTAATGTTACTTGACTTGTAATGAGATGTTTTATATTTGAACAGCTTTTATTTTCTCCAAATAAGTGTCCTGAACAACAGTATTTTCAGTGTTTAACTCTACTGCCTGGATTTCCCCGTGTCATATTAATTAAGGCTTAACAGCATTTTCTTAATTGACATATTAAAATGAAAATGATTAATTAGGGATGTGTTTACTGAACAAGCAGGCAGATATGTGGATTAGATACTGGCAAGTCGAGGCATTTTTTTTTTTATAGTTAAAATTACGAATTTGCCTCAAGGGGGTAACTCATAACGTGATAATTGTCGATGATGTAACAATTTAAATTTATTAAAAGCTCATAATGTAAGAATCAGCCAATAATTTCAGAAAACCATGAGCACATAATGTAATGACATTTTTATGCATGATGTAAAAGTTATTACATTTGGACAAATGAGAACCCTGTAAACCGACGATGCTCAATTTAATATACTTGCATGGGGATTGATTTGTCTTTACATAATGATTCCAGTTACTATAATACAGAGATCAATTAGTCTCACACCAGCGCACAGAAAATCTAGGCACATGCACGAGATACGAGCACATAGAACTGTATCTTCGAGCAGAAAACCGTTCTCGTGAGGGAGCACTTCTGCTTTGGAGGCAGTGATGGAATAGACGGTGGCTGATGTCTCCGCTCCTTTGATTGGTTGTTTTGAATTCTGACCATAACCTTTGATTGGCTGTTTGGTTTGATCACTGACACAGCCAACTCTGTGACCCACACTGGCAGTTATGAGTTATAACTTGACTTGTTGTTGATATCGGGGCTGTGCGTGGTAATACCTCAGTGGTAGAGCAGAGTCATCCTTCAATCGGGGGATCGGCGGTTCGATCCTCGGCTCCACTAGTCCACGTCGATGTCTTCTTGGGCAAGACACTTAACTCCAAAATGTGCCTGGTGTGTGAATGGTTGTGAGATCGACAGAGATCTTAGCCCGCTTGCTTTTCGTGGTTGTAAATAGAATTTACGGCTGTAATCTGCTGATCTTGAGTGGTTATTGTGAATGCTCTGATAAATAAATGTCAATAAAAAATGCTTTGTTTGTGATGACGGTTTGGTTTGAATAGCAAGCACCTCGGCGTTGTCCAGTGTGCTCCAGGCACTATGGGTTTTTGATTTTCTCTGCCCCTTATCTGCTGGAAATCTGTCAGAAACTCTTATGCATGCACACTTTGACTCTCACAAATACACTCAATACATAGTTTTCTTACATTATGTGCTGAGTTTTACTTGGGTGCGTGCGATGCATCTCTCAGTACATGCAGTAGTTTGAGTTATAGTCATGCGCAAAAGTGTGACATACCAGAAACAAACAAACAAACAATAAACACAATGACAGAGGGGGATCTTCAGATGGTGATTTTCATCATGCTAACGTGCCTCCTGGCCTCCCTCACTTCCGTCTCTTGTTCGTGTCTGAGCTTCTCACAGCGAGGTTGTGAGAGAAGGATGCGAGGATGGAGGAGCCGAAGCTGCCAAATGAGAAATCCTTGGTTCCATAGCGTCAGTCTTAAGCAACGTCAGACTGTGTGTCACACAAGGTGCGGGATTTATGTCACGCCACCTGATAAAAGACTTTTGCATAGGATACACCTGTGTTTCCTCCATAGGTATAAAACAGATGATGTGACATAATCAATCTGATGGATCTCTGTCCGCCATCTTACCTGGGTATTGTTTATGGTTGTCAGCTGTTCAGCACCTAATTGCTTTACCAAAAGGACCAAAGAGATCAGGGAGGCTGGTATCACTTTCCACAAGCCAGCATAGAGTAGATGAGAGATTTATTTTTTAAATAGGTGTCAATAAAACGACAAAAAGTTAGTGAACTTAAACGTTAGCTACCAAGTAAAGAACCAGCTGTTATTGTTCTTAGTTATTGCTAAACTAGAAGCTAATCGTTTCTAAATCCCATTTAATAATATATATTACAGTTAGCAAAGGTACTTCAAGCTCTACTCTCATCATCAGGAAGTGCCTCAATTTAAGACATTACTATATTAATTTAGATTAGATTGATTTTTTTCTCTCTTGTGTATCTGATTGTAATTGGCTGCCTATGGGCCATAATTCTAAATCCATTTAGGATTTCTAAATGAACTATATTGCTTGTACAGTACATTAGCCATTCAGAAGACCAAAGACAGTTCTTTCATATTAAGTTCAGGCAAAATTGAAAAAATAAAAATCATTCATCATCAAAATAAAATCGTCTGAAATATAAATGCACAATTATGAATTATTTTTCATTCTCGGCAGACACAGTTGTCGTAACACTCATTACCTTGAATACAAAACAGTATTGGTGTTTAGGTAGAGAAATACAAGGATTATAACGACAACACTAGCTTATTTAACCAATGGTTCCAATAACAGCAAGTTTAAAACTGAACCCAGGTTAAATGGCCGCCATATGGTTCCATCCCAGAATGACATGTCTTTAGAAGATGTCACATCTACTGTTTTATATAGATGGTTTCCTCACTCTAAGCTCTTCCAGAAGCCTCCTCGCTCTTCAAGATGCATTTGAGGTATTGGAAGATCTTCCATGATGGCGGAAGGGGAGCGATTTACGGAAGCACGAGTTAGAAATAATGAAAAGCGCGCTGAGTGAGCACAGGAGCCAGCATTATATAGCTCAAGGGTCCAGGTGAGCCTCATCAGCTGGCGACCCTCCCATGTCAGCCAACAAGCCTGCTTAGGATGGCAAAGACAAGTCTTCAGGACAGTGGGAGGGGTGTCACACCTGTCAACGGAGGTTCCTGTCCCATCAGAGTGTCAGTATGACAAGCAGACTACACTCCCAGATTTGTATCCTCTTTGCACTTAGTTTGCTTCATTTCTCTCTGACACATAACATGTGCTCACACAGACCCGGAAAAAAAGCGGGACATTGTGACACTTTTTGTTTGATCCGTCACATCATGTTGCTCGGGCTCCCTCGGGTTCAACTGCACCCACAGTCACTTCCGTTGATGGAGTTGAACTCGGCAGCTCGGTGTAAATCATCCAGACGTTGGATCAAGAGACAAATCATGGAGCGGGTCGGACAGAGGACATGGTAGTGAAGAGCTCTAGTCCTAATGTAGCCTGAAGGTTATCCTTGCCGCTACTGAAGCATGGCTTTTCAGCCGTTAGTAAATTATGGAATGGAATATTAGGTGACAGGCAAGTATGTGCTAAGAAGGTTTTTCAGTACGTGGAATGTACGCTTCGAGTACTTTGAGTGATTTTTTTGTTTTGTTTAACACAGTTCTTGCATGTGTGCAGATGCCTACCAAAGAATGCAGAGCACCTTTTACAAGCATATTTTAATGTGTTCAACATTTCTCTTACCCTTTCAGTTATATTCTTAAACCTTTATCACTACTAAAGACAGATTCTAAGATCAAAAACACATCGAGCTGAGCCATACAACAGCTGAGATGGAAAATCAAAACAACAGGGAAACGCTAAACATAATGTGAGACTGAAATCCACCACCTTCCTTGGAAAAAAAAAAAAAGAAAAGATATTGTGTCAGTCTGTGGGTGTGAGTGTTTATGTGACACACTACCTGACCCGTTTCCCATGTGCTCACCTTCTGCAGACAGCTTGACACAGGAATAATGTGGTCATGTGGAATTGGTGTGCAAGGGTCCCACATGGCGTGGTCCTCTGTTTGGAAATGTCGGCAGTTGAACACAAGAGGCACGCGATTGGATTGCATTGGCAATTTGCAGAATAGCATTATTCCTCAAGTGTTACTTTAGTGTTGCTAGTAGTACATAGTTTAAGATGCACTTTAAGGGGGTATGTCAAAGACCACCGGGAGTCTTTCTAATTATACCCTTATCTAATCATGCTGTAATTCAGTGATCACATCTGGATGATTACAGCCACTGTGGCTGCAGGAAAAGTTCTTCATAGACTACTGTCTCCATAATGTACCTTATTTTTCAGTAACAATGCCCACATCTAGTAGCAGCGATAGCAGTTATATAGCTAAACCGATTAGATTAACACACTCATCTGAATTATCGCCACTTTACAAAACACAACTGCATTAATTGCTTTCTCTAATTCAGTTAGTCGTTGCTAGCCAGTTGTTAAGTGCTTCAAATTAGATATACATAAGAACACCAAACGGCAAGCTGGGAAGCAGTGTGGCTGTGTTTTAATTGGAGTTCTATCGGGTGCATTGTCTGTTATTGAGTTCAGAGAATCAGTAATAATATGTCCTGTAACTGAAGAGAGAATTATTATGCTTTTGGAGGCCATTCACACTACAGAAATTAATTTAATAGGTCAGGTATGTAAGGAACAGTAAATTGAGTGTTTGTGTGCATTGTTGTCACAATATGGACAAGCAAAGATGCTTGTGGCAGGAAATCGAAGAACCGGGTTAGCTGTGTTACAATATCGTGGTTACTGTAAAAACGTTGACATGCAGATTTTATTTTCTTGGTCCCTGTCTTTCTGTTTCTTTCTGTGGGTGGGAGTGGGATAAGTATCTGGATTAGTTGATGTTTCTCTTGTCTTCCTTAAACTCAACCAGTGGATATGAGAGAGACAGACACAAAGAGCGATTGTAGGGAGGTTACAACAGCCAGTGTAGTTCCTGAAGTCTCTGTTGTTTTTTACCAATGTATAGCAACTCTTTACAAGCCCTGTAGTTAGGCAGATATAGCTGCACATCATACAATGGGAATATGAGTGTGTTTGCTCTTGGTCTAGAAGAGATGCTAAGGCTTTGGTTTTGAGCAGAGCAGAATTTCATGTGATCATATGTGACACATTACAGCCGTGTATAGATCTCTCTCTCCTTCTCTCTCTGTCTTAGGCTGACCAGTTGATGTTTGCGATGCACTTTGTGAAAGGCATGTACCCCGACCTCTTCCAGGAGAGTGTGAGTAATCTTTTTAGATTATAGTATATTTAGGATTGCATACATACTGATTTCAGTGAAAAATTCTAGCTTTGGACCTGCCAAATGTTAACACGACTCTTTCCTGTAGGAATGGGATGCATTCACTGGATCCATTGTTGGAGAAATGTTTAAGAAAGAGGTAAGAGAGCAGCTTTTTTTCGGAGAAAACACAAAGTGATGTTTCTGTACTTACCCCTCTCCTCTCTCGGCAGGACTTCCCTTCTTGGATGGATCAGGAGAGGCAAGGGGCAGTGGCCATTTTGAAAGTAAACACAGTGATTTACACACTGACGTACTCACACACTCACCTCAAAATGTGTACATTATTACACCATAAGCTGCATATGCAATGATTTATTTATTATATTATTACTTTTTTTCCTCCAACCAGCAGAGATATCAAAAAAGAATAGCTTATCGTGACTTACATAGAACGGCAGTGAAGCCTTAAAGTCCTTACTGAGTTTAAGATTGGATATTTATCTCGCATTATTTCCCGACCAGTCTTTCATCCTTTTAACTTTTGCCGTCTCTCTTTCACAGACTACATTCCCAGCCCTCTACCAATCCCTGTGTTTGAGTGACTCAGACCTTTGGCTGTCCTTCTCGCAGAGCTCGCAGTGTGAACAGGAAATCCCATCCTCAATTGCCAAGAAGATTTCTCCCTTCCAGCAGGTCAGCATTTAATCAAAAAAAAACCACTCATTTCATCAGCCAAATGGAACACGGTATCATCATTTACAGAGTGTGTCAAAAGTCTACACACACACAGTTGTGTTTTCGCCTCAGTTTATTTGATTGTTTCTCAGCCGATTTCAGCAAAATCTGTTGTAATTAGTAATTAGTCGATGGGTCAGGGAAGAGCTAATAATGCTTTAGTGCAGATAGCGCCACATTTAATGAGACTACGGTATATGCACACCAATTACTGCCTAAACAGATTGTCTGGTTTTTTATATTGTTGCAAAACTGCTTTTGATTAACACTCCACCTTAGTTAAAATTTTGTTCATTTATATGCCGAATTTGCCAAATTCCTGTATGTGTATCCTATAAACTTGCATAACTCTTCAACACATTGTGCATTTGCAACTCATTTAATGTAAATTCACCTTCAGACCATTTCACAGATGTAAACACAAACGTTCCATATGTGTCCCAGTTTAAATCACTAAAGTCGAGTATACACACTTGACTCATCTTTTACTTTGTGTTTTTGTGTATCCAAAAAATCAACATCTAGAATCCTGGATGTTGGCTATGTATCCAAAATGATGTAATTATACATCTTTTGGATATATAACATTTTAGTTTGACATAAGTGGAATTGACTTTCTGTCTATAAGGTTTTAATGGATGGCTGTTGTTTTTTTCTTCCTGTTTTTGTCTTTGCTCTGCCCCCCCCCCCCCCCCGCCCTTCCCAGCTGTTATTGGTTCAGGCAGTCAGACCCGACCGACTACAGAGTGCCATGGCAGCATTTGCCACCCAGGCCCTGGGTGAGTGGTTTCATGTTTTTATTATTATTTTGTTCAATGTTGCCTAAGTTGGCTGGACTTAAGCTCAGGACCGTTCTACTGACATGGAACAGAATACGCATAAAACTAATTAGTTATTATTCACAATTTCCCACTGAACAGCCACAACAAATACATGACATTCACGTCATAACCACGCTGCCCACTAGACACCTAACTGCTCTGGAAATGGGTCTCGTCTTTGTTGATATTTTACAAGGTTTCTCTTCCTTCCTTATTTGCTCTCACTTGGTCGGGCCTAGACCCTATATATGAGTATCACGTGAATGAACTACACACATTCTATTCTTATGCACACCTTTTAAAGTGTATTGTAGATGTTGAAGGAAACCAACCAACACACAAACTGATGCTCTGCTCTGTACAAAGCAAGTTACGTTTGATGAGCTGCTGAAAAATGTGAACAACTTGCCTTGTTTGGTTCTGATAAAGGTTCAGTAAATATTTGCCCTTCTGAATTTGAGTGTGATTACTCTGAATAATGAGCTGTAATCATCACGACTAGATCCTCATTTACTGCTTTTGATAAACGACTTTACTTCTGCTCTCATTCAGCTCTATAGAGAAAATCTCCTTCTGCCTTCACACTCCACTCAAGCTAAATCTTCCCAAACAGAGCTTTTATGTTGGATCTCGCCGTACTTGTCCACTTCATGACAATGGTGTCATTTTTGTTTTTCTCCCCCGATAGTCCTCTCCATCTCTTCTCTTCATGTGTTTTTCAACACTGTGAGTTGTCACTTACCTAGTAAATGCTACAAAAACAAACACATTTACATACGGTACTTCTCTCTGTCTGTTCTCTTTTCTCATTGTCTCTCTCCAACACTGACACGAACATCCATACACACACACACACACACACACACACACAAACACACACACACGTACACACAGTAATAATGTTGCTAGAGAGTTAGTTTATTGTACCTAATGGACCCATTCATTCAGTCCAGATAATCCTAATGGTGTATTGTGTGCCTGCTTCTGACTGCACTATCTGGGACGCTGCTAATTGCTGTCAGGTGAAAGTGATATGCAGGTGTTAATGTATGTGTATGAAACTAATTTTTAGTTGCGCGTGCTGTGTGACAAAACATACTAATTGACTTCTGATGGTTTTAGGTTTATAGGTTCAGCTTTTATTAGCTATATAGTATTGTTTTGTTGTCTGAACAAGAGCATGTACATTCATCTGCCCATCAATGTCAGCGTGTGTGTGCGTGTGTGTGTGTGTGTGTGCGTGTGTGTGTGTGTGTGTGTGTCTGTGTGTGCGTTTAGCAGTTTTTGAGCTGCTTACAATCCAGTTATTCACTAATGCCAAAAGTAATTTTCCAGACAATTAAGCTTGCAAGTTAAAAAATATAAAGAACATCATATTTGGAAATTTACAAAATAAAATCGTGTGCAAAACATTTGCAACACAAGACCCCAGCTGACTCTGCAAATTCTGGGTTGTCCAAATGTTAGGCCTAAGTCTGCCTCCCTGATCATCTCATTGGAAATATGAATTGGTCATACTATTAAAATGGTTAATATTGACCTTTGTAACAGCTTACATAACACAACATTTATAATATAAATGAAGGTTTCAGTTTAAGTTGACACAATTTTGTAATTTGAAGACAAGAACACACTATCTCCTTTATTCTCTGGTCCTGCACCTGCTTTTGTCAGTCATACACTCTACCAAACACACACATGCATTTTAAAAAGCCTTACTGGGTGTGTTAACCTTGGGGAAATGATGTGCTTTGGATGTCAGCATCTTTGTCATATGAATATTCATTAGGAATAAACAATAACTCAAGGCCAAACATCACTTATTTAAATGAGAAAACACACCGCAAAATAGAATTTACATTTTGCTCTCCCAATTGCTTTTGATAGTAAAATAAAACTGTATGAATGTATGATGTCATCATGTAACAGTGGCCCAGTGATATTGAGTCTTTTTTGTAGGCTACAACCAAATAAGCTTTTCTCACATCCTTCAGATTATGACACTGACACGCTGTCTACTGCACCAACAAGGCCACGGCAACTCACGCAGTCCTGGAAAAAAACTCAAAGAAAAACAATCCAGTCTGGATAGTCAATTGTAACAGTGTATCTGCACACCGAATTACTCACACAGAGACTATAATCAGAGTCTATCTATAAGAATGAGCCCAGTCACCCTATGGAGAAAACAAATTGAGTCTATTTCTTTCGGTCACTACCTGAATGTCATGAACGTAGTCGAGTGTTGGAACTTAGATTGACTGGTTGATGGAAAGCTTCTCCTTGCTGCTCATATCCCTCTTCACCACAATGGTCCGATACATCGCCTGAATTATTGCTGACGTTGCACCAAATATGCCTGTTGATCTCAGGCTCTATTTTGTCCTCACTCTCACCGCTTCACACTCGACTGCAAAACGCCCCAGTGCATGCTGAAGCTAATGGTCTGATGAAGCCAAAAGAATTGCATCATCTGCAAAGAGCAGAGAAACAATTCTGAGGTCCTCAAACGGGACAGTCTCCTCCCTCCAGCTGCACCTCCTGATCCTCTCTATTAAAATGACAAACAGAATGGGTGACAAGGGACAAACCTGGCAGAGCCAAACGCCCACGTTTGACTTCTTTCCAAGAATATGGTCATAGCTCTCACTAGAATATAGATTACTGTGGAAAATATAAAATACAAATAGAAGATAAATATATACACAAATACAAACTGTGCAAAAGCTAATATAGCCAGTAACTGACTGACAGTCCTGCAGCCTAATGACAGAATGCAGGTGACATTCCCTTAACGTTAGTCATCAACAGGCAGGTTAGTTTGTCAGATGTGTTACCGTTAAATTTACTTGACATTAGTAACGTTAGGCTCCATTTAGGAAGTCTCAAAATCGCTATTAGAAAGCAGGCTGTAATGTAATGGTGTACAGTGATAGGAAAGGTAAAAGTTAGCTAGAGATGTTAGCTAGAGACGTTAGCTTGTTGTTAGTAAATACCTTATCATTCATTCAAATATCGATAAATCTCAAATAATTTGTATTGACAGTAGCTACAAAGGATTGACTTCCTTTCACAATGCCGGTAAGAAGACAATTACAGTTCGGCCGTTCGTCATCCGATACGAGCGCTGATTGGCCGCAGCGGACAAGTCTTGGTAGATTTGTGGTAACAGACGGAAAGGTGATTGGCTGTCACAACCAAGAATGAGCTCGACTTACGGGTGGCAGGGAGGCCATGAAAGACCTTTAAATCGTGGGAAAAGCCTAAATTAATAACAATCCAGTCTGTATACTCAATTGCAACAGTGTACCTGCAAACTGAAATACTCACACAAAGGCTATAAGCAACCCTAGATGCTTCGTGTCGTGACCCAGCGCTACAGCCACGACAAAAGACAACTACACCTTAACTTGTTTTCTCTAAACTAAATCCACTCTAGCATTGTACCACAAGTGGTTTCAACATGACATTCAAAGGAGCCCCAGCAGAAAAGAAGTGGTGACAAAAAGGATGGAAGATACAGACAGAGAGAGAGAGAGAGCACTTTGATGAGCCAGAATACTCTGACTGCCTTGCTTCCTACTGATAGCAAAAAGCTCTATTGACTGAAACGGAAGTGTCAGCTGTTGTGCAGCTGCTCCATAGTTCTAAAAATAACCTTGTCTCATTGAGGGGCGCACTCCAGCCTCTGTGGGTGCCTATCTGTATATCAGTGTTTGTGGGTGTCCATCTTCGAAGGTGAGTGTTATATTTGCACCACATTGACTGTGCAGTAACTTTCTCCATAGACTCAAACTCACAACTTTAAGATCACGAGACTGACAAGCTGCCTACTGCACCAACGAGGCCATGAGAGCTTTTGTCCAATATCACTTTCTTGTCTCTTCTCATTGGTCTGTGGGCAGTTGTAATACATCACACAGATAAAACCGTCACTTACACTGTCTCGATAAAGAGATAGCCCTCGCACGCCTTGAACGCCAAGTGAACCCATTGATTGAAGGTGCAACGTGTGAATGTGCATGATGTGGGGGAGTGTGTGTCTGAATGAGGGAACGAGAGAACGAGAGAGAGAGAGAGACATACAGATAAAAAAAGAACAGGAGAGAAGATTTTGTGTGTATGTGTATGTGTTTTTGGCAGCAAATCAGTATGCTAATGAGGCATGGTCTGTAATCCTTTTACAGCTAATCTGACTCAATCCCTCCAGTCCAGGCCTGGGCACTGCTCACGCACACAGGCATGCCTGGGTGAACACACACACACACACACACACACTCGCTCACTGGCAGGCTCTCTCTCTACTTTTCAAAAATACAAACCCTCTTTTGCATATACATAAAAAGCATCTCTCTGTATCTTTCCAGTTATTTTTCATATCAATCAACCAGCTAAGAAGACGATCTTTTTTTTCGTTTTAACAATCAATATGCAGATGTGTCCGGTCACTTTCTGTAATGTCAAGTGCTCATTCATTCTTAGCCATTCAGCACTTCCTCCACTAATCAGCGTTCAACCATAGGGAGCCTATACAGCATCCTCTTTTCGTAGGCTCCTCTCTGCCCTGATTGTGGGTCATAAAAGCCAAGGTGAACTTTGCTGTTCACAGACAGAGGATGCTGGTCTGCAGCAGGAATACTGATTACCTGCCCATGTCAAAGGTAGACGTGCATGTATTCGTGCACGCCCGCACGTGTTCTGGAAATGCAACCTTTTTTTGTAGTCGGACAGCTCCAGCCATGTGGTCAGATGACTGTTTTTCTTTGTGTTACCATGGTGACGCAGCAAAAGGTCGCTCCGAGATGTTCTCAACCAAGACCTCGTGCACGCACACGTATACGTGTACCTCTGGTGCAGCAGATTTCATTTGGCAGCAGACACCAAAAGAATTTTCGTCTCAACGAAAAAAGCACAGTGCGTGTGTGTGTGTGTGTGTGTGTGTGTGTGTGTGTTTGTGTGTGCGCGTGCACGTGCGCGTTTGTCTGAAAGATATCTGCTGATACGTGTGTGAATAACATCACAGTGGAATTTCCAACAAAGCCACTCACACTGTGGGAGCCTGTATCGCTGCTTGTGTGTCACTATTAACCCATATCTGGTATATCATTCATTACATTACAGCAGGATTAGAGCCTAATGCTCAGTGAGGAAACACACACACACACACACATGCAGACATACACGTGCACTCAGGCGCATACACAGAGAGCCTGGCTTCTCGACGCCAGGGGGCTGACTAGGTATTGTTCTGCTATGTGTGGTGAATACTGCTGCATACCTAGCACTCAGTATGCACAACACATCACGCGCCTAATCTCTCTATCCCTCCGTCTCTTCATCTTGTGCCCTCTCACTCTTTCTTCATCAACGCCTCCCTTCTGCTCTCTACCTCTTCTTTTACTTTTTTTTCCCTTTCGCCTCAACCTCCCTTGCCCATCATTCCCCTTTAGGCACCGTCTACCCCTCCCCGTTCATGCCCTCCCTCTGTCTCTCTGTCATTCTGCTTCCTTTATCTGTCACGCTTGTGTCTCCGTCTTTGCAATCTACCCTCACTTAATGCCCCTTCGCTGCTACATGCTGTCATTTACGGCCACTTCTTGTTTCCTGCTCTCTTTTTTTTTCCGTATTCTCTGTCCCTCCCGGTGCACCGTCTCAGTGCAGTATATCCGGTCACTTTGAGTTCGAGTAACATATCAACGTTAAATGCAACGTCGAAACGCTCTCTCACAGATCTGTCATTCTCACCCATTCATTCGTTTTCCGTCTCCCTCTACTCTTCTCTGCAGGTATGAAGGAGCTTTCTCCCCCTCCTCTGAACCTGCGCCGTCTCTACGCTGAGACACTGGAATTGGAGCCGGTGTTGATCATCATCTCTCCAGGGGCTGACCCGTCCCAGGAGCTTGCAGAGCTAGCAGCAGAAACTGTGGGCAGGGACAACTTTTATGAGGTAAAGACTAACAAGATGAAATGGGAAAAGTAATAACAATTTAACAAATGCTATGAAATGTTTTCCACAGAATACCAAGATCAGATTGTAAATCTGAATTCTAAAAATGAGAGTCGTACAGCTTGTTGAATGTCGTATTGAAACAGGTTTGAGGCGTAGCTCTTGCTAATGTTCTGCCAGTGGAGTTCATCCATTGTAATATATTTCAAGACAGCAGGACGCCTGAGAAAACTGCCCCTTGTGGTTAATACAGCTATTCAAGAACAATGCTGGTGTCATGATGATCAAGGAATCCACTGAAGAGATCAAAACCCACAAAGAGATGTATTTATTTGACTAACGAGTAGTGTCTGTGTAGTCCAAGCGTTATACACAGGAGCCACTGTGCCATATAACACTACCCCCCCCCCCCCCCACTGTCTTAAAAAAAAAACACATCCACGAGTTATATGCTTAGCGTTGAATGTTCCTTCATTACAGTTTGAGTTGTATTTTTAAGTGACTTTGAAAAGAGAGTGCAAATTTAATAAATGTTATTTACAACTTATATAATATATTATATTTTGGTCTCTATGTTGAAATATGTTTTTCTTTTCAAGTAGGCGACTCTTCCCACAATCAGCTTACACTCTTATGTGTTTTAAAATTATGTGTTTTATCCAAGAATATTCAGACAGTTAACAGAAAATACATATTTTTACCATTTCCACTGTAACTACAACCAACTGTGTGTACAAGCGAACCCATATATGGGGCACTAAAGCCACACACGCTATTTCCACTGGTATTGCTGCTGCATATAACATTATTCTAAGTAAAATCAGTAACATATACATATAAATGCCATTAGCTACGAGTTACTAGCCTCTATGTTGGAACTCCATTGATGAAAATCCGATTGGGAATCCCTCTTATAGTATTTCAATGTTTCTCCTGCTGAGGAGAAAGACGAATTCAAATATGAAATCAGATTATCTGTCCACTTACTGCTGAGAAATTACATTGAAGAATAAAATGTTCCACCCCACTGCCTCTCTCCACCTACCTCCCCCACTGTCTAGATCTCCATGGGTCAGGGACAGGCGGATGTGGCCTTAGCTACACTCAGAGAATGTTCCCACAATGGAGACTGGCTTTGCCTGAAAAACCTTCACCTTGTCACTACATGGCTACCGCTCCTGGAAAAAGTAGGTACTCTGTGTGTGTGTGTGTGTGTGTGGTAAGGCCTTACGGACATGTGTTAACATCTATCTGTGTGTGTGTGTGGTGTGTGTGTGTGTGTGTGTGTGTGTGTGTGTGTGTGTGTGTGTGTGTGTGTGTGTGTGTGTGTGTGTGTGTGTGTGATATTTTTGTTTTTTTTTCTGCAGTTTGTGTTTTTCGGCTGAGAGGGGATGTGTATAATATTCTGCTATCTGAGATTCTGTATGTTTGGACAGAAGGATTGCATTACAGTAAGATGCATTGTTTCATCATTTACTGTAAGATGATTTTAAACTGCAGCCCCATTTGTTCAAAGCCAGGTGTGGATCAGGGGCCGTGGCTGGGGAAAGGCGAATCACCAGAGATAAACAAACTATGTTTACCATGCGCTTCAAATACATGATGCAATGATCCAGCAAGGGGACTATAATAAGTCAAACACTAATATGATAAATCCATTATAAGACTTCCTGAAAATACATTAGTGAAACATGTCCAGTGAAATGAGAGAAACACTTTTTCACATCATCAGGTTTTGGGTTTGGGGTCAGGTTAGGACAGTGGAAGGGGGAGGGGTTGTATGTTATTCCTTTTTTCATCCTGCTTGTCAGTGTTTATCAACACTATTACAACACTGCTACACACACACACACACACAAACACAACTACACATTCTGGTGGCTGCCCAGATTTCCATATCTAAAATTACCTTCTGTCCTTTGCCTGCACATACACAATTTGCTTTCTACCTGTCGGCCCATATTAGTCTCTGTTGTTTGTTATTGTGGTTGTGTTGTTTCCATGTGTGTTGTTTATTTGTCTGTCTCTGTATATGTGTGTTTGTATCGTGCTTGCTTTACGGCACACATCTGTCTGTGTGTGTGTGTGTGTGTGTGTGTGTGTGTGTGTGTCATCCATAGTGCCCTTGTTGCTAGTCTTTTATGGTTTTTATCATCGTGTATATGTGCTTGTGTGTCACATTACAGTTAGTGGGTTAACATGTGTCACTTTCGCCGTGTTTATTTGTGTCTGTGTGCTTTTCCTGGGGTTCTGTTTAGTGCTGTGTCACTGTAGCAGGTCACATCTCACTTGGAGGCACAGTTGTTGGCAGTGATTGGCCTGTGTCCGTGTGTGTGCCCTCACCTGTGTGTGTGTGTGTGTGTGTGTGTGTGTGTGTGTGTGCTCCAGTTTTAGCCTGAGATCCTTCCAGTCCAGAGTTGTCGGTGGTCTCGATGTGACTTAAACCAAAGCTTATTAAAGCTCTCCTCTTCTACTTTTGTCCCTCTCCGTTCCACTCACCTTACCTTTCTCTCTGACTAGTATGTCATTTTGTATTTTTTCTCTGTTTTTCTTAATTTGTTTCCACCTGTACTATCAGTTTTTCCTAACATTCCTCTTTTTCCCCTCTCATATTGTTTAACTCTCTTTCTGTCCGTCCCTCTTTCTCTCATTGTTTCATCGTCTCGCTCTTTGCCCAGCCACCGATGAAATTGGGCGTCTCGGCAGTCGAGCTTGAAATGAAAAACCGACTCAACAAGGGGAACGAGGGAGGCTGGGAGCATAGGAAAGAGAGAGAGAGAAGACACAGTGGATGTAGAAGGAGGGAAGTAGGGAAAGATGGACTGAGCCTCAGCCGGCAGGAGGAGATTCTACCAAGAGAGGGCTTTGTTTTAGTATCTGCCTCTGTTTCTGTAGCTGTGTCCATCTGCTCAGTATTACTGTATCTCTCAATGTAGTTTCAACATTTTCCAACTTTTGCCATCTGTCTCTCCTGTCCTATCCTTCTTCACTGAACCAGTTGGTCAGTTAGAGAAAGAAGAGGGAGGGAGCAGAGACAGCGAAGGAGAGCGGTCAGTGTTAATAATTGAAGTTGACAGTGCAGATGTCCTCTCATCCCTGTCTACTCATATTCTTCCACTTGCACTGTTTTCTGTCTCTCATTTTTCACATCACCCCCTCCATCAGACTATCCATGACTCTAAATGTGTCTCTGTCTGCCAGTCGGCTTAAAATTCAAACAATTACAGATATATTTGCTTCAGGATTCCATCTATTGTGATATAATTAACAGCGTTCATCAAATCATTGTGGTAGGATTATATCAGGAGTTACCGTATTTTTTAATTCTCATCTCTCGTGTGAAGAACTTTCCCTGAGCAACATTTTTTAAGGGTAAAGCCTGTTGAGTTTGAGTATCTCTCTGCGTTTGAGTGGGATGATTTTCACACGCTGTGCATGTCTGAACAATACGGAGATATTCTAACAAAAAAGGTTGACATGTGCAAACAGTAGAATAACCGTGTGCTCTCTCTCTCACTATCTGTCCTATCTCTGTGTCTACACTACCCGTCTCTGTCAATGTGTCTGTCTTGTATCTTCA
This sequence comes from Anarrhichthys ocellatus, assembly GCF_004355925.1. Classification (NCBI taxonomy): domain Eukaryota; kingdom Metazoa; phylum Chordata; class Actinopteri; order Perciformes; family Anarhichadidae; genus Anarrhichthys; species Anarrhichthys ocellatus. The sequence goes on along the minus strand of NW_022280054.1, from coordinate 5,033,810 downwards.
CTCAATAATTTGCTCCACTGGAATTCTGTTTGACAACACATCAGATACATCCGTGCACGCACATACACACACACACACACATACAAACACATATCTACATGATCAATGAGAGACAGCTTGGAGTTTTCTTCAAGAGAGTTCCTGTGTTCTGTGACCATGTGTGCTTCCAAAGGAACTAATTTGGTTCCAAATGATGCAGAAACACATTGATTACAATTCAATGTGTGTGTGTTTGTGTCTGTGTGTGTGTGTGTGCATGCGGTCGATTGCTGTCAGATGACACAAGACCCCGAGGTGCCAGCATGCTATTTTTAACCACAAGTCTTTGAGAAAGCTAGAAAGAGAAGGTAAGGAGTGTAAGGGAAAAGAAAGCTGGAAATTGAGAGGAAGAGACAGAGATGGAGGACAGAGATTTCGCCGAATGTTTTCGACCACACTGTATAAACACAGGTTTAGTGAATATATCCACGTATCTTTACAAAGAGAAACATATGAATGAAGGTTTTGTAAGGGAAGAAAAAATCCAAAGTTATGGATATGAAAAGGTGCAGTATAAAGTTATTAATCTACTCTTGTGTGAACTTTGCTGTGAGCACTTTTACCCCACATCAAGAAGGTTGTGTGTTTGAATTCAATCCAGCTGGCTTGGACTTTATTCATATACTGGGATGGACTCCAGCCCTCCAGCAACTTTAAACAAGATAATCAGCTCAGAAAATGTATGACGCAGTGATGCATGATGCATCGTCTGGACAATGTGTGCAATCAAAAGCTCAAGTCTTCACTAATTGTTCCAATTTGTGAATTTATTTATTTATTTACATTTTGTCTTTCAAAGTACAGTATATTTGTGTGTGTAAGGCGAGAGAAAACCCTTAGCTAAGAGTTGTATCTACAGCCAGATACTACTCCACAAGTAGTCTGGTCTCATGCTACTCTCCTGTGGCGATGTGTACAACGTTTCTAATGTGTGTGCTGTCCTTCCTCCGCAGGAGTTAAACGTGCTGCGTCCCAAAGCAGGCTTCCGTCTGTGGCTGACGGCTGAAGTTCACCCCAGGTTTCCTCCCATATTGCTGCAGTCCAGCCTCAAGATCACTTACGAGGTCCTCAGACACACACACATTCACCACCTCACACGTACAGTAGCTCATGATGAAGTTTAGCGTTGGGTGGCGTCGATCTGACTTAACTTTACACATGAACATGCACCCACATAGCTGTTCTCTGTGAATCCCTCCACAATGCAGCCAAGTTTGTTTGAAATGTCATGTGAAGTCATGGCAATGTGTATCCTAAATATGGATTTAGCGCCTTTCTAGTCTTCGACCACTTTAACACTACATTCACACCCCTTCACACCCATTCATACATCCATAGCATGCAAGGTGCCACCTGCCCATCAAGGCTTAATCAAGCATTCACAGCCACTCGAACAGCGTATAGGCACAGCCTTTTGGGAGCTATTGAGAGAAGACCCGCTTTTATCTCTGAGCCACTGCCTATATAATGACTTCCGACGCAATGCAGCCACATATACAGTGCATTTGTAAGCAGGAGAAGCCTGCAGCTTATGTGTAAGTCATGCGTGTTTAAGTGCTCAGTGTGCTTCTGATGAGATTCGTGCACAAGGGGTTAGCTGCTTAGGCAGCTAAGCACGCTGCATGCTCCGTCCGTCTGTCTGCCTGCTTTTCTTTTTTTTCTCTCTGACACACTCGCGCTCTGTCATGGAAGAACATATTGACATACTTTATATGTATGGACATAGATTCTGAAAACATGCCCCAGAGAAGCTACTGTAATATATTATTTCTGCACTAGTTCAGGACGAGTGTCAGAGCTAATATGTCAAACCAAAGATAAACAGTCTACATAAGAACTGACATACGCACATAGATGTTGATGCCAGTGTGATTGTTGTTGGATGCTTCAGAGCTGATCTGCATGATTGGTCAATGGCCTTTTCATTTGATTCATGTGAGGTAAATCCAGTTGTAGGAAAGTTATTATATACTTTACATGTGAATTTACAGTGTATGACACTGCATGCATGACCCGCTTATCTACAACCCACTTTTCAAAATGGCTAAAATACAAGCTAACCGCAGTGACTAGCTCCATCACCCAACTCCAAAGACTTTACCCCACACTCAACTCCCCTCTGGAGTTTAGTGTTGAAGCTTCACAGAGTAAATATGCAATAGTGGACCAGAATGCAGTAGCTTCATGTGAGAATAGAAAGTGACAAAAAGGGAAATTGAATTGCCGGTGCCTAAAAGTAGAGCTAACATGCTACTTTCTTTAAGGGTGAATAAAAGTGTAAGATGAAGCTTCAGTGATGCACATGGGAAACTGTTGCTGAAGTAAAATTCAGACTGTGGAAGTACAATGTAAAACAAGTAGACATCTTGCACACACGCTTCATCTACTAACGTTAGTAACACATGTAGCGATTTTGCCAATTTTGGTACAATTTAGTAATTTAGTACATATGCGTTACCGACTGTGTTATCAAAACCTCCAGATGGAAGTAGCAAATGTTCAGCAGAGCTGATAATGTGTGAAATGATGTCAATGTATGCTTATTGTTTCAATTCTAAACAGAGCATAGTGTTGCCAGAGGAATCAAATGTACAGAGAGCTGTTCAGAGATACAGTTTGTGCTGATTCATGTAGAGAATACGCCAACTTAAGTACAGTATAACAAGAACATAGGTGACAATACATGTGTCCAACACTATGTTTATTCATAGTCTCTTGTCGTAGTTCCTAGAGACACTGATGTTGGGCTACAAATGAGTTAAAAGGAAGGTTTTCTTTAGGAGTCTTCAGCCCTCTTAATATGATATCAATTCTCTGCCCTTGCTTGGTCAGTGTCGCCATGTTGTCTGACCAATCTAGTGTTTTTTGTAAAATGTCAAATCTTTGCTGGTTAGAACACTAACCAGACTATGAAGGGAAACAACATGACACATTACGAATGGATTGCACAGCTTCTTTTTGGTCTATCCATCCATCCACACATATTTGATGAATCACACTCTCGGTCATGTCGGATCAGTTGTTACCCAGTTCTTACAATTCAGACAAATAGTCTCACAATAATACAAGCTCACATGTTACTATAACTTGTTTATTAACTGGATCCCATGTTTCTGTGCTTGTATGATGACACTTTGTTTAGACCTTGCTATCTGAACTTGCATGAACATGTGAATGTTCCTGGACAGTCCATCTTAATAAAACCCTTTCTCCTCCTCTGTCTATCTGACCTCCCTTTCCTTTGCCATCTCCAGGCTCCTCCTGGGTTGAAGAAAAATCTCCTGAGAACATACGAGTCGTGGACTCCTGAGCAAATCAGTAAAGGTTGGCTCTTCTCTTTCTCCTTAAATCATTTTCTGATGTCAGTTGCCTCAAATTTTCCCTTATTCTAAGCAGCGATGCTAACGTTTTGAATAATGCTATCATGTGAATTTGTGGAGATGTCTCTGCTTTGTGTTTTTAAGGATTGAAAATCTTACTGTACATCCTACATTTAAGCTAACAACCAAATGCAGCGAATGAGCTGACACTGAGCTTCAATAATTTGTGCTTTGTTTTAAATTACAGTAAAGGAATAGTTAACAATCAGTGCATAATTAGTACCTCAGGCTGCGACTACTGTGAGAATCCCAGCGAGCTTGCAGGTTCAGGGACAGAATATGAACAACAACAATCATCAACAACAAGCCATCGACAGCAGAACACAGCACTCTTGAATCTCATCTCAGTCCTTTCTGTTGTATTTCGTTTGATGAATAATAAGAGATAACATGGCCTCAAGGTTAATAACACACAGACACTGATAATCAGTTATAGAGTTATTTTGGTTATGACATGCTGTTGATTGTTTGTGTCCAGGAGGCATCCTGGCCAGAGCCCAGTCTCTGTTCTGTCTGGCTTGGTTCCATGCTGTCTGCCAAGAGAGGCGCAACTACATACCACAGGTAAAAAAATTACACAAATACCCCAATGTAGACCTGAGTGGTCATACTTCTACAATTTCATCACAGGACAATAAACTCAAATTACTGTGGCATTACAATGCCATTTAAAATAGTCAAAATATGACACATGTTTAAATGTTATAATAGTCCTGGATTTAAAACCAAGACAATCGCATAAACAAACAAACTAACCGACACCTTTTCTTAAATACTCCTGCCCACAGAAAAGGTAAAAACTTACCCCAGGGATCACTTATCTTTGTCCTTATTGTGCTGTGCCCACAGTATAGTGTTTGTTTGTGTATGCGAGGCTATGAATGTGTGTGTGTGTGTGTGTGTGTGCAACTGTGTAGTCTTTATAGTTCCCTGCTGGTCAACACACACACTCTGCAATTAGACTAAAGGGTTTGCACAGTCAAGTCAGGACAGTGGAAGCGTGGGCAATACAAGTCCTACGAAGTCACACGCTGTAGAGGGATTTTAAAAAGGAGACAACTGAAAAAGATTGAATTGACCCACTGCGTTATGGTAATAGTTATAGAATACATCCAAATGGTCTGTTTTACCTGCGCCAGAATCAACTCAAAATGTTCGAGATTGAACACAGTGTTTCCTCATTTGAACTACAGCTCTGAGTATAAACCACCTCTACATGACAAGATAGAGCGTGTAAAGAACCACATTCCCTATCCAGACTACTTGTTTTCTCTGTTGAAACCAGAGGCAGAGATGAATCGGCATAAAATAGATACCAAATCAAAACCATTGAGGGAAATGATGCTAAACAATAGACTTACAGTATCAGACTATTGGGACCCTTGTGTCCAAAAGACCAGAGGTTTTGTAAATAGTCAAATCTGATTTACAAAATGAAATGTATAATTTTTATCAAAATATTTGAAAAACGGTGTAATTGCTGTTGTAAGTAAAGCTCTGTTTGAACTTCTCTCTCATGCTCTCTATTATTATTTTTTTTACAAAATAATTTCTGTCACTTTTCATGTGTACATCAGAGTGTAACCCTATGAATGAATTTCATAAAAGACTACGTGTGAAGTGTGCGTTGCTATCTTCATAATTAAACCATTATCATGGCTAGCCACTCTCAATGATAGCAGGATGTTCTCCCTGCCTGGACCGGGGCAGTTCAGAAGAGCCGTAAACACTTTGGCTTTCCAACACGGTCAGACGACACATGTACAGTACGCACTAGTTGGTTTGGAGCATAAGCCTGCAATCGCTATGCACAATAACTCAGGAAGGAACACAGTAAAGTTAAATTAAGTCCAGTAAATAAAGCTTCTGGAGTCCGTGGCATTGCTTATTAGCTGGTTTGCTTGTGATTGAGGAGTGCGAGTCCAAACTAATGAAACACCCAGACATTTTAACACGGGCGAAATAAGATGTGCTTGCACTTGTAATTACTGGATACTTGCCGCAGTTTGCTGTGTCATGTTCCCAGTTGTCACATTAAACGGTTGCTTTTACAGTTTACAGCATGTGGATGTGTGGAAGTCTCAAGAGGCACTGGTACTCATTTGTCTCAGCGTGTAGTGCAGCGATGCCTCAGAGTGGCCCGTCTAATCGAATGATACAACATCGCTGCAGTTACCACATTGTGTGTTGTCTGCTAACCAACACACAATCAACACAGTCCCGGTAATCCCAAACACTAGGGAGGACTGTGGCAGAGAACGTGTTTTCGTAATTAAACTGCCACAAAGTTTGCACAATTGTCTCTCCTCTTTCTATGTCTGTCTTATCCCCCCAAGGTTGGTCCCAATACTCTCCTTTAGCCAGCCCCCACATTGTGGAGTGGTTTGGGAGGGGGGGGGATGGGGGATATTGATTGCCCTATAGGAGAATGTAAGCATACATAAGTAGCATGCAGTATCCCTTCGTCTTGTACGTTTCTTGGGGATATGTCTCTACTCTCCTCTTTCCTTGTATTGTTTCACTTTACCCTGCTTACTTGTTTTTCCTCATTTAGTTTTCCCTGGCCTCCCTCCCCGACTACTGTCCCCTGTCTCTCTGTTTTTCTCTCTCAATCACTGAATCTCTGGTGAGTGATTTCATTTGAGCTGCTGATGTTGTGTTCCTCATCCAAGAACATGGACGCCTAATTACTCAAACAGTCACAGCTCTTTTTGTCCGCTCTACCGTCGCTTTCTCACCCCTCACTTTATCTGCTGTCCTCCCTCCCGCTCTCATTTACGTATCCCCCCCCATTTTCATCCTTTTAACATGTCTGTGCAGAAACCACTTATTTTGACAATACAGAGGGATAGACATAGAGAGGGAGGGAAGAGAAAAGAGCAGAGATGACAGAGAGACAGGTTTCGACATGTAAGGTCATGTACATCCTTAATACAAGAGAACATTTACTGTGTGTGTGTGTGTGTGTGTGTGTATGTATGCATGTATGCATGCGTGCGTGTGTGAGATTGATGGCCATAGGAGAAGAGTTACCAATTATGTCTGTGAGCACTTATTGTGAACTACCTAGTTGTATGTTCACCAAAGTAATTGAAGGCATATACACACACACACACACACACACACACACACACACACACACACACAATCAATGCACATACACAGTCACCATTATAAGACCTATACATTGAATCGTTTCACTGAATGAGTAGCCAATACTACGTACGGTACAAGAAATTCAAACATGCATGAGCACAATCTGAAATCTCGCTCATACATACAGTATATAACCACATTTATCAAATGAAGTAGAAACATGCCCCACTATCTGTGAATACACACTCAAGCACAAAATGACTGAATAAATAACACCCACTTATTCATTGAAACATGCCTACACGGGTTCCTCCACCCCTCACCTCATCCACCTACAGCATCAGTGGGCAGATTACAACTGATTGAATAGCAGTGAAATGCAACAAAGACACACTCGCAAACGGAGACTGCCCTCACCCTCAATTATGTTTTAACACTTCTGTGATGGTCAATGATGTGGAACTGTGTGTGTGTGCTCTTTTGTTCATGTGTACAGTATGTGTTGTCTGCCCCCCCCCCCCCCCCACCCCCCTGTGAAGCCTCAGTGCTAATGTCCTGACTCCCTGTGCTCCAAGACACAGTGTTGCATATCCTTGTATGAGCAAAAACTGGACAGAATTCAATTTTTTTGACCAGAAAAGTTGAGAAAGTGAATAGTAGTCTAGCAGTAGTAGCCGTCATTCAGCCGCTATTGCTTCATCATATTACTACGGCAGTTTATATCGGGGCTGTATTACAAAATACAAGGTTTCTGAAAAGTATCAATTCAGGCAAGTTTGAGCTGATCATTACAGAGGCAAGTAGATGTATTTGGATGTGTTAAAGTGATTTTACATTCTCAAGTATCGCTAATACACAGAGTTGATAGTTATCCTGAAAATGAGAGCCACAAATGACATTATATTGAAAGATATATATCGACTTACAACACACTCTCTACTACTTTGCAATCAGCTGTCTTTACTTTCTTGGGCTTGTATATTCAATCTCAGGGGTAGAAAAATGAAGCCGCCATGTAATTAAAACTGCAGTTGCCCACGTTTGCTTAAATATTAAGAAGGGATGTGTGAGGGATGATACATCAATCCTCAAACACTGTATGTGATGTTAGATTTTGAATGCCATCTGTTACTGTTTAGTTGACAAATTCTGAAAGTAATCCATTAGTACTTGATGTGTTCTGACTATTGTAAATGGTAAATGGACTGTTTTTGTAAAGCGCATTTCTAGTCTTCCGGGCACTCAAAGCACTTTAACACTGCATGACATCATTCAACCACTGATGGCAGGGGCTACCGTGCAAGGTGCCACCTGCCCATCAGGACTCTAAATAACATTCATACAACAGCAGGTAGTACTCACACACCGTAGGAACCGTAGCAACTTGGGCTATCGACATGGACGAGCAGAACCGGGGATCGAACCGCCGATCCTCTGATTGCGGGACAACGCTGCTCCACCACACTGAGCCACAGTCGCCCTATTGCACCGGTAGTAAAATATATATATTGTAATTATATTTGTACTTATTCCCCCTCCTCTGTGCTTTATCCAGGGTTGGACTAAGTTCTATGAGTTTTCCATGTCCGACCTCCGTGCTGGCTTCGAGATCATCGACAGGCTTTTTGAAGGTAGGAGGGCTGGCTACAAAACATCACAATGCAGTGGAGATCTCTGCTCTGTTGAGTTGCTCTGCAGCACATCTGGTTTGCATTTGCATTTCTATTGCAGTGTATACACATGCGAGCCCTTCATTGTATCTCCCTGTCTGTGAGCACATTAGTGAATTGTTAGTGTTCTTTTGTTCTGTGTGCACTCATTACACGTTTATAGCTTTCTTTGTGCCTGTGTGTCTTGGTACCTTCCAAGATGGTAAATCTTTGCAGTGGGAGTTTGTCCATGGCCTGTTGGAGAGCGCAATTTATGGTGGACGGATCGACAACCCCTCTGACCTCCGCATCTTACGCTCCTACTTGGAGCAGTTCTTCTCTGCTCGTCTCCTCTCGTCTTCCCACTCAGCTGGTCAGAGAAAGAACAGAGGTGGAACGCGCTTCTTTCCACCACAGATCAGCCTCCCAAACTCTTGCTCCATACTGGTAGGTTGTCAGGATGACACAGTGTGTGTACCACATACAGTTGGCAAGCACACATTTGAATGCAGTTACAGGCATAGAAGCTGTATGTGTGGCTCCTAAAGATATTCAAGAAATGAATTCTTGCTACAGAGAAAAAAAAAGGAGCACATCTATGTTGTTAAGCTTAAGCTGCTGGTCCCAGGTGCACTGGCAGAGAAGCAAAAACAATCCAAAGAAAGGGTACAAAATGAAGGCACCCAAGCTTTTCACTGACTAGATTTAGTATTTTTGGTTTGGTCAGTATTGAAGTTTCACAAGTCCATGTTATGCCACTACAAATAAATCCAAATATGTTGGCCTCAAGTTTACTCAATTGAGTTGTTATCCTATTGCTTTGCATTCCGTTCATGCAGCTTAGTATACACAAAGAATATGGAGCACACATGCCCAACACTGTTCAGTAGATGTCATTTGAGAAGCAATTGAGAGGCCATTTGGGAAGCAAAATAAATCAATATGGAAGTCTAGTACTTTAAACTGTTTAAATCAATGTGACAGTCAGGAATAAGTGGGAGTTCAATTTTAGTATTTAAAAGTAGTTTTTGTGCTAAATGGATATCATTAAAAAATCTGCAATAAAGAATACAAACAACACACCTAATGATGAGCAAGATAGCACAATCCTATACTCCCACATAGCAATCTAACAAGCACGCTACAAGTTTTTACTTTTTCAGTTTATGACCATGTGTTGCTCGGAAATGCATAATGTTGTCTTGTGTTATAAAGCCATGATGAAAATAGGGAGCATGCTCATATTGTCACTCTCTTTATATGGACATGTGGATACATTTCTGTGTGTGACCTGTACAGGATGTGTCTGTGTGTTTCCCCAGGACTACCGCAGCGTAATAGAGAACCTCCCAGAGGATGACAGACCTGCATTCTTTGGTCTGCCTGCCAACATAGAGAGATCCTCCCAGAGAATCATCAGTTCCCAGGTACACACACACACACACACGCACACAGCCACCTGCTTATTCCCACAAACACGTACACACACACACACGACCACCACAACCTCCATCTCTTCCTCTAATACTCAGTGATACAAACTCAAAGGCACCCACACACATTTATTCACATACACTCACACAAACTAACAGGCAGATTCAAATATATACTGTAGCAGGAGCACACAGCAGCACATTAATTAGTGCATGCCAGTACACACACACAGACACACACTCCCACCCTTCCATTCTGTCAAAACCACTCCAGACATGCAGGTGCATTCACACTGAATACAAAGAAAATCATTCATCATTCATCTTACTTTATTTGTGCGTGGCGACAATAATCACAATACTATTCCAATAATCATCAAAATACGCTTAAAACTCTTAAAATGGAACTAAAACATACTGGAATCATGTTACCTTACATTTTGTTAAGAAACTAATCATTTTAATGTGTCTCAGATGAGACATCTTTTTTGAGAAAACCAATGTTAAATAATCACAAATCATAACTCCCCCCTGCATAAATAAGGACAAAATAAATGAATCAGTAAGAGTGAGTGTTCTTTGTGCGTGGTAATCCCTGTGTTTTTTAAATCAGGCTCTATTTTTCTTCTTCTCTACCGCGATAGAGAGCTAGACAGCTATTTGTTTTATACGTTTTAACCTATTGCAATTTTTTTACGTTATAATACTACAGTTTATTCTTAACATACAGTGTTGCAGGCCAGCTAACTGCACAAAAGCATGAAAAAAAACCCCAAGCCGTCTTAATGAAGGTATTCACTTTGAAAGCATGTGGATCTGGTCAGTTCAGATATTGGTGTTTTCAAGCTCCTGCAGCTTAAAACAAAGCTCCAGTTGGTGAGTCAGGTCAAGTAGTTCCGGCCAAAATGAAGCCTTAGTTTCTCACTTTTTCACTTTCACTGCACTATTTGTACAGGAAGGCAATTTATATCCCAATGTTGTGCTCAAATCAAACATGAAGTTACTCTAGCTGCCAGATTGTAGGTGAAACCTGTGCAGTTGCATTCTATGACACTGCTGTTATTTCTGTTTGTTTCATCTGGATTTGTCTCGATGTATTTGATTGTGTATTTATGTGTATTTACTCTTCAAAAAAACCCACAACCCCAGTCATGTCGGGGGGAACCGCCTCCATGGTGGAGACATGAAAGCAGTTTATTTCAGGTTCAAGACTTCAATCCAAGGTTAAAGGACTTTACCAGGCAGCCATCCGACTCCATTTATTTCACTCTGAAATCAAATTCACTTTGCTGAGGCATGAAACTATGTTAAGATGGGTAATCCATCACAGTGAATATCACAGCTGCTTTTATTGTTCTCAAGGTTATGTTGCCATTGTGTGGTCATTGCGTTGTAGCAATAATGTAGCGTTAACAAATAGCTTAATGTTCAACAGTCTTGAAAAAGGGAAAAGAAGATGACTTTGGAGTATGCTGGGGGAGGTTAGACGTATGAGCACAAAGGTGACAGCAGAGTTTTTCAACCTTGGATCCGCTTGGCATGCAGACGGGGTCACCAAAAATGTCTACGGTTGATATATTTGTATATCTCTGATGTGGAAAATAAATGAAAACGTTTTAAAACAAAATTTTTGAGCTCACAACAAGCTCTATAGTCACAGAACTTAACATCTCTGTAACTCGGTCGGTGTCGCGTGTCCGCGTGCTCAGGGTTGGTTTTTGGCTTTCTGTCTGTTTGCACTCTAGTGCATGTGCAAACAATGTTTCCAATGATAACATGTGTCATTGCAGATGGTCTGTAATATTTATGCTCATGTTGTCTTGAATATTCATTTATTTATTTATTTGTGTGTGTGTGTGTGTGTGTGTGTGTGTGTGTGTGTGTGTGTGTGTGTGTAGAGGTTGATGGTCACTGCATATTCTGATCTAAATCAATGCAACACTCTCACACGTACAACTAATTAAGTGGTAGAGTTGACAGAATGACATGCTTTTTGTGTTTTTGGGGTTTGCACGTGTCTTTCTGTGCGTAATACTCAAACACACTTAAACCCTGCAGAACCATTACAGTTTGTGTTAACAGGCCCCGTGTGTGTGTTAATGCATTTAAGTCCATTCACACTGTCGGTGTAATCAGTAACCCACACACAAGGCCAGTTGTGTGTGGGTTACTGTGTCTCTGTCTCCACCTATCTCCTCCACTCCTGCTGTTATTTATCACTGTCACGTTCATTCTCTCTCTCTCTCTCTCTCTCTGTCTGTCGGTCTGTCTGTCTGTCTCTCTCTATCTGTCTGTCTCTCTTTGTCTCTCTTTCCTTCCTTCCTTCCTTCCATTATGCCCACTCCTCTCCCTAAAGACCCTTCTCACTGTCTGTGGGTTGGGCACTTAACCACACACACAACTGAACGGATAAATGCATAAGCTCAGTGTTAATGAACCAACATGGGTCAGAAGGGTTTATAGAGGATTGCATTGGGTTGACAGACGAGACAGATGTATGATGTATGTGCACATAGTTTGTTTTCATGTGCAATGCAAAAGATAAGGGAGTATTTTGAGTATCGACTAGCAAGGGAAAATTACAGTATATCGTATCGTTTATGTGTTGGCCTCATTAGGTTTAAAAAAAAAAGTGTATCTTTCGCCCCATATTGTCCGAATAAATGAGCTCTCTCTGAATGCACATATGTTCAGTGATGGCAGCGTTATATATTTGGGTATAATAGAATCCGTGCTTGTGTTTTTTACTGCTCATTAGATGTCTTCATTGAACGGCATCTTGTCTAAGACCATGATAAATAGTCCACTGATTAAAAACCCTGAACCACAATCCTGGATCACATTGAAAGTGAAAGCCTGCACTAAATCCACTACGATTCAAACTGAACTCTCCTGCACAGAGACGTCTAGTAACTTTTTCTTCCCAGATTGTTATGACGGTAAATGCAGTTGCTGCCAGGTAGTAATTGCTTGAGATAGGAATAATCTTAATATATTTAAATCCTTATACATTTGAACCCCAATATATTTCAAATCTCCATCCTCAGCTGCCTCCCCCTTTCAAACAGACATGCATGCACATACACACACACACGCACACACACACATACACACACACATACACACTCACTTTCCCTCCTGAGCAAATAAGATAAAGCAGGTGTTGGTAAAGAGTTCTCCTGGACCAAATGAAAGCCATTTATCAGACGCTTTGCCTTCCTCACCACACACATGTATAGAAACTCACACATCTGTTCAGCACACACACACACACACACGCACACTAAGTCACGATAAAAGCAAAAAGCACTATCCAATACTCAAAGCCAGAAGCTAAGCATGCTTGATTAGGTGTGTAAGAAGCTGTTAGAGGATATGTTTAGGGTTCAGCCTTTTTTCACTTGCGACATTCTGGGATCTGAAACAGTGCTGACAGTGCAGCCACCAGAGGTGTCAATGACATTTTATTACAGTATTTTAAGAACTAACAGTGATTGTCTTTTTAATCATACATTGCTTTTGGGTTGATTTAGCAAAAGTGCATATTTATTGTGTTTATATTTGTCTTATTTTTCACAGAACACAACAGAACCTTCAGGAACCAGGTACCTCTGTGCAACTTCTGCTAAATTGATGCATTTTTTGTGTTTATATTTTATTGACTCGCAGGTTATTTACCAGCTGCGCGTCCTGAGCCGCTCAGTAGCAACCGGTTCAAAGTTCGACAGGGAGCTCTGGTCGAATGGACTTTCACCCGTCCTTTACTTGTGGAAGAAACTCAACCAGGTCAGTTATTTTCCAGTTCATCTTTTCCACATATGTCATTCCTTTCCCAAAACCAAGAACTACTGAGTCTTCACCAAGAATCAAACCCTCTGTTGTATTTATTCTGCAAACCAAACTGCAAAGCTGGCCCTATGAATTTGTTCTTGATTAAAACATTTTAACGATTTCTTCGTACTCTATCTGACTCTTAACCTCATATCCTAAAATTCGACTGGGAATGTTAGCAACATTGTGTTAAGTGGTGGAATCAGTGGTGGAATGTAACTAAGTACATGTACTCAAGTACTGTACAGACATACAATTTTCAGGTACTTGTATTTCCATTTGATTCTACTTTATATATTTAGTTTCTACTACATTTCAGAGGTAATATTATACCTTTTCTCTTCTACATTTATTTGACAACATCAAAGTACAAGTTACTTTGCAGATTCAGATTATTAATCCAACAAACAAATTGACTAATTAATTACGACATTACAGTGATGAACACATGAATGCAACTTATTATATTCCAGTAATAACTGCTGAATAACCACATGTCTAACACCACTTTGTTATTACACTCATAGTGGTTAAGTATTTACTTCATTGCTTGGTAAGTTTTTGTAGCTCTTTTCCAGCATTGACAGTTCCATGCTAGTCTTTTCTTGGATACAAAATCATGTTTTTACATTGCCCATGCAGCAGCAACGAGTCTAAATTAAAAGCCGTGAGAGCTAATTGTGGAAATAAGTAGGGTCTAATTGAGCACCCACTGCGTGTGACAGCCACTGGCCGGCCTCGTCGGGTCGCCATGTTGTGTGTGGTTGCTTGGAGACAGGCACCTTTTCAAATCCAAAGGACATCGACCTCCACATTAAATAATTTAGCCCCCATGTTCCCGCTCTCTTACTCTGCCTCTCTGTTATTCACTCTCATGCTGTAAATTACACATGCTCTCCCTCTCCTTTTCGCTCATTTGCGCCTTTGCTCTGTTTCGCTCTCTCTCTCTCTCTGAGAGAATGATTGATTGTGTTAATTGTTGCCGTTGTATCAGCACCTTGCTTCCCATAGATCTCAGTCTACCTCTGACTGCTGTCAATTAACAGGCCCTTTGTCGTCAGCTAACCCTCTGTGTTTGATAATCAGCGGATGTGTGGTCCCCAAAGTGTGTGTGTGTGTGTGTGTGTGTAAATGTTGATGTTCAACCTAAGTGTGCTTCTGTATGGCCATGTGCATTCCTGTCTTTAAATTGTGTGTGTATGTTTTTTGGAGAGTGGAGATCTTTATGTAGTCTGGATCGGGGGGGTGTACTTATTTGGTTGTTAATTTACCTTTTTGAATAGAGGCAATAGCAAAGATGTAGTCAAGCTGAATCCCACCATACTTGGTCTTTTTTAATTCTCTCATTTATCTCTCGTGTCGATCTCCATGTCTCCATTTCTCATTCCCACAGCCCGACCATCCTTCTCTCCCTCTATTCCGTCCTCTAACTCTTACTACAAGTAGATGCAAGGAAAACAATTTGAAATAGGATGCAGGTACAGAACCCGATATCTGCAGCAGAATACAACAAGATATCAGTGTTTGTGCACATTTGTTTTTTTTATGTTATGTATTTGTGCACAACTACAGACAAAAGCACTTGGTGCACTTCCAGTAGATCTCTGTGTTAACTAATACAAACAAATTATCCCCTTAGTCTACACTGCAGAAAGAGAGATAATTCCCATTTTGTTACATCTTGTTGTTGTGGAAGACCCAACAACAGAAGAATTTACTTTATGAATGTTGAGCTAAGGAAGCCCACAGGGAACACTGGAAAGATGTACAGTCCTAATTGAGGAAATCATTAAAAAACAAGCCATAGCATGCTGATGCACAGCAGCAGTTACAAAATGCAATATACGTCTTACTCTAAATAACGCTATGTCCACACTCCTGTGTCGTGGCTCGTTAGAGGAGACTGTTTAGTTGATGTAATTTTAACAATGTTCCAGTGATAATAGGGACATAAACCAATGCTAGGACAATTCTACTATATTATACAGTGATGCTACAGTGAAGCACTTTAGCCCAAGGTATAATATCTTAAGTTATGAGTTAGTCAGAATGACCAGCATCTAATTATATTTGCTGCATTTTCTCCTTGCCCTCTGCACACCCTCATCCCCCTCTTTCTCTTTCAGTCGTGGAAATCTTAGAAAATCTTAGAAATCTATCTTTTTATTCTGTCAATATGCTAACATGTCTTTCTGTCCGTCTCCTGTCTATCAGGGTTCTCCTCTGATCCATCAGAAGGTGGCCGCACCTACAGAAGGTCAGGGGTCACCGGTCCTGTCATTCATCACTCTGGAGCAGTTCAATGCCATCCGCCTGGTCCAGGTGCGTCGGATAATAAGCGCTATTAATAATGTCAAACACGTTACGTTACAGTGCATTACATTGTCAAAAAGAAAGATATTCTCATTGGGTGGTGTTTGCTGAACATTTGTAATTTGGCACAACGCTTTCATCAAATAGCATAGGTCCTGCACCTTGCATTATAAATGAGATGGATATGTTAACATGTTAAGAGTTATGGAAAATGGGCTTTGCTTCATGAAGATGTATGGGATGAGTGTGAGTCACAAAGAGTTAGATTCATTCATCTCCTGGAATGGGCATTTTTAGCAGCAGTCTGTATGTTACTTGTTATTTTGGGTATATGTTAAAGCCATATGTGCATGTTGTACTGAATACATTTGATTGTTTTAAGAGAGCAGAGTAATAAGATGGAAATAAGAAGCCCAATCAGTCAATCAATGGCCCATCATACTGAACCAGTTCCCAGCAATCAAATGACACCCCAGGTACCAGTGCTCTAATATATTGGCACAGTGTGTTCACTAAACTGTAAGTGTTGTCGCAGAGTATTCACCAATCCCTGGCTGCACTGAGCAAAGTCATCAGAGGGACCCAACTGCTGACTCCCGAAGTCCAAAAACTGGCCACTGCCCTGCTCAATCAAGAGGTGAGAAAGGAGAATTAGAGAAATGGAGGAAAGGTGAAATACATTGAGATACATAGAATTTGTATCTTAACGGTGTGAAGTGAATATTTCTCTTTACTACATTGTGTTAGAGGTGTACAACTTCCCCATACAGTGATGAAGATGACACCACCAGAGCCGACATAGGCACACGCTTTAATGTACAGACTTGTACTGTGGACCCATAGCAAACACTGCATGTGTCCTCGTTTGTGTCCCCAGGCTGAGATGAGGACAAAGGGGTTATGATGAGGTAGAGGAGGGAGAGATACACAATCAACCCTTTACTTCTTCTAAGTTTGTAATCTCCTGGGAGCAGCCTTGGGCATGATTCCCTTTCTACCGCTTCCCTCATCTCTCTTTTTATATTAATCAGCAGGCCTGGAGTCTCATCCCGGTCTCTCTCCCGACCAACTTTCTCCGCTCTTCATCTCTCGTGTTTTCCTCTCTCTTTCCTGGTCTCTCTCCCTTCTAAAATATTCCTTCACAACAATTTAGCACTAATACCAAAGCTATGAAATGTCTGAGCTGCCCGTTAGTTTGTGATATAGTTCATTGCAATGCATAAGACACAATTCCTTACATGTTTAAAGCATTTAAACTTAAATGTCCATTATAATTGTATATCACAACACCCCAAACATTGTCCCAATCAGCTGCTTACCTTGCTAAATCAGTGCTCATGGTCACAGTAAACCTAGGATACTCATGTTAGCCCAAAAAAAGATTTAAAACATGGATGGTTTCCATGTTTCTTTTAATTATCCATCTGGTACAGGTTTCCACAGATGAGGACACCTCATAGTGCATTATGGCTGACTTACTCCTGCAACTACTCGGCTTGTAAAACAGATGAGCTCTCACTCCCATTTCACAAGTCTATGCTCCCCTTTAATTGAACTGTTCAAACACTTTCCTGGACCCCAACACTAGTGAGCACAGTTGTTCTCCTCGATGCTCATTTTTGGACCCATTTTAAGACGTTCTCTCCGTATGCGATGTACGTAATCAAACTGCAGCATTTTAATGAGTTGTTTGTTGTTTTAATGAATTCAAATGATGATGAGTTATGACCCAGAGTAGTGGCACAGGCCTGTTTCTAAGATATCTCCTCCCAGAGAGAAAGTGTACAGAAATTGTCTGGCGTATTCTTGAAAAAGCAACAATCCTCGACACCTATTAGATTTACTACCAGCAGAATGGAAACCGTGATGATTTATCTAACACTTTAGTCTTCACAGTCAATAATATTAGATACAACTGTCTCCAACCACGAGACATTATGAGTTTGGCTTCTGTTTTAACCAACCGTCGCTGATTAGCCCGGTTTCAGCTCGAGAAGCGGAACAGAAAGAGCTGCTGATGTCATTGATATATTTGGGATTGTAATATTGTAAAAGTATGGCAGGCACAGCTCCGGAGAGATCAGCTCCATTGCACCTCTCCTCAGCTATGCAGTAAAAAATAATTAGATACTTGGAAACTACCCAAGCATCAGAAGAGAGTGGTTAGCAGCGCTGCGAAACAGAAATAGATATCACCACTGCCTTTAATCAGCGGAAAGATCATTCAAATCAAGACATGAGGACATGAGCATTTTGATGAAAGGTTTAACAATCTCAATCGTCTGTGAATTTTTCGGTGCCAGTGGTAATAATTAGCATGTCAATAACAAGTGCCAACCCTCCGATGCTGGCAAATAAAGCCTACACAGAAATGACAAAAATTTCAGTTCTACTCAGGCTGTCTCCAAAAGCAAGTCAATCCCCGTAGACCCCCATTTTAACAAGCCCAACTTTACAGCAGAAATAAACAGTATTCATCTCTATAGCTAATATCTCCTTCCGAGACAACCGTACCGGGGGAGAATCTTCATATAACTCACCGGTTTCAATTATATTAAGGAATGAAGTTAGGCATAATTGAGGGCGTGGCTGCTTTAAGTGACAGGTTTGTGTCGTCTCAGGCTGCTAGCTGCTAGCTGTCTCCTCTGTTGCGTCACAGACACATTTAAGAGCTCACTATTTATGTGCCTTGTATGTAAACAAACATGTGGTCTGAAAACGTGCTGGGCCTTTTTAGATTTTTAGTTTTCACTAAATGCAGCTGAAAGTAATTTAAAAACATTTAAATATATACTCTGATATGCTTTCTGTGGGTATATTTGCACATTTCAGTCATACAACTTAAGCTGCATGCTCATCTCCTCCCACTTCAGTGTGACACACACACACACACACACACACACAGCAGGGAAGTAACTGAATGGTTGACTTGCAGCTGAGAGACACGCAGGTCCCTTTTAGTTCCATTATGACTTTCAAGCTTGAATAACATCACATTCTTAATCCTCAATCTCCTACTGTGCATATCTGTGCATGTGTTTGTGTTCGGCACTTCTTTGATCTCTGTTTAACAGTTTAAGCAAGATGGACTGCCGAACCTGTTCCAGAGTTAACAGTTGTCTCCTGAGGGAAGTTTTCTGTTGCCACCTACACACAAATATGGCATTTGTGAGTGCCTTCCAAAATATCCCCTTTGAGCCTTTCAAAACTACACAAATTTATAAACAGCCTCTTACGGTTAAGGGAAAGCAACTAAAACTTTAAAGATTGTTAAGTAAACCGACATTTAGTGTACGTTTGTACATCCATCTACTCCTCCTCACCCAAATTCTTTGCTGCATTATAGATCATCTATCACACTACTTCACAATCGCACTGATCACAAGAAAAACAACAGCATTTGTTGTTTTTCTGTGGGGGGATTATTTTGTTTGTTGCCAAATTCCCTATGGCAGTACAACCTAGAAGAGTCAAATGTGCTTTTGCTACAGTTCCAGTGTGAGACAAAGGGCATAAGCAGATGGATTAAACAGATTAACTGTATCATGAGCCAGACACAAAGCAGCATCTGTCTACGCAAGAGTCTGTCGTCACTGAAGTTTGGGACAGCGTTTCAGTTTATTGTAAACAGTCAAATATTTATACAGTAAGACAAGTTATAAAGATTCACTCATTTGCATATCTGCCAACTCTAACCTTTTGAGATCAGACGTTTAGAAGGTGATGTCACCTCTGACATCATAGAAAACATGGACATTGATTATGTTTTATCCAGACCACAGTGGCTGTGCAGCCAAGGAGAATGTATATCGTTTAGTGACTGAGGCACAGTGTTTGAATGTGTATAATATGGGATGGTTGTAAGGTGACCCAACAGCCTTTAGTGATGGGGAGCGAGGGGGAGAAGGGTTGACAGTTGCGTTCAGTAAGTTTAAGAGAGGCATGTTCAGTGGACCACACAGCAGTCTGACTGACTGCAGAATGTCCACACCTAAAATAATATGGTTTACTTTACCTTCTTGCCGACACGTATTTTTTACTAGTACGACCCTAAATAACTTCTGTTCCTCTCTATGCCTGCTTCCCCTCTGTCTCAGTGTCCTTTAACATGGCAGAATAAATGGGAGGGACCAGAAGAGCCAATGCTGTACCTCAGAGCTGTAGTAACACGGGCTCTCGCCATACAGGTAACGCATACATGTGTTTATGCCAAGATGCATGCTGTACTCTCTTTATCTGTCGCTCTGTGTGTGTGTGTGTCTCCCTTTCTCCCACAGGCACACAAAGAATACTTACATTAAATAGACACGTGCACATGGAAGCAGACAAACACACATACAACCGGGTTTTAGCTGTGGTGGTAAATTTTAACTTTGGAGTATTTTTGAAGAGATAATAGTAAAAGAAAGCATTCTTCTTCCATGTAGTCATGAAACATTTCTAAAAGATTTGGAATGTGATTTGTGATAGTTGTCATGGTTTAGTTTAGTTATACACGGTTTAGATGGAATTCACAAAGGCCTGCTTCTATCAGAGGGCTTTTGTAACATTTTTGTGGGATAACAGACAAAGCATTTGCTGATGACCTCATTGGTTATTAAAAAAAAAAACAGATGCCCCTGGGTACTCTTACAGGAATAGGACTTAAGAGGCCTAAGAGTTTTCTAATCAGCAGTAGTATACTGATCGAGGGATCCATTTCAATCCGCCATGGATTTATATCCTACCGGGAGCCTTGTTTCCCAGTTGTGATGAATGTTACAGTAGGACACATTTAGATTTAGAGGACTCTGCACCTCAGATATCCCGCGATGGCCCCGGACCTGTTTCTGGTGTTTCCCCTCATGACAAGAGTCCTTAAACTGAGCCTTGGTCCGAGGACCAGTCTAAGTACTTTTGGGCTCCTGACCAAAATGATTTATGACTGACTGAGGCAACGTGTTGACTAAACCGATGCCAGAAAAATTCCAATGTTGTTTTGAAAAGGGCTCAATACAAAAAAAAAGCGGATTATTATATAAAAGCACGAGGTTCTGGGAAGTGTGTGCCCGAGGTCGGTGCCAGGAAATAAAGGTTCTGGCTGAAACTCCTCTCGACTGTGTCTGCCTGTACGCCTACCTCAATATGTTCTGGCAGACTAGAATACACACATACACACACATACTCAAGTTATTTCTTTTTTTATGAATTTGATGCATTTCGTTATTCATGTGGGCGAGCCTCACTGCTTGTGTGTGTGTGTGTGTCTGTCTGCCGGCCAGCCTGCCTGCCCATCTGTTTGTGTGTATGTCTTCCTGTCTGCATGCCATCTCTCTTCTCTTCCTTTCTGTCTGCTGGCCTCCCCGTCTACCTGCACTCCATCTGTCTTCATGTATGTCTATCTGGAGGCTGCACTGTCCTTAACTGTCTATTTCTGCCAATCAGTACTGAGTGATGTCTCTGTTAGCAGAGTGTCTCTGTCCTGTTAGCTAATCAGCCTAATAAAGGCGGAGACGGCCAACGCTGCTGCTGAAGAAAAAAGTGCAAACAGCACAGCGGCGCACCCCAGACGAGCAGAGCGACCTTGAAAACACTCAAATGCTCACACACACACACACACACACATATATGCAGATAAATACTATGCATACCAGCACACACTGGCTCGCTGTGCGTGTGCATCTGCCTGTAAATGTGACTGTGGGTATGGGCTTGCATTTGTGCATTTGTTTTCTTTTTCTTGGCATTATGCTCATCCCAATTTATCTCTAAAGCCAGCAAAGACTGACGCTGTGCTTAAAAGGAATCCATTGATAATATAGATTGGATCAGATCTTTGCTGATTCTGCCTCTATTTGTCAGCAATTTTCTTCGGCTGACCTCCAAAATACACGAGTGTCTGTGGCGATTTAGAGAAAACTGCTTACCGGTTAAAAATACAGAAATGCAAAAAAAAAAAAAGGTCCGAGAATAGATCAAAACTTCAATCCAAGGCCAACTCTCAAGGCCCTACATCTGGCCACTGCAGCCATACAGGCTTATGTATCCCGATAAGCTCGGCAGTACGTGTAAAAAATGACGGTGAAATCAGTTGTTGTGCCACTCGGCACAACATTTCTCAAAAAAAGAGAGAGGTGCAAACTGAGACCTAAGATCGTATTGTGAGATATCATTTCAGGTTAAGTCGTGAGCCGTGCCTTTGACAAAAATAACTAGTGTGTGCAGGGAAACAGCAGGAGGCTGCTTCCATGATCAAAGCAGTTGTTGCTGAATAAGGAAGACTGGATCAACACATCTGAGAGGCCTCAGAGGAGTCTATCTGCAGTCATACAGATCCACTCTTCACGTTTGTTGTCTCTTAGTGTCTTTGCACATATACATCTCTGTCTTTGCATGCATGTGTGAATACAGTATACACACATGCTCAAATGGGAATCTCTGTGTGTGTGTGTGTGTGTGTGTGCAATCACTGTATTCCCATTCGGAGGTAATTGGGGTTCCAGTGTTATCAGCTTGTTGATGTGGCGACAAAGGGACATTAAATACTCTACTAGCCACACATTTTTATTGACTTTGTGTTTTGCTCTGTCCCTTTGTAAAGCCTTTTTATCTCTTATTAACAAATTGACTCGAATGGAAATTGTGATCGTCCCACTCCCAGATCGATGTTCTCTATAAACAATGTAAAGAGACAAATACAATACAAACATCGGTTGCTTTGTGGTGACAGGGTGAAATACATTTTGAGCGAATATTGTAAGTATTTAGAGCCGTCTCTATTTGTGTCAAATTTCACCAAGAAAATTGTGCGTACACGTTATTTTTCAGTGATCTAATACAGGTTTTGCCTCTTGCCTCTTGTGTGAAACTGATGAAATTGTATGTATGGATGAGTTATGTGTTATCTTTGAGTGTTTAGTTGTAGGTTTTTAGCTCATTAATCTCTGTGTGTGTGTGTGTGTGTGTGTGTGTGTGATTTATTCTGTGCATCCAGAGTTGGGTGGAGCGTGCAGGCAGACAAGCTCTTCTGTCAGACACCCTAGATCTATCGGAGCTCTTCCACCCCGACACCTTCCTCAACGCTCTGAGACAGGAAACCGCCAGGTAATACACAATGCTTGTGGGATTATGTGACACAGAAGAAAGAGTGTGCACGCTATAACAAAACAAAAAAAATACATCTTTTTGTGGTTTTAGGTCCATGGGTTGTTCTATGGATAGTTTGGTGTTTGTCTCATCATGGAGGAGTCCTATTGCACAAGCCAAGCTACAAGTCAAGGTAGAATTCTGACACGTGATCCTACAGAACATGTTTTTTTTTTCATCCATTTAATGTGCACACATTCATACATTTAAAGAACAATGTACGCAGATATTCTTCTAAACCACTTTCAGTCTTCATTTATTTCCCTTTCATGCTCTGATTCAAGGGTGACATAGTTGCATTGTCTACAATCTAGATACTTTTTGTCATTTGTTTCTTTGTTGTCATGCCAATAACAGTCGGCACGGCTTGCACTTGCACTTGGATGAAATATACAAAGAGAGAGCGGAAGGGTGTGGGTGCTTAAAATCAGGCTGCAGCTGCAGGGTGGGAAGGGAAATACTCCGACATCTGAAAGAGAAACGGGATAATTGTTGTGAAGCAATGAGGTCTCTTACACAAACACACACACACACACACACACACACACAATGAAGCTTTTTCTGGATTTGTCTCTTGCTCACTCTCTTGCTTTTTTTTGCCCAGATTATGGTGATTTAGTAGTTGTCTGCCTTGATGCCAGAGTTCCTTTTATTATCTGCTCCACTGTGGAAAATCCCTGAGTCACTAGACTGGATATACTCGTATATAAACACTCTCTCCCATGTACAATTTGTACAACATGCTAGTTAATCTGCTGACAGCAATGTGTGTCTTCCTCACTTGCTCTACAATTCTCTTTGATAACACACTCTGTCTTCCTTTCCTTCCTCTTTTCATGTCTTTCTATCTCACCGGACCTTTTGCCTTCATCATCCTGTCTCTCCTCTCTCTCTCTCTCTCTCTCTCTCTCTCTCTCTCTCTCTCTCTCTCCTCCGTTAACAGTCACTTTGTTTTATACTCCCTTTGCCTCCTTTAACTTCTCACGCCTTCTCTCTCTCTCTCGCTCCTTTTCCAGGTCGGGGGTCTCCAGTTGGAGGGTTGCAGTTTTGACGGCGTTCATCTTTGTGAGAATCAACACGACTCTCCCAGTGTGTCGGCTGTCCCTCCTTGCTACATGGCCTGGGTTCCACAGGTATGTGTTTGTGTATAAAACAGCAACATATCGTTGCCTTCACCAAGCATGTTTACTTTTCTACCTGTCTGACATTAAAATGTGTGTAAAACATGAACAGAACATGGACGTTAGACCAATGAAACATATTTGTTGTGCTGTTTGAGTGTTTATATTGTCTGATATAATCATGAAACTAACAGTGATTGACTGTTTATACATCCTAAGGGAGTATTTCAACCAGAAAAGTAACAATTCGACTGATGTATTCATGTACAAGCAGTTGCCAATGGCAGACTGCTTAACGCTTGCCTTCATATGGGGATTTTTGGGGGACGTATTCATTGATATGATGTGTTTGTGGGGGTAGCTGAGAAACACAAACAGGCAATGTGCATACATTCATTCATTTGTGTGTTCTACCTTTGATCCTAGAACTCTGCTGCTGACTCCGCAGCATCCGAGGAGAGTATCTGGCTGCCTCTGTATATGAGCTCAGAGAGGGTGAAGGTGGTCACGCACATCCGTCTTCCCTGCGGTGCGAACCCCAACCAGTGGATACAGACTGGAGCTGCTCTCTTTCTCAAAGAACAGTGAAAGGACGCAGGGCGAGTAAAATAGAGCATGTAGCGACAGCAGCCTCTGTTGAGCACCGTAAGCTTGAGGTGAAGATAATATTGTCATGAAAGTCGAATTTGACCGGGGCGTCGAATACTGGACGAATTATGAACGCTCGAAAATGTCAGGCTCTGATACTGACATTTAATTAAGCACCTTAGCTTGGAGACCAAATACTTAAACATGCAGTTACTGTAAGTCAAGAACATCTGCATGATATGGGTACAAAGGAAAGCGTGATAATTGACTTTTAACAGCTGTTAACACACTGACACTGGAAGGAAAAGTCATTTATTTTCCTTTCATGGACCAGGCAGCCAAATGGAGCAACAACATCTTGGGACATGGGCCATGAACATGATATTATTTGGATCTCAGGCAGTAATAATCTTTGATGCCTCCATGTTAGTCTCACTACTCCACTCATCTTATACATTTCATCAAATAGTGTAAAACATCAGTGAGTCTTGTTATTTTGTTAAAAGAGCTTTTGAGGAAAGCAACAATATCCACATTTCCATAAGTGTTAGATTTGTTTCACAGTTATTTTCTTGCCTGAGCCCTTATTTATTTAAAATGAAGATGAAATAAATGTCATTATTGCTCTACTTTTTAGCAAACGTAGTCGCTAACACTAGCAGGCTTCATATAAGGTGGTTTGTGAGAAACTCTCTCTTGATGTAATTTCAGTGCAGCACCTCTTATCACTGTAGAAGTGAGAATGATATTCCAAAGCACCAACACAAAGACGCGTGTGTGTGCGTGTGTGCGTGTGTGTGTGTGCGTGTGTGTGTGTGCGTGTGTGTGTGTGTGCGTGTGTGTGTGTGTTTCAGGGCTGTGCTGACATTCCACCCATCAGTAGTCACAACTGTTCAACAGTAAATAATACAGATCACAGCTCACTCTGCTGAAAACGGACTTTACAGGAGTGTTTCCAAAGCCAATGGTGGTTCTCTCTCACACACGCGCACACACACACACACACACACTCACTCAGTTAGTCCCTAACCTCTGTGTGATTGGTTCTGAGCTGAGGTTGAGCGGAGTCAGTGAAGCTATGATGGATGGCCACAGAACCACAAGGGAGTGTGTAAGATGTGTATGTGTGTGTGTGTGTATGTTTGTGCGTGAATCCAGCCAAGAGCATCAAACATTTGATTGATGGCTTAATTAAGCTATTTTTTTTTTTTTCTGTATCTACCTTTTTTTTTTCCTTCATATTCATGCAGTTGTGCAAATGTTGGTGAGCGCGTCTGTGTGTGTGCACTCTTCTGTAAATGTGTGTGTTTGTGGAGTCAGAGAAAAGGGTTGAAATGAGGGAGGAGCGGGTGTTGTGTGTGCACTGCAGTGTGACAAAATGGGAGTGAAATGGAACAGCAGGTTTGAAAAAAAGAGAGAGGATTGGATTTCGGCGAAACACGGCCCTCTGGGTCAGAGAGGGAAGGAGAGACAGAGGGATGCAGGCATAGAGAGAGAGAGAGAGAGAGAGAGAGAGAGAGAGAGATGATGCAGGGAGTGAGAAAAAAGGCAAAAACGAATGAGAAAACTGTAGAGAAACAGGAAAATAAAGGCGACGCAGGTTGGGAGGAGAGCAGGGGTTAACGGGGAAGAGTTGGATGGACAAGGTTTTAACAAGTAGAGTCTATGTTATGGAGAAACGAAGCGGAGGGCAGAGTGTGAGAGAGAGGGAGCAGATATTCAAGAGATTCTAGTGTTTACAGCTCCTACAGTACTGAGCTGACAGGGGATATAATATGATATGAAAGAAAAAGAGAGAAACCCTTTGACCCCACATGTTTGTACGCATGTATCTTCGGTTACATGTTGCTGCATTGAGTGTAAATAAAAGCTCTAAAGCCTGATTAGTTTTCTACCAAAAGCTTCTCAAAATTCAATATTGCAAACAGAAAGTGTTGTTGCAGAACTCTCCCTCAAGGTTTGATTTGACTATTGTCCTGCAGGCACAGATGGGAAATTAACATCAGCATTGCAGCAAACAAAGAAATGCATTTGCCGACGGCTTGTTTCCAAGGTAATGTGTTTACAGCTTAGTCTTTTGTCTCAAATTAGCATGCCGAGGTTGACAAACTATTGTGATAAAATTCGGACTCTGATGACGTGCTTTAGTGAGATGTTTGTTTTTGAACCCACACAACATGAGTCATTTACAGAGTGAAGATGTCTTTACAGCACACGTCACATTGCTACACCTGAACTAATCTGTAGTCAATGCTCAAATCAAAACCCACACAGCCTGAACTCAGCATATAACTAGAGGGGCACTCGGAGAGCACAGACTGTGTGTGTCTGCCTGATTCAGATCCGCTCAGAAGTGTAATAGGTTCTTCTTTATCCCATGCTTCAAGTTTCATGAAAATCGGGCCAGTAGTTTTTTCTGTAATCCTGCTGACAGACAAAAAAAACCTAACTGAGGTAAAAGGGTTTTATTTCTAATGCTTGATCTCCTTCCTGAAATTCACCACACTCCAACAGAAATAACAAAAGTTGTGTTTTTCTGTCTTCTGGTTTCAAATCATTCTCTTCTGTTCTTTCCATTCTCCTGCTTTTGTGACTCTCCATCAATTCTCCCACAACTTCCTCCACTTCTTCTTCCATGTCACCCACCATTCACAGTGTTGTTTCACCAACAATACAGTACAATGTTTATGTAAAGCTTGCCTGTGTGAGACATAAACATTTAATTCTTCTCCGATAATCTTTCTAGCACACGTGTTTGTAACATGCAGTCCAACATAAATACTTAAGAGCAGAAGGATGTAAACAGAACAGAACCAGAACCTTTTCATTTGTTCTCCTTTCCTACTGATATGTAATCACGCCATCTCATTTGTTCATTTAACATCACTGAGTCACTCCGTACACAGTCTAAAGCATCTGACCCCGGCAGTATTATAACTTCGGCACCCAGCATGCTAAATGGGCCGACATCTGGTCGGTCCCCATGAAGGCTGGTAAAATGTTTTGGGTTCCAACATGAGGCGAGATTTGTCATCTGAGTTTCTGGATTTAAAATGTTAATCACTGCTGCATCAGACTTCCAGCCACGTTTCAGTGAGAGAACCACAGGAACCCTCTGATGTACCACAGCCAGCTTACAACAGCAGACTTGACCACTTCTCCTCCTCGTACACACCATACGCTGTGTTTTGTGTCCGGATCTTGAGAAGGCTTTTGGACTGGCGGTCTCAGGGACAGCTGGTGATGACACCTCTGGTCTCTCCCACTGCTTCCATCAGCTTCACTGTGGACGCACTGTGTGATTCCCACATTTCACTGCAGTGCTGCTTTTTTTCAATAAACACCCACCTGGATTGCAAAAAAGATGTCACAGCATGTCGCACCTCGGTGGAGGTTTTTTTTAGGGCTGGGAAGTGCGAGGAAAAGCTAACACCTTCCACAGGATGCTCGGGGGGGGGGGGGGGGGGGGGGGGGG
>NW_022280054.1:5004243-5005660 GCF_004355925.1 Anarrhichthys ocellatus | reverse complement strand
GCTTGAAAATACACTAGAAGGGGGAGGTGTGGGGCGCGATGGGGAACATCACTGTTGGAGATGATGAATCGGATCAATCCAGTTTCCTTCAGGTGTGAGTGTCACAGAGACCAGCACCATTAACCCACATTTGCTCAGGAAAACGTGTATGAGTGTATAATTCTGTATATCTTGCTGTCTATAAATTACATGGAAAGACCAAAACCAACAAACTATTTGTACATTTTTTTTTTAATAAAACCTTGTTTGCCATATTTGTGACCCATGTTTCCTTTATTCAGCAGGATCACATGGTCTATTTATCTACATATAGTACGAATGTGTCCCGCAATGGGGTGCCTGGTGGCCCACCAACCATTTTCTGATTCACCATGAAAGTAATGAAATTGGCACTGGGAACTTTTATTGTAAATAAATAGCCGGAGTGCATGAATAAACATCAAATGGAAGAACATTCCAGCTAATCTTGTATAAACTCATTCAAATGTAACTAAAGCATTTCCAACTAAAATGCAGTTGCTACTATTTAACGAAGAGAAATACCCGATATATCTTTCATATATTCCTACTGTCAGTCCTTGTACCGAGTCAACTTAATTAATAAGTCCGTTTAATTACAAAATGTTCAAAGAAAGATGAGTTACGGCCCCATCATCCACTGATGATGACAGGAAGTGTGGCTGAATGCTCTTCTACATTTCCAAAAAATGAAGACTTTTGGGTGAGCCAATCCTTTAAGAGTCTACACAGTAGCCTATACTCACTGTAACATATGAGTGTCATGTATAAAATACTGCGAGTGTGTATACAGGAGACAGAATATGAGAAGGTTGAAAATAGAAAAGAGCCAATCTGTACAATAAGATCCTTTATGAAGTAATATGGCACCATCCTGTTCACTCCCTTCAGTAGGTGAAAACACAGCTTTTGTGTTGTGCGGGAAGTTATTTCATGCCATTGCTTTGTTTAGATGTGCGAGTGAGAATGATGGCACACACACATATGTTCTCCTCAGTATCCTGTCTAACGGTGTGTGTGTGTGTGTGTCAGCGTGCTCTTTCCCTGGAGAGATATCCTGCCTCCAGCAGAGTCGGAGGGGCTGACAGATGACCACAAGGTCACTCGTCTCTCTGCTCTTTGATCCTCTCAGGAGACACAAACACACTTCAGGGGAATTTCTTGCTCTTTTTCTTTCTTTGCCTCGTCTCGCTTCTGTTCTCTCGGTCTTCACACTCCTCTTTAACTCGTATGGTACGCTGCTGCCTTTACACTTTTTTCTCTGCTTCCTTTTCTCACCCTTTCTCCCCCCTACTCTCTTCTTACCTAACTTTCTCTCTTCTCTCTTTGCTCCTCAATCTCGTCTTGTCTCGTCTCTCTCTCTCTCTCTCTCTCTCTCTCTCTCTCTCTCTCTCTCTCT
>NW_022280054.1:4990713-5003843 GCF_004355925.1 Anarrhichthys ocellatus | reverse complement strand
CTGGGACTGGCTGTACTGGGTCAGAGAGGCTGGGACTGGCTGTACTGGGTCAGAGAGGTTCAGTGGATATCGTGGACAGAGAATGAAGGAGCAGAGAAGTTGAACTCTCTGGAGCAGATTGAGGAGGACTTTGCGGTGCACGACTCACAGAATGACGTTCAGACAGGTGAGTCCAATTAACTCATTGAACAGAAGAGCATGTCAACGCCTGCTGTGTTTGCATACCTGTGTGCAAGAACTGCTGCTGCTTTGTGCTTTAGTGTGTGTGTGTTTGTGGCTGCAGCCGCTGTGGAGTTTATATTGTTGATACATGTTATGTCTTGTATGCTTTGGTGATGTTATATTCTGCTGTAGATTCTATGAGAAGTGACAGGATATCTAATATCTGTTGTTTAATACTGCCTTGTGTGTCCTTAGCGCTTATTATTTGTTGTCGGTGACTTGTTTTAAAGTCTCTGAGTTTTGTCTCTTCTCTGGTTAACTCTAGGAAAGCGGTTGTATCATTGACCATCACACACTGAATGCTGACATTGAATTGATTGCTTTTTTTATATTTTGTGACCAAAGCAGATGCTTTGGTTCGAACAAATAACAATACAGCTTGTGATGATTGAGCCTGGCTGAAGTTAGCATATTCAGTACACTGTGAGAGAGTAAGGCCCATTAAGCTGAAGAGGTCTCCCCAATAAAACTGGAAATGGAATTTTATATTCTGTCAATAAACTAGGATGTTTCATTGGCAGTGCTAGAGGACTTCAACTAGTTTCACTCTCTCTAAGCACTTTTAGATGCTTTACGTTTGGCTTTAAGCTTAACACTGAGTTTTGAAAGTATCCAATGATCCCTGTTCAAAATCTTTAAAATGATCTGTTGAGATTTCCCTTCAGCGGGTAAAGTTAGTCAACTTCTTCTCTGAAAAGGGGAAACTTGGATTCACAAATAGCATTCAGACATACGAGTTCAACATCCCCAACGACAGAGAATAAAACCTTTGCTCGATTAGCGCTTGGTGCAGCAGCTTGAAAACATTTAGTTCGAGGTTTCTGCACTTTGCCCAGCATCCTTTTTTTAAAAAGTCAGCTTCAGCAGTTTTTGTAGTAGTCGGTATACCTCCTGAATTGCTGTCTTTGCAAAACCGCTTTCCATCAGTACAGATGCTCCACAGCTGGCCCTGGCTGTTGCAAAGATCTCTGAGCACCGGGGCACCATCGTTTACAACAAATGCAGATGGATGTATCACATCTTGCTGTAGATTCTATGTATCTTTTGATTGGAGGATATGGTGATAAAATAAACTTCTAGCCACATTAATCTGTATAATTTGTGTTTTGATATGTTCTACAAGAAAATGCGCATCATAGTCACTGAGGAGTTTTAGAGGCATATCATCTAAATGCTTTTTGACGGGAAGCGTTTCTCTGTCCGCATGCTGTTCTTTCTTCCTTGATGGTTCTATAATCTCGTGCTAGTTATAAATCCACTTGCAGGAGACAAAGACTTTCATCTCAGATATTGAAGTTTTAACAAGCGGTTTGCAGTGTTTTTCCCCCATGGTGGATCGTTGTCATCGTGCATGTGCCACACATCCCATCTGAAAGCTGTTTTCTGGATTGATTTTACATGAGGCCTTTCAGTCTGAATCAATCAGATTCCAAACTTGTGGCCACAAATGGTGTGTGTCCACTGATGCAGTATGTGTTACATACTATATGTGTATGTGTTTAACTGGTGTGTGCCTTCTCTGTTCTCCAACATGCTTTCTTGTTGACGTAGCTGTAGCTCACTGTCCAGCTCGGCTACAACACAAGTTGAATTATAAAAACAATCTTGCAGGAGATTGGACCGTCCATCCTTCCTGCTATAAAAGGGAAAGAGGTTGGGGGCGAAGAATAGAGGAGGGGCGAAAGTAAAAGAAATGATTAAGAGAGGGCGATAAGGAAAGGGAGAGGAATATAAAAATATAATTAAAGTGGAAAAGAATATAGACTGTTCCAACAGCCCCTCTCTCTACCTCACATTCATGTATACTGCTTCTCTCCTCTGCTACATACGATCATTCAAGATGCCTTTTAAGTTACCGTTGAACAAGCCGTTTCCTCCTGATTCACATTGGTTTATCGTTGCCGTCATGCTGATACAGAGGGCAGGAGTCATCAGGATTATTAAAAGAGACAGAAAATACTTAAAACAAATTATTTGGAGACTTTGCTTTGCCTAATAATATACAGTGAGAAACTAAAAGGGACAGGACAGAGTAACCTAGCGTTGTAGTGATTCCAGTTTGGCCCCAGTGGTCCTCTGCGCACTCCATCTAATATTGAAGAATGTTCCAGATTAGAAAGCTGACAGCAGCTAACTGACCAGCTGCACTAACCCCTCCCCTCTGCCGTCACAGCCAATGGAGCAGCGTAGATTAATGACCCCTTCAAACCCCCGGCCAATCACCAAACTCGCTTCTCATCTCCTGCAAGGGATGCCCTTGAGCAAACTCATACGCACTCATTCAACCAGGTATACAGACACACACACACACACACACACACACTTGGCACTCACAAACACACACAGCTACACACTCTCCACTTAATTTAGCCTCCTCTGAGGGCAGCGGGCCTTTCAGTGCTGATGTTTATGGTTTCTCTGAACTTGCAAATCACCGCGGTTATGGCTGGGCAAATTTATGACCACGGCCCTGTCTACTAGCCCTTTAGACAAACCATGGATCACCCACACACACACTTACACAGTCACACACACGTCAGGACATTAAGGATGATGCACATGCTCAGACAGCAAAAAGGTTTTTGTTGTGTTCTGTGGCTCATCGTTGTATGTAGTGACCAAAAAAAGGTATATTATTCACTCCATCAGATTTAAAGGTGATAAATACGCAGCTTCTTTCGGTTAATGAATCACAGCGAATTGCTTTTTTACGAGGAAGGTGAGTGTGTCGCCTTTACTGACAGAAGGACGTCTTATCTTTGAGCTTTTGTTATATAAGTGGCCTCTGAAGGACCAGAAGCTTTAAGGTGTAAAATACAGATTCCGCAGTTGATTTAGTTGATCCTGCTGCCAAAAAGGGTCAATTTTCAGTGGGTCTTTTAAAAAAAATGGGCAACTCAATCATTTTGAGGATTTGTGGTGAAAGTGCAAGGCTTTGTTAGAAATTGGGAGTTTAAAGTGGATCTGTGTTTGTGACAGTGCATGCTACATAGATAGCGGTGGGGGATTTGCGGCCGAAAAACGGCATTTTCATCATTTTCTTTTCTTTTTTTCTCACCTGTATCCATTTTGCCTTTTGATGACTCATCATGACCTTGGCTGCGCTTATGTGGCAGGAGAGGCACAGCCGGGGAAGTGTCAGTAACAATCACGCAGTGAATGCCTGCCGATTCAGACCATGTGTGCGCTGACACCGGCCAACTCGCATAACATCGTAAGAAGAAAGAAAGAAAATCCTCTATTTTCCTCCCTAATTGCAGTGTGTATTACTGTTATCCCACATAGATGCGTCAGTATGCAGCATGATACACAGAGGTTGTTTTTTTTATAAATCTAAGGCAGTGTTTGGTGGATGCCACATTCATGTGTGCTGCTGCTGGCTTCTAATGTTATTGAACCGTTTCTTACATAAGACAGCCATTCTCGTGGGACAGGAAAGACGCCAAATGTATTTTATTTCCTCAAACTGTTTCAACATTAGCATGCTCTCAAAAGTTTATTTCCTGAAAGGTGTGATGATTTTGCACCTCCCATGCTGCAACGGGATGCCAGTTTCCTCTCAAGAGTTGATCTGTGGTGAGAACGTCTTGGAATAAAGAGAACATTACCTTCTGAAGAGAAGCAAAATAAGTTGTTTGATTGGCTGTAATTAAAGAGAAGACTTCTCTTAATTGCACAATGTTTTCGTCTGCCCTTAAACTGAACTCTGCACTTCTAGATAAACAACCACAAAGACGGTTCTCTTCATGAAAATAGTCCCAGAGTCTGTTGAAAACAGGAGGATTTGAATGGCAATAAAACTTGTATTATCTTTGCCACGAGGATCATGTGATCGGACACCTATGTGCGTGCGTCCGCGAGTGAGTGTTCACCTCTGTCCACGGATGTTAGCCAATGGTGGCTTCATTCATTCAATCACACAAAACAGCAGTGGTTGTT
Source organism: Anarrhichthys ocellatus (assembly GCF_004355925.1). Classification (NCBI taxonomy): domain Eukaryota; kingdom Metazoa; phylum Chordata; class Actinopteri; order Perciformes; family Anarhichadidae; genus Anarrhichthys; species Anarrhichthys ocellatus. The sequence goes on along the minus strand of NW_022280054.1, from coordinate 4,999,682 downwards.
GCAGACACACCTGGATCTGAACTCTATTTAGTGTATCTCTCTAGTTTGTAAACGCTGTTAGTCTGTGGTGTCAGCGTTCACAGGAAGAGGTTTTTAAGTCACGACTGAATAATGTATGTTCCTGTGCAAGCATGCAACAATTTGTGTATATAGAACATTATTGATTTTACAACCAACCATATTATGCTTGTGGATTTGTGAGCCTACTCGTATCTGCTTTCCTGTGCGTGTGTGTTTGTGTACGAGAGAGGAGAGATTGCAATCTTTGGCTTTCATCTGTATCATCAGCATTGCATCAGCAAAGCAGTGGAGTGTTATTGAGACTCGTCTCAAAGTAGTTCTTCTCAATCCTCTGCCTCGAGGAACACAGAACTCTTTTAGCCCCCGCGTGCCTTGAAAATCTTTGAATTTTGGCAAATAGTTGATGAAAATTATTTTAAGTCTTCAAGCATCAAACTTGTGTTAACCCTAATTAATTGTATTTTCCTGTGAGTGGAAAAATAACACATTAACCTCAAAAGTTCCCAATTTGACTCCAGGTGTCCATGCAACAGTGTCTACAGTATGTTTTAATGCCTATCAGCCTGTTGGATAGACTGTTTGTGTGTGTGTGTGTGTGTGTAACTCTACTAAGCGCTGTAGCCAGGGCAGGATTAGTGCAGCGTTTCTGTCACTAACATGCTTCATTAGTAAAGAAGAAGTCGGCCAAGCAGTCAGACAAAACAGCTGAACAAAGTGAGGGTGTGCAGGAGGAATGTGTGTGGAGACAGTGGATGAATGTAGAGTTGAATAAGGTCATGGCATCTTTCATACGTAAATACTGACTAAATGTGACAATTTTTAATAAGCATTTCATTCCTCTATTTCCCCGTATGTGTTCAGTCCATGTGTTATTAGCAGTTTGTCTTTGGAATGAAAAAATGTTGGGAGAATAAATTCAGAAGCAAAGCTGACAGAACTGCAGCCTATGGGTTTGGGCCTTAAAGCCAGGACACCGAAAGGGAAAAAGTAAAATTAGAAAGGCAGAGAGAGAGAGAGAGAGAGAGAGAGAGAGAGAGAGGCTTAGGTCGAGATGGAAGAAAGGAGAGAGGAAAATACGGGACACCAAGAGTGTGAAAAGAGAGGAAGATAAGAAGCAGGGGGTTTTCTTTTGGCTGAATCTAACAAAACAGCACCGACACTGTCAAGAAAAGGAAGGATGGAAAAGGGGAAAAGACTTCGGAGCATCATTCATATAAAAAAAAAAAACAACAGGAAAAGAGAAAGAAAGGGGATCAAAAATAAAATATAAAACTAATGAATTCATAGAAAGTCATATTCACTACAAGGTTTAGAGCAATAGATGAAAAGCACAAACATTACAGATAGAAAAAGGAGCAAGAGTACTTCAGTGAGATAAAGGTAGCATGATGGAGTAAAAGGGTAAAGACATATTGAGTGGAAGGAAGGAATTAAATGGAAGGTGAAAGTGTTTTTTAAAGAGAAGAAAGAGGAGGGTGAGCTTGATGGAAACTCTGACAATAGTAGAGATGGTAAATAAATGCAGAGTGCTTCCTCAGTGGAGGGAAAATGGGGAGAATATGAACAGTTTCTCTAAAGGAAGACTCGGAGGACCTCTGAGTCTTCACTAGATGAAGAGGGAGGGATACACCTCCAGAGGAAAATGACGGCTTCTTCAAGAGAGGAGTGCGAGGTTGACTCATCTTTATCCAACATGACTTCGCTCGTTCTGTAAGAGACAGATACACAGCGGAAGCACACAGCACTAAAAACAGGCAGTGTCTGACTGCATTGCTTTTAAAAGTCTGTGAAGGGAGAGAAATGGTGTTAATGGCTCCAAAATGCTTTTAACACTCCTCCTACCCACACAAATCAGGCTCCTGCCTTCTCCATCTTTCTTTCACCGGTCCAATTACAGCAGGAGGCCCCTGTTTTGAAATGTAAGATGACGCAAAGTGGGCACTGCAAAGCGAAGCTGTTCAATCCATGGTGGAAGAAAGCAAAAAGTGACAGATATTTAAATCAAGGTTACCATATTAAACCTGGTGATCTTGGTGTAACTGTTCTTCTTTTACACATTGACAGTGTGTGTAGTTAGTCAGCGTTTGCATTTGTCACTTCAAGCATTTAAAGCCAGTTAAAATATAAATGCATCAACAGACACTGCTCTGATTTCCATTTGAATGCATATGGTGGACTTTACACGTTGTATGAATAACCAGCAGGATGTGTAATCCATACAACTTTTCATATCTCTGTTGTCATTCACGTGGTCCCTCCTGATCACGTATTCATTAACGACATGGACGTACTCCCCTAGCCACACTCATCCTGGCTGTGCCTCAGATGTCAGGCTGCCTCACCTGTTTAATACATTCAATTGATCAGATTCCAGTGTTTCATGAATAAGCTGTGTGCCTCACTGTGTGGGTGTGGCTCGGATCATTCTGTTGTGTGTAAGCCAACATCAGGCTTGACTTAAACATTGCTTTCCTAACTTCGTAAATCAAAATGTAAATATGAAATACGTGGATGTAAATTTACTGAATTTTTATTTATCAAAATATTGGTATCGGATACCAGATGACACTGTTGCTGTGGAGTGCTGGCTATATGAGACTATAGCCTCAGTAAATGTTGGATGGATGTTAAATTTATCTATGTGTATCCATCAGTATTATGACCATATAATTAATAAAAAGTCTAATTTATCTACTGTGATGTAAAGTCTCTGACACCACTGTCTTGCTTTCCACTAAATTTGGAAATACTGTGTGAAACGTGTCACTGTGTCCTTGTGTAAAATTATTACACTGACTTCACCATAATTGCAATTTTCATAAAATACGATGCATCTTGTCACTACTACACATTATGCATCAAACATGATATATTTACTGTTGGAATGTCTTAAAGGGCCAGTGTGTAGCATATAGGGGGCTCTATTGACAGAAGTGGTATATATTATTTTGATATGTTTTCTTTAGTGTATAATCACCTGAAAACAAGAATCGTTCTGTTTTTGTTAGCCTAGATGGAGCTGTTTATTGTCTACATACTGAGCAGGTCCTCTTCACGGAGTCCGCTACGTTGCACCTCCCTATTGTTGCCCGATACGGACAAACCACCAAACACTGGCTCTCGATGGGGCCATCCTCGCTTTGTGTTAAACACCGTAGTTCTCCTACATGTTTGGCACACAAAGTTTCTGTTGCTTGCAATCTGCAACCTCACCGCTGGATTTCACCAATTCCTCCACACTGGCCCTTTTTAAAGCACCATAAATTGTATTTTTGATATATTTGTTATTACTGACCATACAACTGAGAATCAACTCCTGCTTTTACAGCTGTTTGTCAGTCGATATGATTGACTGCCAACACATTTGTCATATTTGCGAGTTTTACGTAGCTGAACGTTATTATCTTCTAAAAAGAAAACGCTGATTAGAACCAACAAATAAGCAGCCAAATTGTCTTATTTACCCACTTTTAGCACATTGTATTGCACTAGTATATATATAAAAAAGTTTATCCCCGAGTCAGGATTTTGTACAGACATGAATAATGGTCTGGAAGTTTCCACCAACATCATCAAAAACAGGTCAGATGCTCACAGACACTCATTGTAAATGATGTAGCTGAGAGGCATCCAGGGCAGCCAGTCTGGACTTTATTTAGTGACATTGTGTGTCTGTGTGTGTTTGCATTTGCGTGTTCACTTAGATGTGTTCATCTGTGATTGCACACGTCATTATCCACACACAGTATCTATTGTGTGGGTATGTATCTGTGTGGTTGTTATGAGTTATGAGTTATGGCAGTCAGACTGAGGTGTCAGAGAACAGATTTCCTTTCATACTGCAGATAACATGCCTGTGGGAGTCTGCACTCAACCCGCACAGACACACACACACACACACACACACACACACACTCCTAGAGAGAGAGATAAACAGAATGTCTCTCTGCTACTGTGTGATTACAGACTGCTTATCACACTCGTAAAATTACACACAGTCAGGTAAACGCGATAATAACATAGAAACGCACAACAAGGTCACACTCATGTTTCAGTGTAAAGCTTCTTATAACACTTGTGATTACTGACATGTTTTCCACATCACCAATCCAGGACACTGTCCTCATGTGATGATTACATGGCGTAAGGTAATCAAGCGTTTTCACACTCCATCTCGTTAGATAGTGTGAAGTGTGTCTTTCCAACAGTTGAACCCAGAAAAAACTGATATTATAAATATCGTTTTTAATATTTTTGTCCTTGTCACTTCCGTTCTGTCCTTATCTTCAAAGAGTGTTTTCCCAAAAAATATTTCACTCTGACTTTGTTCCAGTAAAAACAATAGCTAACGGTCTGTTTAACAGATGAGTGCCGGAAACGTCTTTGTCACAATGACTGAACAGAGAGCACGAATTCACAACGCGTTTGAGGGGATTTCTCTGTCCTCTCCTGTTTTGCCAACACCAGAATGAAGTGATTGCATTTTTGGAGAACCTGTCAACATACCGGATACTGATGGTGAATCCCAATCTGTGAGCAGTTTGTTTTGCAGGAGAGGGGGGGTGTTGTTTAAAGGTCAGCAGTTCATAATAGTTGTTTACTCGGTTGGTGAAGTCAAGATTTTTTTGGCCTTTAAAGCTGCTTTTGACTTTCCGGAAGAATAGTATGTTTTGGCGAGTAGTTGTGAAGACTTAACTTGCTCTAAAACGTTGTTTCTTTCTGTAGTTGGGATTGGGTATGAAAACGTAATGTTAAGTTGCACTAATTTAAATAATCATTTATGTTTTAGTAAACATTGAATGTCATACAAACTATGACTTTATTAAAGGACTGAAGCTTGTGTTAGGTGATGTTCTATTTTGTTGTTTGATAAAGCTAGTGTTACAAACTAACATCAACATAAGAGAAAAGGCAACACACCGACACCCACACATACACACGCATTTACCTGAACAGGGAACTGACCCATTGACTTCCAGAGTGCAAAAATGCTCATTATCAACTCATTTCTTGGTTTTTACGACTCATTCCTGCAGCACTCTATTATCAAGACTGTAAAAGTAGGCTCCAAAGCAGTTTTTCTTGTACAGCAGCTGTTTAAATACCAACAGTGGGAACCTGAAGTTAAACAGGGTGTTTAGTGTTGGTTCACATTCCCGGAACATAAGTGGCTGTGTGTTTATCAAGCATTCAGGGAAACAACGTTGGAATACTATGTTTTATAAAGATGCCACAGATGAGCTGTGATGGTGTGTGTGTGTGTGTGTGTGTGTGTGTGTGTGTGTGTGTGTGTGTGTTCAAAGACCACAGAAATCCCTTTCCAGTTGTGGTTTAGGTAGAGTTTGTATTTGTTGTTTATTTAGTGTCTGAGAGGTTTTATCCTCAACACTCACTGGGTCTTGACTCGTACTGTACTTGGAGTCAGCAGAGCCACTGGGTAAACAGAGCAGATGCCTTTGGGTTCATGGTTACAGCTAAAACTTTGTAGTTTATCTCAGTTCCGTACCATCACTTGTTTCTTGCCATACACACGATCTACTCTTAAGATATGAATCATCTAATCACTTTGGTCTGCCCACCACATTGGTCCGGACTATTATACCTCAACAACCATTTGATTGATTTTCATAACATTTGGTACAGATATCCATGGTGCCCTGAGGATAAATCCTAATGACTTTTGTGATGCCCTGAATTTTCTTCTAGTGCCACCTGCCATTCAAAGTCCCAAATATCCAGTTAATCTCAATATCTGGTTGGCACAAAGTCTCGTACAGACATTCATGGTCCTCAGAGGAGCAATTCCACTGACTTTGGTGATCCCTTGATGTGCTAATGTTAGCATGCTAACACGCTAAACTAAACAGGCGAATGTGCCAAACATTATGATGAACATCAGCGTGTTAGCATGCTGACATTAGCATTTAGCTTGAAGCACCCCAGTGCCTGAGTACAGCCTCACGGTGCTGCTAGTGTGGTTGCAGACTCTCTGTCTTGTTTTAGTTCACTGTCTAGACAGCAGTTGAAACAACAGACGTTAGGATTTCCCGTCTTCAGGAATTTATTTAAATGATTTCAGGAATTTTGACTTTGTTTCACTTTGTCACGTGATACTGAGACTGTTGAATCTTATATCCTGTGTTGATGCTGTAGACCAGAACTGATCTCTCTGCTGGATATCGATGTGCCGGTTACTGCCGTGGGAACACATTCATACATTTTCTTTGTCATTGAACTGATGAGGTGCAGTATTTCTCATGTTTTGCTTGTCTGTGCATTGATCTGATAGGAGATGCTGTTGCTACTGTCATTGTGAACTTATCTACACAAAGTAAATATACAGAGTTCCAGTAAGGCATCTGACAGCACCTGTATTCCAATAATGCGAAAACGAACTACCCCACAGCTACTGAAATAGCCCCAGAAAACATCTATTATGTGTGTGTGTGTGTGTGTGTGTGTGTGTGTGTGTGTGTGTGTGTGTGTGTGTGTGTGTGTGTGTGTGTGTGTTAGATGCCCTGAAGTGAGCTTTGTAGCCTTCCTACCATGTGTTTCCTGTTTTTTGTACCTTCATTGGTCCGACCAACCCCTGATCTCCCAGACGGGTTTCTCTCACATGCACACACACACAAGCCACAAAATAAATTCCTTCACACAGACAAACCACAGACGACACACTTTCCTGCTTGGAGCGGTCACTAGTTGAAGGCACTTTGTGATGTTGTTTTCCAGAAGCTGCTATTTCCTCCTGTCATGCTTTTTTTTTTTGGGATTCGCTGTGTCTATCTTGAGAGGTGGTTAGGTTGAGTGTGTGTCTCTTTCTATGTGTTTAAAAAAAAAAAGTGTTATGCCTTCTTTATTATTTCCTCTGGAATGAGTGAGATCAGGTGTTTTTCATTACTGTTACTCCCGTGGATTGGTCAGAGGTTCCCACTTCATACTGGTTGTTTACTCATAAGTATGTCTGATTTATTGGGCCTTGAAAAGGCTTCTTATTTTCTGTAGGGATGGTATGTTTGGGTAAGTAGCTCTGCAGATTTTACTTGCTATATAACTCTTGTTAATTGTGTGGGGAGGGAGGGTGCTTGTCAGAAAGTTGGATAGAATAAATGTGGATGGGTAGATTATTTGTTGCATTTTTTTTCTTAATCAGATTTTATTTGCTGTTTTATTTAATAGGGACACTGCACATCAATAGACACTGAATGTGCAAGAATCACACAAATGGCTATTTTCCACCCATAGTCCCTAGACGTTACAAAGCCACCCTAAAATGAAAATTCAACCGCTATTGATGAAAGCATGAAGAGCAATAAAGAAGGACGGCAACAATTCCCTGCCAATTTCAAATTGTGTTTGCACTGCCAAATCATTGCTTGTCCAGGAAACCACCAGTTGTGCCCTTGGATACGCAGTGAGTAGTTTCACCGTGGGAGTTTCATGTTGTCTCCTGCAGATTGCCCCATCCCTGTTGAACAGGCGTGCTGATCCACCTGTAAGAGTTATGCAGAGAGCAGGGCATGATTGGCAAACTCTGTTTGTTGCTTTGGCTGAGCGAGGCGCACTGTTGCCAGGTGGAACTGAATCTTTGGTGAAAGCAAGCGATAGATTTAGTTCTATTTTCTCACAACACGAAGGACCAGCATGCAAATCCCAAAGTTAGGCCAGTTGTTGGATGACTGTTGTTTGTTCTGCAGATGTTTCTCCAGTCCAACAGTAGATCCATTGATTCAAATGGTAATCTGTTTCACCATTTTCAGTTGTTGTATTTGTTATAGTTTGTGCTTCTGTGTCCCTGCTTACAGTACATCTCACTTATTTATAGTCCTGTTATCCGTTCGTTTGTGCACTTTATTTTATATTTCACTTTATTTTATATTTTACTGTAAATACTTTTTGCACTGTGTTGATTGTTGTTGATTGTTTAATGTTATGCACCTCCCGCCTTGTCAAATTCCATGTATGTGCAACATACCGCCGCAATAAATTCTGATTCTGTACTCAAATTGTAATTATCTTATTAAATTATCTTTCTACTTTTATAAAAAAGTTTTGTATCTACCACAAATAGTGGCATGCTAATATTGTATTGTTTGGCTGCAGCTTGGTGTACTTACGGGGATTTGCCTGCAATGGAAATTTAAGATTTTGTTATAGTGAGGTGATCCCTGGGCTTTTCAAAATTGGCCGAACCATTTTGTGAGGTTTTCTTATCATACTATATCTAGTCTTTGGTCACATGGCAATACTGTCTTTGCAATATGCTCTATTATATTTTCGGAAAAAAAACGTGGTCCAAAGTGCCCAAAGACAAAATATGGTATGATAACAAAATGGTTGTACCTCAGAAACTACAAGGAGCACAGTCAAGTATTTTGTCTCTATGGGTTTACTCATAACACATCAAAGATATGCACACGTATGCAGTGTAAAATAAAAAAAGAGTTCATATGGAAAACATGTGATGCATACAATGTTAGCATTTTTCCTCATTTTTCAGAACATCCAGACTTTGACTATTGAAGTATGAGTTTGTGATCTAAAAATATCAAAGTTGTACTGTTGGATACTTCCCCAACGTTCGTTCGTATCAGATTTCAAGACTTTAGACCAAGCACTGCAAATGTTGGAGCATTATTTACTTATCATACTAAATATAGTCTATAGGCATTTGGGGAAAGAGTAAGGGCAGTCTAGTGGACAGTTCACATTTCATGTTTCTCCATTTGAGTGTGTGTGTGAGTGTGTGTGCGTGCATGACATACAATCCAGTAAATTTCACAAAGCAAACCCCGACAATAATACGTCACCTGGCAGGTAAAGCTCTTAATCTCATTTAAATTTGACTCAAATCTGTGTTTTTCCTCTATCTTGCCGATGGTTGCAGTTTCTTTTTGCAGGGTGTGTGTGTGTGTGTGTGTGTGTGTGTGTGTGTGTGTGTGTGTGTG
>NW_022280054.1:4947886-4990703 GCF_004355925.1 Anarrhichthys ocellatus | reverse complement strand
TGTGTGTGTGTGTGTGTGTGTGTGTGTGTGTGTGTGTGTGTGTGTGTAAGCTCTTTCAGCCTGTGCACTATATAGGTAATTCAGGTAATTGAATAACCTGTAAGAATAAAGTGCGCCATGAGGTTCCTGTGCTGCCAGAACAAACTCTTTTATTCAGCTAATACCAACACACACACACACATATTGTGTAGCACGCCACGCAGACACAGCACTGAATCACTTCCATCAAATTAAAATGACTCCGCCGCCTCAGGGCTTTTGTTATTTGTTTTTTCCTGTACCTCTCTGCCTCTTCCTTTCTCTCTCTGATCCTTCTGCCCTGTTCTCTTACAGTGTGACACTGTTATAAATGTAATTTCGCAAACCTGACTTTTCCGGAACTATGAAAATATAAACATTGTTTGTGCTTGTCTCCATCCTTTTTCATCATGCGTACAACTTTTAAACACTATAGACGGTGTTTCATGCATCTGAAGTCCATAAAATATAGAAGCACAATAAAACATCCCATTAAAAAAAACATCATCTTTATTCATCAAAAACAGTTTTAATTTATTTGCAGCTGGAAAAAAAAAACCTGTAATCTGTCTCTGCAGTATTTCACAAAGATTTGCAGTTCCTCCTAGGATCGTAATATGGAGAAGCTTGCAGATTCCCAACACACAGAAAGACACACACCTCACTTCTTGACTTGCACTTAAAGTTAATCATTTATTGAATGGAACAGTTTGGATCTGGGAATGTCATTTTATTGGACTATTTTAAATGTGCCAGTGAAGACCCACAAGTACAACTGTCCCCTTTTTCTCCTTATGTCTGCAGATTCCTCACATACGGTCTTTTTCCATTATTCAAAAGAAATATCTAATATTCATACCTAAATGAAAGCTGTTCTATAATGTAGTGTGAAAGAAGGAGGGGAAAGATGGGAGCAGGGGACAAGGAGGAAGGATGGGACTGGAGGTTGGGAGGGTCAGAGAAATTGAGTGTGTTTGAGTGTATTTTGCAAATGAGAAGAAAAAACTGCAAGAACAGGGGAAGTGTATGCCAAAGGGAAGAAAAAAAAAAGTGGTGAAGTCAAATCTTTACCCACACATTTCCAAACAAACTCCACACACCTCTCATCCTTGGAGACGAGGCAATCTGTGGTGTTTCGAGCACAACAGCAAAATCAAATCAAATAACCCGTAGTCCTGTTAAAATGACTATGTGGATGGTGAAATTAGATGCTGTCATGCTGGTGCCTGTTTTTTTTTTTTTTTTTTGCTTGTGTTCGACATTGGCCGGAGAAGAAAGAAAGGACAGATTGACAGCACTCCTCCTATTTGTTTCTGCTACATGTCAGCTCAGTGTGTATGTGTGTCTGTGATGTTAGGCAGCGCTGTCTCGCTACATCGTGTCTCAGTTATGGGTCATATTCTCACCATTCTTTCCTACACGCCTCAATGACTTCATCAGCTCTCCTCCACCTCCTCATCATCTGTCTGTGTCGCTTTTTTCCACGTCTGTCTGTCTGTCTCTCTAAAACCCTCTTTCTGTCTTTTTCCCCCCCTGATTGTGTCTACTTCTCTCCATCAGTTCTGGTCATTCTGCTCCCCCAGCTCCTCCTGTCTGGTCCTGTCTTTCTCTGTCAAGTGTAACCTCCTTCTCCCTCTGATTGTTTGTCTTAAGTCTATTCATCCAACCCTTGTCCAGGCTGATTAACTGTGATGAGCCGCCACCCTAAATTAGAACATGCTTTGTGCTTTACTGTTTTCTCTTGGCAGTTTTTTTTTTTTTTTTTTTTTTTTAACTACAAAATGAACCCAGCTTTTGTTTTTCGAAGGACAGCAACTTGCTGAGTGTGGACAAATTCAACTACGGCTCAGCATCATTTTAATAATGACATTGAATGATATAAAAAAAATCATATTACAGCAGCTGCAAAGACTGTGGACGGCTTGAAAAGCAGAAGACTATAAATAGATTCATCTTTATCATCATGTATTATCATTTATCATGTTCATAGATACGTCTTCACAGAGGCTCCATCCTTTAATCTCGGATCAAGCTCTTGCTGCTTGAAAAATCACTCCAGGAATGAATGTGCTACTGAATCTTGAATCCTTGAAGATTTCTCTTCCTTTTTCTAAGCTGCATCTAAATTGAACTTTTGGTGAGTTAACCTGTAATTAAAGGGTCAGGTCACCCAAACTACAAAAATCCTTTGCGCATTTAATTGAATATCCCTCCTTCTCTTGCTGTTGTGAGACAAATGGTCTCCTTGATAGGTGTTGTCTTCTCTACCATCCATGCTACAACTACACAGTAAATGAAGGGTAGAAATATTCACTTTTCTTTTGGATATTTTAGGATCCAGGATTTGTGGAGCTTGACCCACACATAAGTGACTGAAATCCGGATCTCTTAATCTCTGCTTCTATGGATTTGTACACCCTTTTTGAAATCCGACCCTTGTGAGTTCACCAAATTTATGGATTTCTTCGTAATATTTAAACTTGCATTCATTGACGTTATTGCTGCTCGGGGGGGAAGCTCATCCAGTTAACCAGCTAGTCGCTGACTGTCTGTGTACCGTTTGATGCAGATGGAGAGGAGCCCACAGTGGGTTTATCGCTGCAACGCTTTTCCTTGATGAGTCTTTAAATGACCCTGTTGAGAGTGAACCACAAAAGACGCCATGATGATGATCATTATCTGTTAATCACAACAAGTGACACCTTTCTCTTTACATGTAGCTATTTGATCCAATTTTTAATATACAGAAATTAATTAGTGAAGCTTTAAGCTTTAAAGATGGAAATCAGATGGTAGCCTAACAAGTCTTCAACAAGATAATCTTATAAAAAATAACCTCCGCTGTAGCCCAAGCTCCTCTGATTTGCAGCTGTTCTCCTCGGAGTAATTTGTCATGCCTTGCCCTCAACCACTGACCAAAGTAAGCACTATGAATGTGGTTTGAGAAGAGCAGTGAGCGCTGGAAGGTGTTATGTATAAGAGCGGCCACGCCCATGACTAATACATGACAGTAAGATGGAATATCTACGTCACTTTACCAGTGTTCCCAAATATGCAAGATGGAATATCTACGTCACTTTACCAGTGTTCCCAAATATGCAAGATGGAATATCTACATCACTTTACCAGTGTTCCCAAATATGCAAGATGGAATATCTACGTCACTTTACCAGTGTTACCAAATATGCAAGATGGAATATCTACGTCACTTTACCAGTGTTCCCAAATATGCACTTAAAGTAACACAATCAGATAAAGGGGAAAATGGGAAGTGACAAATGGGGCATACAATTATAAGAATATATTGATATTAATACAATTATTAATATCAATAGGATTAACATAGATTAATAATAACGAGTCACCACCCTGGGATCAGGGACCAATAACCAAACTGTGGATAAAGTGTCAAAATGAAGGTACTATTCCACATTTATAGAGTGGACAGTGAAGGTCTGAATCATGTGAGTGGTTACGCCACGCAAGGGCTCCACAAAGGTGGCGTGGCCATGATTATTTAAAGAGGGAATGGGACACACAATGGAGGCCACGCTTAACACACCACGTGTGTATGAATGAGCCTAACGGCGTGTGTGTGTGTGTGTGTGTGTGTGTGTGTGTGTGTGTGTGTGTGTGTGTGTGTGTGTGTGTGTGTGTGTGTATGGGTTAGTTAAAACAGAATGAAAAACACTCAAAGAAAGGCAAAGAGGATCCTCGCTGCCACAGCAGAGTACATTTTATCACACAGGAACAATGTGCATAGCCTGGGTGACGTCATGGCCGTGTCACAGGGAATCCCTCGGGTTCCCGTGGATCTCGTCCAATGAGGCACCAGTGGTGTGGTTTAAACCAAATCTCACCCTCAGGTGAGACTTTTAACGTCCGATGGGGTTTTGCCATTGATTTCATATTCTAGGCCTCTCTCTTTGTTCCCCCCACATTGGTGAAGTCCCAAAACCTCCATCTTTTATAGTTTAATTTCCTGGTAACAGCAGGGTGTTGATTTGTCTTGATAGACAAAGAAAGCATCATGGGACAGAGAAGATGAGAGCAGAAAATAATGGAAATGAGGAATGTATGTGAAACATGACTGGATGAAAAGTGGGATACTAGCATGAGGAAGCCCAGTAGAGACTGAGTGGACGGTTGGACTACATGTTGGAAAAACGCAGGTAAAGCAGGAGAAGGCCTCAATGATGGTAGCTACACTAAAGTGTCATTTAGATTTTTTTTGGATGTTTAAGAAAAAAAAAGAAAGGCAAAATGAGAACAGCCTAATCTTAAAAAAAAAAGCAAGTAGACATTTTGTGTGTGTGTTTTTGTTTTTGTGTATATGTTTGCCCGCAAGGAAAAGATAAGAAGCTGCTGACAGACACAAAGCAGGCCTCGTAGGAATGGGTTCAAACAAATAGCATGCCCCCCTCCCCTTTTCTATGACCTCTCTCTCTCTCTTTTTCTTCATATTGTTTTAACCTTAATCTTAATTCTGCTCACTCTTGTTTATCTTGCTGTATGTTTTGTCATTCAGTCTACAAAGTAAGGCTACTTTGTTCTGTTGAATCTCTTTCTCTTACAATAACTCATAAAAGAGTTGGTGATGGACAGATGGATGAGAATGGATGGGTAGATGTGTGTATGAATGGATGGACAGAAAGATGGATGGATGGACCAGAGAGGCTGCTGCGTAACAATAACGGCAAAGGAAGTATTGCCACAGCAACTGCTGGGACAGGCCGCAGCCTTGAGAGGTATAGAAAATGACTTGAATGAAAAGTAATGGGTCGCCAGCCATGTATTCATTCAAGAAATGACTCCTTTTGTATACATTTTGATCATTATCCTCATCTAAAATGTCTGTATTGAACAAGGAAAGATGAAAGAAAAAGAAAAGATAAAAAATATGTAAATTTGTAAGTATCGAACCATCATTGTTCTGATGTTCAACACTCATGTTGTTATTGCTGTATGATGGGAGAACTCAAACTGTTTTGAATGTCTTGATTTATCCAACTTGGTGCTTAATGATATGGAAACAAATGATAAAGCTTCCTGACGTTGGTGATCCCCTTACTTTAACTCTAGTCATAACCATCTGGTTGATATTTCTGTTTTTTCATGTAGAACTATCATCAGGTCAAAGTTTCTATTTGGTTTTTGACCAATTTTTGACCAAATTCCTGCAAAAACAAATCCCACCAGCCTCAGCTGTGCTTTGTATTTGGTGCTACATGATAAACAAAGATCCTGAACTTAGTTAACATTATACCCACTTAACATTGTCAGCATATAAGCATGCTGACGTTGCAGTATAGTATAGCCTCCCATAGCATGACTAAACAGTTTCAGCCTTCTTAACTCTCACACAACACATTCTGCAATAAAACAACCGTGTTCAGTTGTTGACACTTGGAAGTCGTCAACATGGGACGTGTCTAATCTCCATGATCCGTCTAATATGATGTGAGTGCAACATAAAACAGATGAGTACTACCCACATCTCTGATTTTTCAGCAATAAAAAGTAAAGTGACAATTCAGCCTGATTCTTGGGTAACTTAACCTTTCACCTGTGGCTGCACGGCTGCTGACTCAAAGAATCGGAGTAATTGGGAAACATTTGACTGGCACAATGTTATGACCTCTCTTTAACCTACCACTGATATTTGGTCTTTACAGCATTTCTGAATGCAACTGTATGTATGTATGTATGTATATATATATTTATCTTTTATTATTTAATTAAATTTATTTCTTAGTTTATTTTTAACGTATCCTACTGTCTCACTGAGCTTTCTGTTATTGCCTTGTTTTTTGTGAATTCTGTTTTTAAAGGTGCTGTATAAATAAAGCTATTATTATTATTATTATTAAAGCCCATCTCTTGTTTCCATGGTGACCTGTGTGCGAGGACATATGCGACAGCAGAGCAGCCTTATTGTTCAAACTTTATTTTCCTTGCTTTCTGTGCTTGTGTTCATACCCAGTTACCTCCGTACCACTTTCTCCCTACGTCTCTCTTTCCAGTGGGAGGTATCCACCGAGACATGACACGTTTCCTATTACACTCAACACGCCATCAAACAAGCAATTGTCCCATATCAGATATAAAACACTGTGGAGTCAAACATCTGATCAAAGCAGTGTTTAGTGAGAACAAAAGTCAAAGCACTGGAGGCAGTAATGCTAGAAACACTTTATATATCATGACAAACCAGCTGATATTTTATTAAAACAATAGAGAAACACAATAAATTATTGAAGTAAAGCATACAGTTTCATCATGAATATGTTTCTCAATACAGCAAAGCAGGTTTTTGCTTAAACTAACCACTTTCCTCTGAGTTTAAAATATGACAATACAATCCCCACAATCCTCAGAAGGGAAGCTGAAACTCTGGACCGAATCAAATTCAAAGCATAGAAATCCAAATGTGTCCAATGTGTGGTTTTGACGCTCTTAATTTATGTAAATATACCAAAACAATAATCTAAACAATTACACGACCAGGCTTAAAATGTCTGAAGTTGAAATACATGTGGCTTTGAAATAAAGAACTGGAAGAGAAAACAAACCAGTTATGAGCAAAAAGAGGAATGTCACTTTGGAGCACGCAACGATGGAATGTGCTGATAACGCCAGCAAACTGGCAGACACAGGATGCACACACACACACACACACCCCTCACATAAATTCAAAATGCATAAATTTGTCATAAAACTGAGGCTGCTTTCTAAGATGAGCTATAGCTAAAAACAACTGTGTGTGTGTGTGTGTGTGTGTGTGTGTGTGGGGTAAACTACTTGGAAATGTGACTACCACACAACCTGACACGCTTTTAATATATTTAAGATTTCTTCGGATATTTTGTATCCACCACCTGCCAAATAACACCTGTGACTTACACAGGCACATACAAGTGCTGCCGTGTGACACATGGGAGGTGATGATGGAGAGATGACTGATTTATTTCTCAGAGCTGGGTCGTGTATTTGGTAGAGATAAGCAGTTACTTTGAATTCTTGCTCTATTGCTTTGATACTCTTGCTACCTAGGCACACACACAGACACACACACACAGACACACAAACGCACACTTGCACGCACAGTCACATGCCGACCATTCCCATGCTTGTATCTGCTGCCAGCTCTCACAGACTGTTGGTAACCCTCCACCCCTTAAACAAAAGGACGTCTTCCTGAGCTGTTACTGGCAGAGACAGAGACACACACACATACACACACACTCTCTCTTAAGTATCAGTTGTATTTTCAGCAGAGACCTAGAACATTACTCTAATTCCCACAGATCTTTTTTTCCACTGTGGTACCACTGCAGATTTATAAAGCAGTGGGTCAGATTGTGATACATTTCAGGATCTTTGTCAGGAAAAAAAAGCAGCTTGACAAAAAAAATCAGGCGAGCTGAATATATGAACATGCTGATTGGAACCGCTTAAGTAGCTTCAATCCTTTTATGATGTATCTTGAAAGTGGCTCCTATCTCATCTCTCATCCAGAAGTGCTGGTAATCTACGAATAGGCGGCTTGATTGTCCCTTTTCTGTCAGCCGCCTCTCCTAATCATCTCTCTCTCTCTTCTTACAGATTGTGTTTAGGGTCTGACGATCACAGTTTTATCCGTGTTAACAGAATTCCAGTTAGCAGTTGGAATGCCAGGAATGCTCAGAAAACTGAGCAGAGCGCAGCTGCCCGATCTGACGTCTCCTTTTTTATGTGTTAAGAGAGTGAGTGATGAAGGGAAAGAAAGTGTGTGTGTGTGTGTGTGTGTGTAGAAAGAGAGAGATGGAGTCAGTGACAAAGAAAGAAGGGAGCAGGAAGTGTATGGATGGAAGGACCAACAAAGGGAAGCTTGAATATACATTATGTTAGGGTGCAATTCAGATCTGTAAGGTTGTGGTTTGCTTAATTTCACATCAAGACAAAGTGTTATTGTGGTTTACACTTCGTCCAACCCCTCTCCCTCCCTCCTGTCTCACGCTCACTCATCTCAGCATGCTCCTGGCACGATAAGTGCCTTAAGTTTCTACAAACACTCTCTTTATAATATAAAGGAACCCATTACACACACATGAGATAGGAATAAAAAAACTGTTCACACAGGGGTTGAAATTGATTCAATTTAAATTCAATCAAGTTGGCATTCAACTCCTCAAATCAAAATGTAAATGCATGTTTGGTACAATACTGATGTCAATTTTTTCATAGTGTGGTATTTGTTTTTTGTGTCCAAAGTATCTTCCGTATTTGGTTATTGGAGGAAAAAACTTTGATTGAAACAACGAAAACATTGAAACAGTTATGCATTTACAGGTTTGGCCTGTGGACAGATGAAGGTTTACTTGCAAGAACAAATGTCATATGGGTATAATGAAAGCAGCGGTTGGTCAGTCCAATCGGTGCCTTCTTCTTTTCTGCTTGTGTCTGCGTTGCTGCAATTATATGAAGTCAGTTGCAAAATAGATTAAAGGAGAAATTGTCCAACAATTCCAGATGCGTGCGCCAGTTTGGACGTGTCAACGGGGGGGCTGGGAGGGACAAACGCACTCGCACTTTTCATGGTGTGTGAGGAAGATCTCATCTATGACCCAGCGCACCCGCGGCCTCCGATGGCGCTGATACAGAGAGACATCCGGGCTGTACTTCAGCACCTAAAGGAGTCAGAGAAGAAGGCAGCAAGATAGGAGAGAGGAGGTGAGAATATGCCTGGATTGTTGGTTGGTAGGTGTTGAAAATACTTTGTCAACTCATTGTAGTTGATGGCTCCCAATAAATCCAATTCGACAGACATGAGAAATGTGGAGAAAATAACGAGATGCTGATGTAAATATAGATTAGATAGAAAGCAACTGTTCATCTCGTTAATCATAACCGACCACACTGGAAGTCCTCTATTATTTCAACAGTCATTCACTCTTATTTGTTTTCATGGTAACTTGGAGCTGGAGCCCTTCCCAGTACTAAGACATCCAGGGCATGTTGCCAATTGATTCACTGCTGACTGTGCAAAACGATAACAGTATGCACTATCTTAGAAAACATACTGTACCAAATATCAGTACACATATGTATGTGTGCACATATACATACTGATAATTACAATATGCTTTATTACTATGTCAAAAAGTTAGCATATTATGGTTTTCAACAAAAGTTAGACCATTATTTATGTGGAAAAAAAGAGGTTACAAGGTCCTGTTTCCCCCGAGTCTTTAAATGTGCAATAAAATAGATTTTATAGTTAGAATTAGTCCGTGTTTCACTATAACTGACTGTTGCAGTTGGCCAAATTGTTTCGCTGGTGATATTGCCAATGTGAAAATGGTTTGGAAGTACAAAATGTTCCACAACTGATGCAGTCAAATTGTTCTCCGAAACTCAGTGAAGGCAAGGCTGCCCATGATTTATGTCAGGACTTTCAGGCACTGAAACAATAGTGTGAGTAATAATGTGTTTCTTCAGAAGTAAAGTCAGAGATGGAGGCAGTCGCAGGTCTTTGACTGCCTGAGAGGAGAGGAGAGGAGAGGAGAGGAGGATGGATACCCCTCACAAAAACACAAAACCATATACTCTGACAAAATCACGCCTTTCTCATGCTCACACATACACATAGCACAATTACAACCCAAATCCTACTTTTGCCAAAATTTCTATTGTGTGATTTTTCAACGGCTAGAGAGAGAGAGACAGATAGAGAGAGCCCTATGGACCATGTTTCAATAATGAAGAACAAAAACACAAAGTAATGGAGGGAAGAGAGAGAAAAAAGAATGAATGACGGGCTTAAAGAACAAGAATGGTGCATTGCAAAGGGATAAATTGAAAATGGGAATTGGGGAGAATGAAAGGATGATGGAAGCCCAGAGAGACAGAGAGACTGATAGAATGCTAACAATGCATCGAGGCCGATACGGAGAGATTAGAGAGAGACAGGCGAACGGGAGACAACGAATGGAGGGGAGGAACCGGGAGAAATTGTGAGGCTGATGGTGCATTGCATTGCTGCTTCATTGTTGATGCAGCGCCTGCCTCTGTACGCCCAATACAGTATCTCTCTCCTTCTCACTCACTCACTTACTCGCACACTACTTTTTTTTAGCCCCTTTCAGCCAAGCACCTAAAATTCTAAGTCTAAATTGAATGCCGTCACTTTAATTGAAAGGCCACTGCGCACAGACGCATACAGTATGCAGAGGTATTAAATGCACAATTATTTTGTTCCCCTTCTTAAAAGCTCTAACGTTTGTCATTTTATTCATCACTTTGATACCCATGGAAATCAAATGAGTGTAAAACTATAAATTGTAAATATACTGAGATTCTTTTCATGTCGGATTAATCTAGAAAAAGGTTAATTTTGATGGTGCAGGACAAGGGGGTTAGAAAGACCAGAACAAAAACACAATCATCAGGCGTCAGTCAATCTAAACCTCCATGCCAATGCTCACAGTATGAATATCTACAGATGATTTACATACTGCCTGTCCGCAAATAGGTTGTGACCGTGGCTAATTCCTAACGTCTGATAATTGTTACCTATGCTTCCGCACAGTCGGAGGTCCTCTACTATTATGCTCACAATGGTTTTTATACTTAAAGTCACTGTTAAGTGAGAGAAGTTCCTTTTCTCAGTCATATCATTACATTTGTAATTTGAGTGATGCTTTGACAGATCTTCACCAGTGTGTCTTCATTTTAATACGACCTACCTCGTGTAATTTGAGTGTCTTCTTGGAGGCCTCACAGGTGCAGCCGTTGTTCCAGTTCTGAGTTCCGCAGCCACAGTTGCCTCCACACTGTTTGACTAGCAGACATCGTGGGAAGAAGACGGCATTGGTGGCCTTCAGCTCCTCGCGCAGGTTCACAGAGTAGTTGCGAGGCGTACAGCTGTACCGCTTGACGTCTTCATAGAGACGGTTCAGATCAACTGGAAAGCGAGTGAGAAAAAAGACAGAAGATAACTCATTAGTTAAGTTTTTCTTGTATGTATGTTTCCTCTTTGCTGTGGTGATTTTGGACTGCACTGAGGGAAGGGGGACAGAGAGACAAAAAGCCGTTTTGATTTATTGCTCGTCTATTGCTTCGTATCATCATTAATATCAACGTGTGACATGTTGGAGACAAAGACGGAAGAATGAAACTTGGGGAAGCAAAGAAGTTAAAAAAAGATGCTCAGTATTGATTGAATGGTTGAAGGTGGAGAGGGACGATACGATAATGGTACAATTCAACAACGATTGACTGGAAAGGAACAGATGGGGAGAATATATAAGCCGAAAAGCAGAAAGAGAGAGCATAGACCATGAGAGGGAGCAAGGGCCATTAATTGATTGTAGATTGAATTCATGAACCGCAGTCTTTCTGCATGTCATCACTTTGGAGAAATTCACCTCATTTGTGCACATAGGACCTTTGTTCATTGGCATCCTGCAATGGTTTAAAACTAATTTCAAGAGAAGCAAAGGGATTATGGGACAAGCTGATGGGAAATAAAGGTATAAAACCAGGAGCTCCAGACCCATAAGCCTGATTAAAATCTGTCTATATTTCTATATGTTTCACGAGGATTATCACTAGAGGCAACTGACTGAATGACAGAAGTGCACATTGTCGCTCAGCACAAGGAGAGCCAGAGGCCAAACTGTAGCGGGTGAGCATTTATTTTGAGATAGATGTATTTGTAATGTGCTGAAGGAGGGAGCCAGAACAATCATCTCAAACATTTGTTTGAATGTTCTAGCATGAAGGACAATTGAAAGAGTGAGTGAAGGAGACCAAGGATGTGGATTTGTGGTGGGACGCTTTATACTGCTCTTATTCAGGGTTGGTAGGGTTACTTAATAAGTTATTCTCATACAATTAATAACGATTGTATCACAATACAAACCTTAACTTGAGTAGTTTCTGTTACTTTTAGATTATACCATTACCAAAAATGCTGAAATGTTGCTATTGCTTTCTTTGTAAAGGAGAAAAGTAAAACAACATCACAGTACAAGTTCTGCTTTCCAGCTCTGACAATACTGTCTTCAAAGGACTTGAATCATTTGGCACATTAGTGTTGTCGGATTTTAACATTGTAGCAGCAGCAGTACCCATATAAATAAAATGAACCTACAATTTTAAGCTGTTCAAATTCCTACAAACCATCTTTTTACTCTGGGAATCCTCTCGGCAAAAGGAATAATCTTGATGAACCTTACACTGTGCAAACCATCCTGCTTTACGCTAACCTGTACTTTATTTACGATTGTAATCCTGCTAATAAAACACATTTTTACTAAATGTGTTGGTAATCTGATTACCTCGTTTTTTCCCTCTAATTGTAACAGAAGACAGTTCCCATTTTACATAAAGCTGTTCAAAGTATTACATTACATTACCAAAGTCTGCTCATATTCTGCAGGCAATCCAGAGTAGCCACAGGTGGTTTTGAAGGACAAAAAATAAAAGAGATGAGACGAAGAATAGAAAAGAAAGAAGAGCAACAATCAGCTGCAGATTGACTGCTCTCTTCACTGAGGTCATCAGCAGGATGATCATCGCACACTGTCCATACCAAGAGTGGCGATTGCACAAGGCCAATAGAGCAGTGATTGTGCTTTACTTTAACGCGTATGTATTGCGGTGAATAAAATATGACGGCAGCAAAACGCCCCAAAACTGCTTGGGGTTCAGAGGGTTAATGGTCTCCTACGGTTCAGAAGTGACAGCCCTGAGTACCATGGGAGGCACCGACTCCCATGTTCACATGGACACAGTCTGGCGCTTCACTACCTGAAGAAACTACTTTTGACTGAACAACCTCTCAGCAGAAACAACATGACAAGAACAAATTGCTGATGCGTTCAGCTTTATAGTGGAATGTGACTGTCCTCTGGGCCAAAAGCTCAAATCTGACAAAGCAGAGCAGTGAATGGGGCTTGCCCTTTAGGCAGTAATGGTGGACTGAGCCTATTCACCAGTCTGAAGCCATTCAGCGCCAAAACCATGAGTGGCTGCCCAAGTATTGCCGTCTGCCTACTGCGCTGGGTCCCCACAAAATGAAGGTTAAAGTGGCAGCATCACCAATTGCTTTTGTTCTGCAATCATGGCAACCATTCTCTATTCGGAAGCGACGCTGACATTACCCATTAAACAAATGCAATATTCTTCAAACACGTTTATTTGCAGGGAAGGTTAATTCAAAGTTATTAGAGCATTGCTAGATTCTTTCACTTAATTTAAGTGCAATGGGCTTTTCATAACACAATACAAGAATGAAGGACTTTTCATGATCAATGGTTTGGGATGAAGGGATGAAGGTAGAAGGTGCAGTATTGGTATATTGACAACATTTATTGTGGTTCCATCTAAGTGGTAAGATTGCCCATGTGTACAGCATGTGTTTTATTTCAGGCCTTTTCAGTTGCATGGCAAAAAAACAACAAGATTAGATACAATAGCCATACAGAAAGGAAATGCAGCAAATGGAAGCTACTGTATGCCCTTGCTTTTGCGTGAGAGGTGTTGTGTTCGTGTTTGCACGCTCCTCTGGAATCCCGGCAGTGTGTCTTTGAAACAGTTGCTGTGTGCACATCCGCTGAACAGACGGCTGAATGAAATTTGGATTATGTCTGCATTTGTGAGTATTAACAGGTTAAATGAGGACAACTGATTCAAGCAGTGTGTCTGTCACGTTTAAACAAAATCAGGGTAATTCATTGGTCTATATTTTGGATAAGTGGAGACATAACAATTGGGTTGACACCAATGTGCAAATTTGCATGAAAATAGTAGAGAAACGAACTTAATGATCATTTGCTACTCTATTCTGATAATAATGAAACTCTGCTGTACGGCCTGGTTTGAACCTGTTGAAATGTCATGTTTCATTTGACCACTGGAACAATAACAACTGCCTTACCTAACTTATGACGTAACATGGAGTAAAGATTCATCTCATCATCTAGGACTACAGCCCATTCTGCTACACTAAATATGCTTTTGAGGACATCAAGAGTCATGACAGGCGTCTTCACATTTGTAATGTCTGTTAAACAAAGTGATGTAAAGGTGCTGGTACAAAAGCACAGTGAGTTACCTGCTAATGTTTCAGTCATACCGTACGAGTGGCGATGAAGGCAAAGGTCATGTGGGAGTGTGTGGGCGTGTGTACTGTATGTGCTTGCAGGGTCGAGCTTGTGTCTCTTGGAAGGGAATGAGTGTAATCTCAGAAAAGCAGTGGCGTGGAACCCTGTCAGGGGGACTGCGACAGAAAGACTGAGAGCGAGCAAAAACTGCGAGAACGACTGTCACTCAGAGCCGCCAACATGAAGTGTGTTGTATCTGTGCGTGTTTGTGAAAATGATCAATTTCTTTCTGCCCTAAAGTTCTAGTCAGGGCTTTGTATTGTAATAATTGTGTTAACTTATTTATGTGTTCCTTACTTGGTCTTAAAAGTTTCCCAATTAATATTGCATCTTGACTTGCTGTCCTTCTTGGGAACAAAGGTGGGTGTGAGCTTCTAAGTGTGTGTGTCTTAATGAAAACAAAGCTAAGCTGCTGACTGTGGCAGATTTCTGCTCTGCTGCACTGGTTGAATTTCCAATTAGAGAGAGGTACGCATGTACAGTGTATCAAAGACCTGCGGCACCTATACACCTTTCTGCAGTGCTGCAACACACACAAACTCCCCATATATGGAGCCTTCTAATGCCAGCCCAACACACACATGCACTGGTAAACAGAGATGGATTTGCTGTCAAGCACAACTGTTTACTGAGGAGCAGGAGAGCCCTTGGGTGGAAAGACAAGATAGAGATACTGAGGCACAGGTGAGGGAGACGAGGTGGAAAGCACTCGGGTCTGTTGCAAGCTTTAATACTTCTATACTGTGGACACACACACACACTCCCTCCATGATGGCGTGACATGTGTGTGTAAGCGTATTCGTGCCAATACATCCGCTATCTCTGTGCATTTTAAGGACAAAATCTATTGCCTCAGTAACCCCCAGGTTGTTTGCACTGACTTAACAGTAAAGAATTGCCTTGAACACTGGTCCCGTCTCACCTTAAATCTGTCACTGACTCACTTTTAGACCCACTAAAGGGCAAACTGCTCATTTGAAGATTCAACAGCTTAGTCGGGCTACAGTATGTTGTTGCATCATAATATGATGATCTGTTATATTCCCAGAAAACGAATAGAAATCTCTTTCAAGTACAAAAAGCACTTTCACACCCAAATTCATCAGAAAGCTTTTTTAAATCCTATTTCTTTTCCTTTTCAGCTCAGGAAAGTAAAATACACAGATGCTTCTTCTACCTTTTTTATATAATTCTTTCTACAAACCAACGTGGCGTATGAGATACACTCAACCACTGAATAGGCAACACTTCATTGACACATTTTCACTGGCTGTCACCTGTGCTATATTTCATTAGAAGGCAACAATGTGGCTCCATTGCAGTCATTACAGCCTTCACTAATACGTTTTATGTATGCCGCAATATATGTGTGAATGGGCCTCCTGCTGTGGGGTCTTTCGTGGTCAGCACAAGGCGGCATGCTCTCCCCTCCCCTCTATAACACCAGCTAACAACGACTGCACCGTGTCTGCAGCGAAATTCTGTGAACGCAGAGTGTCGAGGATCACCATCTGCAGCACAATAAAATGAGTCGAGAACATCAGCGTTCTCATCTTCCTGCATCAACTTTACAACCGTGACCTAACATGTCACTTCCAGTCTGCTGGCCTCATTATAAAAGTTTCTTGTATTTGCTGTATACTTAAACATCATTCTAAGATCTTTTCCCCAAGTCTTACATTATAATACATATTAATAGTCAATGTTTCTGTTAACTGTCTCTTTGTACATGTCTATCCATACAGCAAGACAACACTGTACAGAAGCTGAAAGAGCATCTGCTTGATCCACATGATCCTACACCAAGCATGTTTTTTAGCTGCTACACGATTTTCTCCCTGTAATTAAGCCCAAAACAATATATATGTATATCTACAAATATAAGGATCTCCACTAGAATTCTTTAAAGCCCCATTTAGCATTGTTTTCTATGTTCATGTACTCAAAAAACCTATTCACAAGGGGCTGCAAGTACTCTGCAGCTCGACACAGCTTTTTGACACTACTTAAGGTCATTGTTTTAGTTCTCACACAATTTTTCTAATGAAGCATTTACCCGTCCATAGCAGCCGAGCTTTTTTAGTTTATATGCAATTGCTGGTTAGACACCAAATTGTAGGGCTACTTTGTACAATTTGTGACTATTTTAATGCTGCAAAACTGGCACTTCCTTTCATTTTCAATTCTTTATTTTTGATATTTTGATAGCATCCAATGAATAGCCAATACCATCTCTTCTCTTCATCCTATCTACTCATGGTCTTCATTACAGTTCTGTATTGTAATGTATGATCACGTTCCACTTGCAGCAGTGATATTAGGGCCAAATTAAAATTATTGTTGTCTTACTAAAAAGCAAATGCAGGTTTGTGTACGTACGTTTCAGGTTTAGTTCTCTGCAAAACAGCATTTGTTTAAGATTATGTACATATGTTTGTTGGACAGTTTCATGTACGGCTTATAAAACATGGGGATTTTAAGTACATCTTACCTTTATTATGTCTGCCTGCCAGTTGATAGGCCCTGGATTTATAATGTATGTGTGTTTGAGTATAGATACTGTCCAGGTCCTGTCTCCAGGTTTCTGGGCTCAGGGATCTGATAAGCTGTTCTACAGTATCAAAGGCAGCTATGGTCCGGTCCAAATCCTCCAATGAGAAAGGGACCTCTGTGACTGCCGCTGGCTTCTGCCCTGCACCACTGTCCTGCAAAGAGCAAATGATAAATGCAAAATTAGGAGTTCTCATTTGAGCCTATACTCATTTGAGCCTATTCTAACTTTGGTAATTGTACATTGAAACAGTATTACCCAAAGCACATTAGGGAAGCCACGGGTAACCATGAGCCAAAACTCTCTAGGAAATGTGTAAATCAGTTTATTATTTCCTTCACCATTTATTATCTTGTGCAGATCTATAATAGAAGCCCTTTGAAAGGGTTACTGGAGAGCCAGGGACAAAGTCGCTGTGATGTTTTGCATTGTGTGGTCGGGAATCAGGTGGCTATGCTGAATTATTATTATTTGTTTCATGAAATTTGGAACCCTAACCCTTCTTCTGTACCTAAGGGAACATTGGTGTTCTTTGCGAGCACTAAAAAGATATCCGAGGATTCATTGGAAGATTTGGAGGTACCAACCTGTCCCTTTTGGTCATTTTGACTCCTCTATCACTTGTGGTCATTAAGGACATCCCTCATAAAAATGTCAGACAGAGCTTTTAGTGAAATTAAAACATATTTTCAAGGCGATGTCTTGACCTGATATCCACTTCCATCAGTGTCTTCCTCCACAGTGTAGCTTTTTCTCTCAAAATCTGTAATGCATTTAAATTACAGTAATATACTGTTGTATCTCTCTGTATTGCGGAGTGTGATCAAAACACTTGAAAATGGTGCATTTGCTGTGATTATAAATACTCTCCTATGCACTCATACAGCATGTCAATATTAGAGTAGAGTGACATGGACTAAGTTAAGAAAGCAGCCTGTGGTCTGTAGTATAGCACACTGTGGTGGAAATACTCTTTGTATGTGACAGCAGTCGATCAGCAAACCTGGGAGTGAGACCGAGTTAGATTCAAACTTGAACATGCTTTGCATGCTTGAAACGGTGAGCTTTACTTTGCTACAAAATCATTATTGTGCAAATTCAACAAAGTCCTCCTGAATGGGTAACCATTTCCTGTTTACATATATACATATATATATACATATATATACAGTCATTCACCCTATTTGTAAATGTCAACATGTAGTCTGAGATGCAGATTAGAAACAGTGGCACATTGTAAATATACAATAAAGATAAGCAAGAATGTCAAACAGGGAATTCATTTTTTTATTTTTACGAGTTAATCTTATTTGATGCATATACTTCTAAATGTGATTTTCCTTTATATGTTGTTACTTTTTCACCACAAAGCACATTTACAAAAGAAGCAGCATAGTGCACAGATGATTCCCGGGTGACTCCTGCTCCGTGCTGCAGGCTATTTATCTAGCTAGGAGGCAATTGCAATCAAATGCTTATAGTATTTAGGAATATTACATCTTTGACATCAGTTGCCATAATCAGCACTGACCTCCATACAGATCAAAGGGCACAAGGGTTGATGATGACAACATGTCAGGAGACTAAGATACATTAAAGCTAACAGAAGTAGACTTTTTAAGAGCATGCTATAGAAATGTGACTCTGGTTCATGTAAAACAAAAGCTCCATTAGATTACTTTTAATAACTATATATTGTCATATGATGCAATTTGTATTTACTTTCAATATTCATTGTAAATTGTTTAAAATGTTTTTGTTTTCATCTCGGGCTTTCAAACCAACGAGAGGCTGAGCGCTAAAAGAATATCAGCGTTACAATGAATGAATCACACTTTCTATTTTCTCAGTAATGTGAAACATTTGTCAACGTGAATTTAATGTAACATGACAATTTGAATATAAAGCGAAAGAGGCCAACAAGAGGCACGTGTACTTCCCATCTGCACTGTCAGTGACATATCCATACATAGGAAGAAGCATACACCCACAGAGATGTAACCATTACCAATCCATGCAGAAAAAGTGCCACGCAGCCCAACGCACACTAATTATTATGGTCACATATGTCACTGAACCCTACTGCGCGTACACACGGACACACACAAATTACACTGATGTACGTATAAAAACATTAGTCTGTGGAATCCTGTCATTTTACATCTGTGGCAACATGCATATTAAATACATTAAGTACATGGATGGATTTATTCTGTGTGGGTGTGCGTGTCTATGCAACAGGGCCGTATGTCGTATCTATCAGTGTAGCCATTGTTCCCTGTTGTGTTTAAGAATGCATATACTGTATGTGGGGTGCCAAGGTTGGAAGGGCAGGTATGTTGTATGTGTTTAAGTACCATGTTATCTGTGCTAGAAACAGTATCGCCATGAAAGTTATCAACATATTAGTTTGGAACAAAGGGAACTGAAGTTTTTTTTGAAACAATTGAATAATCCCGGTGATGGTAATGACATTTTCCTAACTGTGCATCTCTTTTTATGTACACATTTATTTATTCCATTCAATGGCTAATGTGTGAGCTCTGTTTCTAATTTTTTTAACAATTGATAAAGTGTGTATGTGTATGCATGACTCACCGCCATGAGCGTAGTGACAGCCTCCCAGTTGGTGTTGAATGCAGGCAGAGGGGGGTCATACTGCAGGAAGGGACAGCAGAAATCATCAATCATCAGCTGATCAATTGTGGACAAGAACCGTACCAAAGAAAAGACAAGGAAAGATGATTATCAAATGAATGTAACAATATGTAGTGTTGTCTGTGAAGTTGGTTTAGTGCTTTGAAAAGGTCAAAGTGCTTTTCAGTTGGTGGTAAAAGCAGATGGATTATGACGGATTGAGGCCTTCGTACAATAAAAAGAAAGAAAGAATCATGATCTTGTGTGAGGGCGTTTCGCAATTTCTCAAACATGACATCCATAATGTATATATTTCAACACTTGCTCACAGTCACTGTAAGGGATGGTTTGAGGTTAAGCAACTGCAGTGAAACCACATGTTGAAAGTTGAAGCGTGTAGCTAAAGGCAAATGGATTACATCTACCACTCAATGCTCTTACTTTTTAATAAACATTTTAAATAGTTTACTTTAAACACAGCTTGTTGGAGACGGAGTGGAGCTTCACATGGTGTTATGCCCCCTGACTTAACTTATGGAAGGTTATCCAAGCTATTCAGGTGTCTGCCTGTCTAACTGTTGGGACTGTCAGTGTGTGAGGAAAATCCGAAAAGAATTTCCAGAGAAGCTGGTCACAGCATGCCTTTCTGTGTGTCTGTGGAAGTATTGAGATTCTGGTCAAAGCACATTTAGATGATAAAACACTCATCAGACTGACATTTGGTCTTTTTCTTTCTCTCACACACACACACACACACACACACACACACACACACACACACACACACACACACACACACACACACACACACACACAGGATTTTACTGGCAATCAAATCCCTTTCCTTGAAGAGTCTTAAATACCATCTCCAGTCAATATGGAACAATAAATATGTCTCAACCACACTTCAAAGACACTGTGCCCTCACTTTGTCTCTGCGTGTGTGTGTGTGTGTGTGTGTGTAAGTGTGTTTCTGCTGATGTAATAGAGTTGACATCAAAGCCTCTCTGTGTGCAAGCGTTTTTGTTTTAACATATTTTCGAATGTGGCCTTTGGATAAATGTACTCATACACATAAACGCACTAGCAAACCAGCTGTGATTGAGGTCAGAAGGTTTCCTGTAAGAGCGTGGGTGTGTGTGTGTGTGTGTGTGTGTGTGTGTGTGTGAGAGTAAATGCATGTTTACAGATTCCGAGACTCATTTCCTTTTAAGGTTGAATGCCTCATCGAGCACATCTGGGCCACTTAATGGTTGGAAAAAAGTTCAAGAGACGAGGATGTCGAGGGCGGACTGATAGCCTCTGAGCAGACATTTTTTGTATTATTGCTTGCTTACCTGCACCTATTTGTTGAAACTGATAAACTAAGGAACTTTGCTTATTTCTCTTCTATGGTGTCAAAAACAGATGAGCAGGTAGACGAAGGTGTCTTGTACAGTAAAATTGTGGGGGATACCATAATAATGATGTAGTATGTACAGATCTCTTCCTGGTTCATAGTCAGCAGATTCATTTAACAATAGTTTATCTTTTCAATGCATGCTAAAATCATGTCTTTGGGATCTGGTGCGGTCCGTGTCGGAGTCTGACCACACAAGCCGAAATGAACCAGTGTTTGAATCGCATGAAAACAGGCTAGGTGTGACCCTAAAAGTCCACAGATTAATTGATTAACGTTTTGCTGCACAAAGTAGTATAAAGATACAAATGTACCATTCATACATTTTGGATTTTGTGATGTCTCATAATTAGGAAATGGTAGAGGATGTAAATACAAGTCTTTCTAAGTTGTAGCAATGATTAGAAATGCCATGCAAAATGTGTTGCTACATCTGGGCAGGACACACAAGGATATACATTTTGTCAAGTTGCTACAACAAGCTAATTTTGTAATTTTTTTTTATATGAATTTGAGAACAATTTATTTGTTATAGAAGCTAAAAGTAATATTTCAGGCAATATCGCCATATTCGCTGGTGGTGTGGGAACAAATTCTTATTGACAGTTGCAGTCTCGCGGAGGGGACACCGGGGAGCTACCCTTTTCAACCTCCATTTTGTACAGTTGGACACTAGAACGTCTGAGGATTAAGTGTGTGGTAGATGGGGATGAAGGGAAGAGCTTTTCCCTATCGACTTTTACTCCGCATGACCGGTTATCTCGCTTACAGCCAGAGGACATTCAAGTTAGTAGATAAATCACAGCGGCCACATTTATGCTGTCTCTTCTCTGTCTGAGTCTGAGCTAATTTCTGAGTCGATGCCAGGATAATGCTCCTTTTCATGTGGTTTGCTGTGATGATTCTGGTCTTAATCTGCAGTACATTCGTGTTTATAATCAGGCTCATTAAATTAGGGGAAATGTACGTCTTCACGGTAATTCCAGCAGCAGCAACAGAGGCTCGCTTGGTGTTTGCAAACCCACAGCTGGGTACTTAAGGACTTAAGAGATTGCTACTCAAAGAACTTAGTGCCACCAAGAGCATCTCGAATAGACTTGATAACAACATCAAAATAATGAGAAACTATTTAGCAAATTATGATTTATCATGCTACTTGAAAGTGTTTGCTTGGAGCTGTTTATTATTCGGCATTATCTCAGACACACATGAAGGTGTAACACCAGTCTGTATGGGAAGCACACATGTTACATGACTCAGAACGGGATTCTGGGAACTAACTTGGATTATATTTCCTGATCAATAGTCTTTTCCCGTTGCACCTGGCTCAGCAGCTTATCTCAGGAATAACCATCCAAAATACATTGCCGTTGCTTGTATGATCTCAGACAGTAAAATCAATGTGGAAACAAACACAAAGAAAAAACTATAAAGTTCTGAAGTCTTACAAACACAAACAGCTCCTAAACAGTTTGTCTTGTGCAATCAAAAGCACTCATTGCTTCATGTAAGTCTACACTGTAGATGGAGAATCACAGCCGCTGAAAAACAAGAGTTGATAAGGATCAAAGAATAATGATTTAGGGGGAAAACAGTGACATGAATAATGAGTAAGGCCTGTGTTGCAGACGGTGGTCTTTTGTTTCTTTGGAGAGGGGGAGCTGTTGTATTCTTATATCGGAGGTCAATTTAGGTCCCAATCTGTGGAAACCGAACAAAACCTTTTTTTTTTTCTTCTTTTTTTGAAAGAGACAAGATCCAAAATGGACCCAAACTTAATGAGACGGCATCTGACAGTTGTGCGACCTTATTAGACCCCATTTACACTTGTCATTTCAAGTGTCTCGTATCAAATACACGTGAGTTTTAATACACTCACATACACTTAGCCACATGATATACTGTATTTGTCTCCATTTGCCAGATCACAATTCTGATCGCAATCTGTCCAGGCTACATGCAAAGTTGCTAAATGCCACTGCAGCTTTTAATACCCCCTGGGTGTTGCTTTAGAGACCAAAATAGCTAGTCCAGGATGCATGAAGTGGCCAAGAAGACCATCACTGAAGCGGCACAATGCTCCTCTAATTAACAAGCAGCAGCGAAAGGTCATAAAGAGTAGCTATACATGTTATTTTCCCTGCATGTCCCAGTTCACGCTTGCTGTTTCGCCTCGAAAAACACATTTTGTTCTCCGGTGATCATTGTGACACGCACGTGATCAGAGTTGATGGTGAGTCCGCTCGGGTATTAGATGAACGAGAGCCGCACAGATTTGAAACACGGCAGGTGTTTAGTGGTAAAATTGTGGTTTGGTCTTTATTCAATCTCTTTTCCCTGTACGCTTTCATCTGATTTGCTTTCCCTCAAGGGTTTTCCTTTATCAAGGCAGTCTACTCCACAGCTCACTACCTCACAAATGCCTCTCTTTCTCTCTGCCTCACTCAGTTCAGGTTGTTTTAGCCATTAGCTGACATGCCGATACCATCTCAGACACCTGTTCTCTCCTTCCAATGCTGCTTCTCCTCATGCTCTCTCTGCTTCTCTCTTCCTCCTTTCCTCTTGCTGCCTCCCTTCCTCTTCCCTCTTATCTGTTCGACAGGTCTTGAGAGAACAAATTAGACCTGCTAAATTAAGCCACACACACACAGCTCCAGTCTAGCTGAAGGGAAGCTGTGAGTGTGTGAAAGATGGAAAGATATAAACACACTCAAACACAGGAGGTGTTTGAAAAATGGGGAATGAGGAAAACAATGGGTGAGGAGGGAGGGAAGATGGAGAGAAGCAGTCAAAGTTTGGGAGAGAGTGAAAGAGATAAGAGTTATATTTTAGGGTGCTTTTACTTTGTTGCCACCATGTTGGTTGAACGTGGTGAAGTTCGTCGCTTGTATTTTTGATTGAAGTCGTTAAGGGCTCATCTGGCTCGAACATACAGCCTATGACTGTGTTTCCCTTCAATTCAATTCAATTTATTTTTGTATAGCCCAAAATCACAAATTACTAATTTGTCTGAGAGGGCTTTACAATCTGTACACATACGACATCCTCTGTCCCGGAACCCTCGCATCGGAACAGGAAAAACTCCCCCAAAAAACCCTTTAACGGGGAGAAAAGAGGAAGAGACCTGTGGGAGAGCAACAGAGGAGGGATCCCTCTCCCAGGATGGAAAGAAGTGCAATAGATGTCATGTGTACAGAATGAACAACATAACAGAGTTACAACACATTCAATGCAATGCACATCCCTTACACTGTGTGCCATGTCTGCCGGACACAACTTCGGACACATAGATTTGTTTTGGTCTGGGGCTTTGAGGTCATCTGCATTTCTGGGATAGTCTTTATTTCATTTGCATTTAATATAGATGCCATTTTAATCAGTGTCTGGACATCAGCCACAATGAACTATGGTTATTTTTTGCTCTTATTTGATGTTTGGTGGGAAATCACATTGTACTTATAAAAAACAGGATTCTACTTTTCTTTTGCCTTCAAATTACCTCCAACTCAACCAGATATACCGTACCTTCCATGCTGCCATTAATACTAAGCAACAAACCAAATGTGTATTGATCCAAAGCTAGAAATTGTCTCCAACAAATACCCTTGTGACTTTAGTTTGAATGCCATTTTCTAAAAACTACAGTGCCCAGCTGTTTTAGGAATTGACTGGCCCCTTTAAAAAAAAAAGAAAAAGTAGGAAAGTACTGACCCAAACATTATTAGTTGGTCTTGATCTTTTCATGGGATTTGGAAACAACAATGAAAGCCTTATCCTTCAGCATTTTTTGGGTGCTTAAAATAGTTTTTGCTGGGGATGTGGAGAGATTTTTGTACACATTGTGATGAGAGTGTAACTGTAAATACGGTATCCCTCTCTCTCTCTCACTTAACCTTTACTCCATCTGTGCCGATATACTTTTTTTTTCTTAGATAATAAGCGATGCCACCAGTTCACCCCTGCCTGTGATGGTGTGTCTCGTCCCCTCTCGCTCCTCTGCACTCATAAAAGAGGAAGCCAGGGAACATTACACCAGCTGCTCTTTCTCTCCTCCTTTTCCTTGTGATTAGAGGGCGGGAGAACATCTTCAAATCAGAGTCCCTCCCTTTCTTCTTTCCTCTCCCTGACAGAATGACAAAGCTAATCTCCTTATCCGTTCGTTTGACAGCCTTTAAGAGAAAACTTTCTCATCCTCACCCTCCCTCCTGCCCTCTCTCCCTCCACCTCTCCTCAACTGTCGAGTGGACGTGTGATAAAAGAACAGTTGGCTAATGCATTTTGGCATTTTACCGACAGTGTTACTAGATCCTTCCTCTTTCCAATCTTCATATCTCCCCCTATCACCCCATCTCTTATTGTGGAGGTAAAAGAATGAAAGAAGCATTTAACCTGGAGCATTGCAGCGGTACTTGGGCTGAACCCGAAAAATAATCAAAACTTTAGGCTGTGTCCCAAATAACAGCTCATGATTCTTCCACATCAGCTGTGTGTGTGTGTGTTATAGTGTGTCTGTTTGTCTGAGTGAAAGTGCACGTCTCACCACCAGTGAGTAGTAGACTTTGAATCCTGGCTTTGCAACAAAGTAATCGTCAGACTTGAAGGTGACTCTGAGCATGTTGTTTTTGGAGTTGAGACTAGGCGGTGCCTTCAGCCCACACCAACGACCCCAAATTATAGTGCTGGTCTCTGATTGGTCCTCCACTTCCACAAAGTCATACCTAGAGCGAGAGATATGGAGATGGAGATGGAGAGGTGGATGAATGTGTGGGAGGGAAGAGGGAAAGATGAAGGATGAAAATTGTTGTCAAGGAAATAGGAAATGTCCGACTTTGCAGCTGATATAGAATTATGAATGAATGAACGTGTCGTCACAAATTTAAGAAAAAACATTAAGGAAAAGCAGTAGACTAATACAATATTAGACTAATATGATTGTAGATTTCATCATTTTGGTAAAAACAATATTGCACTCACTGTGATTGCTGACATTTGGGAATCAAGTGACAAAGCTAATAGCTAAAAATAATCGCATTTTACAGATAACCTACCGTACTTACCACACTGCATAGTTTCTTGTGCAATGAAGGATTATTACCCTCTTTTTAGGTGTGCTTTCTTACAGTTTTATATCTAAATCAAGGCAGTACAGTAGTTTGGCATTTTGGGAAATACATCAATACACTTTCTTGCTGAGAGTAAATTAAGAAGACCCATACCACTCTCATGTCTGTTTGCTAAATATGAAGCTGGAGCCAGTCCCGGGGTAGCTTAGCTTAGCATGAAGACTAGAAACAGAGGGAAACGGCTAGCCTCCACTAACAGTTTTGTGTTGGTACCTGTTTATCTGTGAGCTTTAGAGGTTCTGGCAGGAAGATTTTGTTACCTTTGGAAAGAGCCAGGTTAGCTGTTTCTGGCTGTTTTAATGCTAAGATAAGCTAATCAGCTGCAAGTTCCAGCTTCATATTGTACAGATATAAGCATGGTATCAATCTTCTCATCCAACTTTAGGCAAGAAAGCTAATAAACCTGTTTTTATTAATGTTTTCAGTTCTCAGCAACTACTTTGGTGAGTATTATCAAAAACAATAAAATGATGGCCTGCACTAGAAAAACAAGAAAGAATTTGTGATAGTTTTCTTTAAGTCATCGTGTACATTTAGCTCATTCTGACACTCATTAGTACTTTAATTTAGTGATCTCTAGTGATCGAAACTGTGATGAGACAAATTTACGATTTCTTCTCAAAGCACTGGGCCACCCTGCCAAACCACTAGACAACAGGCATTTTGCAGGAAAGGTTTTTGGACGACTTTCCGGCAATCAACGTCGCAGTCAATTAGTGAGTCCATCTATCAAACACACACATGAATGCACACATACAGTCAATGTGACAAACAAGATTTGAAAAAGCTACTTTCACCCTCTTCCTACCTTTCCAAATCTCCCCTCCCCCCGCTGCTCCCCGTTGTCTTTGCATCAAAGTGCTTTCAAAGACGGCTGAGTTGCATATGGGGATTAAAACGTCTATTTTCTTGCTCAAACCCAAGGACGAACTTCTCATACTTCTTGCCCAGAAAGCAAACTTCAACTATCCGACTGTCGTAGTGATTCAACCCTCTAACCTTCTTAAATTCTTTACTCTCACATCCTTTCAATCAGAGCTTATTGTTGGGGTCCTATTGTGCATAGACACCATATTAAGATATTGTAATGGTGCTGTTGTATGTCCTTTCAACTTGAGACTTCTGCTCCATAAGCTTTTACTCTCCTCTCTGTCACTGCAAATGGTCCTCTCCATCATTTGCTCACTCACACTCTGGCTCTTTAAATCACTGTTACTGTCATCTGACTTTTCTCCTTTACGGCCGCTTGTAATTCATTAATACTTCTTCCTCTTTGTGCTCTGTACCTCTATCCTTCTTTCCTCCACTCAGGTATTGTCCCCTTTCCTTTTGTCTGTTTTTCCAGTCTGCTCTAATTATCTCTTCTGAATTCCATCACTTCCTCTCCATCTGCTTTTTTCTTTTTCTTTCTGAATCTCAGGTTTTACCTGCACACTCCATTCTCAGCCTCCTCCAGGCCAAAGTGTCCGTCAAACTCCAGGTGTATGCGGCTCCCTCGTGGTGACAGCAGTTTCCATGACAACAGCAGATTGCGGGGGTAAGCGTTGGGGAAGCGCGGGCTGAGGATGGCTCCGCCCACTGCCGTTACTGAGATGTTTTCCTCTTTGCGGTACGAGTCTGTGGTGAAGCGATTGCGTGTCTGTTAGTGGTTACAACTAATCTGGTATATTTAGTCCAGTTGTAAAAAACACAAGCAAAGCAGACTGTTTACAGACAAGCACAAAAACATACACGGACGAACAAAACAAATACAAAAGTGACATCAGTGTAACAATAACATGACCTCAGCAAAGGTACTTTAAATCTAGCACTTGTAAAGCTTTTAGCTTAATGTATAAAGGCACAACTTAATGGAAGAGTTTTTGGAAACACACTGATTCACTTTCTTGCCAAATATTAAATTAGTGGATGATATAACTCACATATGTCCCTTCAATATCAATTTACAGCCACCAGCTGGTAAGATTAGCTTGGAGACTGAAGCTAAAGAAATCCACCTAAAAACTGCAAGTTTGACGGATTAGAGAAACAAGATGTAATGTGTTAATTAGCAAGCTTTAGAGGTGATGGTAGGCAGATTTTTCAACCTTCAGATAGAGGTAAGCTGTTTCCCTGTTTTTCCAGTCTGTATGCTAATTAAAGCTGCATTGTGGTGGTCGCTTCATATTTACAGACAGACGTAAGGTCGTTATCCTTCTATCTAACTCTTGGCAAGAAAGTGAATACGCTTATTTGTGAAAGTGATGAGCTATTCCTCTAACTGTGTGCTTTGTAGAGTTTGGAGTGTGAAAAGAAAACAAAGTACAGGATAACAGGAGAAAAGAACAATC
This sequence comes from Anarrhichthys ocellatus, assembly GCF_004355925.1. NCBI lineage: Eukaryota > Metazoa > Chordata > Actinopteri > Perciformes > Anarhichadidae > Anarrhichthys > Anarrhichthys ocellatus. Next base: position 4,962,495 of record NW_022280054.1, on the reverse strand, counting down.
CATCTCACCTCTATCGGGATAAAGAAGGCTTGATTATGGATTATTGTGTTTTTAAGGACGTTTATGATATGTTTGTGTATCCGTCTTTGTTTCAAAGTGTAGGTCTGACCTTATCACACCAATTAGATTTTGGTATTGCTTTTGTACAAGAGGAAAATTTGGCCTGATGGTGGTTCTAGAGAAAAGGTCAAGGCATCAACAAAAATATTGAGATGCATTCTCTGACGGTCATGAATATCAACAGCAAATTTGAGAGGGAAAAAAAAGTGGGCCCCTTGGTCAAAGGGAAATTAGGGATTAATTAGGAAATTAGGAATTTACCAAAACCATTAGAAATAATTCTCTGGTGACCAAAAATCACATCCTGTTTTATAGCAGCTCTTGAGGACAAAAGATCATCACATACTGTCGCCCTGAGCGAAATACTTTTGCAGTAAAATATATTCTTGTCAACACAGGAAATAACGTGTGCATGGCATGAACTGTAAATATACAATGTGCAGGTTAAACTTTCATGAAGGTTTGCTTTGAAGACTTTGTAAATAACAGTGTCTGTTCATTGCTCTGTCTTTACTGTTTCTGTGGTCTGCCTACTTTACTAGCTAAAACACACACACACACACACACACACACACACACACACACACACACACAGTGTAATCCAGGGGTATTCAATCACAATTCATGCATGAGAATTTCCTCATGCAAAGGAACATAACAATAATGTCTAAATTGCACTTTGATTTACTGCCATATATATTGAAGCAGCCAGGCAGTTGTATTAACGTCTGTATGTGGTCAAAACCTGGCTGTCCTATCAAATAAAGCAAGTTTAATTGAATAATATCTCAATATTTATTGTCGGTTTTCAAATTGTATTGGATGAATCATAAATAATACATACTCTAATAACTAATAAAGGTTCTTCTCTCGTTTCAAGTAAAATGAGGGATGCATTTAAGAATAAATTACATAACAGAAAGCTTTTGAAAAATATCTTTTATCTTGAAAAAACTTAATTTTAGATTTGAGTGGGAACGTTTGCCGAATATATTTGTGCTATGTCTCGTAGTGGCGCTTCACATTGCCGCTTTTAATAATCGCCACAGTCTCTGAACATATGAGACATACTGGTTTTGAACTGTCCATGGGAAGACTAAACATAACACGCTCTCGTTTTTTTGGAGAACGACATGTGAAATAACTTCGTTGACTGACGTACCTTTCTGACGACTCGGTCTCTCCCCTCTGTGTTTATATCTCACTCAAGCCGCGATGCTTATCCTAATACACATATTTGACTGGCTGAGCAGCATCACGTGAGATGATTTGCAACACATGTAGTTGGTCGGTGTGTTTCCTGGACGGCTGAACGAGTGCCGTAAAGTCTGGAAAAGCTGCTTCGGTTACAATAGAAGCTTTCCGTCAAAATGTTATAATTCTCAATTATCTATCGGTTGTAGGTCCAGGTCCGGACCACTTGCATAAACTATGACGTTTTTATGTTGTCATGTTTAAGTATAATAATTGCTCAGAAGTACCAATGAACACAGTCATTAGTCACACTAATCAACTCGATCATTATTCAAACTTTGATATTGCACAGTATAAATTTTCCTTAATTAATCATTTTATTGCTGACTTTCTGAAAGTGTGAAACACACATACACAGAAGAACACAGTCTAAGGTCAGGCTGTGTGCTGAAGTAGGCTGACAAGGCTGTATTTTCTGAGCTGTGTGTGGTTTTTGAGAGAGAAGAGAGCTGAATGCATAATCAAGCCACCGCAGCCTGCACCCTAGGGAGATGATGATGAAGCTTTGGCCCTTTCCTCCACCTCTTCACTGCAAACTTCCCTTAGTTCCTCCCCCTATTCTATGCCCTCTTTCCCTCTCTCCCTTCTTCTTCTTTGCTTTCGTCATTAATTCTGTCTCATCGGTCATTCTTGGGGACTCACACCCTCTGCTAATTCTGGCTCCAGCAGTTAACACTGTCCCTGTGTGTGTGTGCGTGTGTGTGCGTGTGTTAGTGTGCGTACATGAATTTGTGTTTGACAGATTGTGTACTTTCCGTTCCAAGCATTTACTGTAATGCTTGTGTCAATGTGCGTGTGTGTTGGGGCAGAGTTTGTAAAGGAATTCTTCCACTCTGCTGATCAGAAGCCTGACCCCGAAGGTCCATTCACCAAGGTAACTGGCGAACAGAGCTTTGTGTGTGTGTGTGTGAGAGTGACAATCGAGTGTCCCTCTGTATTTGCATATGTTCATGTGTATGTGACCATTATCGTTTTTTTGCACTTTGAGTAAATATTTTACAGTGAACCTCACCTGTATCAAGCTAACGTTGCATGTGTGTGCCCCACTGACCTTTATATTTGTGAATATGAAGGAAAATGCATCGCGCTACTTTCAAAAGCATTTGTTAAAGGAACAGTATGTACCTTTTAGTGGCATCTTGGTTGCAACCAACTAAATACCCCAAAATCACTATATAAAGTAATTCATATCTCACTGGAAACAAATGTAAAAGGTCAATCAAATAAATACAATTTCTTCGTTTATAAAGAATGAAGAACAGAGTCATGCCTCCTGTCCTCTGCCCTCCTGGCTGCTTTGTCTCAGCCAGCAGAGAAGTTTACAGAAAAAGAATATGCTTTTGGTCGACCATGTCGACCATGCTGTGGTTGTGTAAACATAGCGGCGGTGGATGAGAGGATGCGAACAGAGCCGATAGAATTAGTTTTCAATTTCGTCGTGTACTTTTTGCACAGATGTATTGATAAAGTATTGGCTTTTTATTCAAAAATATTTTATTCCACGTAACAAGTGTAGTTGCTGTCAACTCGAGTATCCTTCACTTCACCACAGAGAGCTATCTGCTTGCGCTTCGTGCGTGTGTGTAGTTGGAGGAGCTCAGCCCGACAGAGAGTGCAGAGTAGATGCAATCTGTAGCGTGATAATAAATAACACCAAAACATTAAAAAGTATGAATGAAAACACCAGTAACGTAGGGGCTTATCAGTACTACGATCTTTAATTATTTGGCACCGGGGCCCGTTTAATACCAGGTTTCGCATCCCTATTTTCAGATAACATAAAACGCAAAAGGCTCTCGCTAGAGCCAGCGTCCGTTCAGGGCTGCTGCACAAACATGGCGGTGCAAGATGGCGGACTCCATGGAAGACCACCCGCTCCCTATGTAGATACAACTGTAGAAGGACAGCACTGAAGGCTCAGGTATACAAAACACGGCCCGTCACTGTTAAAAACATGGCGGCGCAAGATGGTGGACTCAGTGAAGAGCTCCCTATGTAGATATAAACGGTTTATTCTAAGGTAATGAAACCACAACAATTCTTAGTTTCAGGTGATTAAACACTAATAAAAGCATAGTTATCAATATTATATTTCATTTCTGCCAATAAATACCTCTGTGTGTTATATTGACAGAGAAAGCTGATCTCTCCTGCTGCCGAGCCGTGCCAGCTCTGCCTACATGTACCAGGATGCATTGCGTACAAGCTGCAATTTCACTACTTCTGACAAATGAACTAAGTAAACTCGCATAACGTCAGTGAAGCAAATATTCTTACACCTAAGCCGAAAAATACAGTCGCACAACTTCTGAATTCAAGTTTCTCTCTCGCACTGAACTAAGACGGGCTTAATTGGTTTGTTAACTCAACGTAAAACACTTCATTCAAAGTGGACAGAAACAAAAAATATAACTCACTAAACACGTCTTGGTTAGTTTTTCCAAGTCACAACAATCAGTAACTCTGGTTTTGTCAGAATAAATTCAAAATTCACAAAGTTCGATGTGAAAAAATGCCGGTTCCACACACTGTTTTCACCCCGCTGTAACTGTACGACTGTAGCGGCTCGTTGGCGGCACTCGCTCCTTCTTCGGAGGCAGAAACTTCATAAAATGGCAAAAATCGCACTGCTGGTCTTGATTGTCTTTCACAATTTGTCTTCGGGATCCCGAAGAAGATCTCCAGCACATCACTATCCCAGTGAGGACTACAACTTTCATGCCTAGTAACGCACACACGGCTCTCTCTCTCTCTCTCCGTGTTATCGTCGGCGACGGCATCTAACACAAACTGCCGACGCTGACATTCATTACAGCAGAATGATTCAGTGTCTGTTGGCATCTGAAGGCAATTTGAGCAAAGGCTCCACCAGTTTTATGTTTGCTTTTAACAGCTCACGTTCGGCAGGGTTCCCGCCAGCCCTATCCTCCCCGCTGCAGCCGCAGCCTCAAGCAGCCTCTTCGGCTGAATATCCTAGTCAAAAACTGTAAAATACTGTACAATTCCAGATACCATTGTCACTGCTGGAAACTTAAGCAAAGAAAACAAGGACGTTTTTGAGCAGTATAGCGCCTCACAGCTACCAAAGCTGAAGTAGAACAACAGATTTTGCAGCTAAACGCCACAGAGACAGATAACATCAGAAACAACTGCAGGTGTTTTTCACACTGACACAGATAAGGTTGACAATGGGCACATTTTCTAATTAAGCAAATCAGTAGAAGAGGAGAAACTCAAGTGAGTAAAGCAATCAAAAGATTAAAGTCAAGAGGGAACTCACAGAGGACTCTTCTCAGTTTTCATCTTCATCTGATCATTCCAATACACAAATATTTTACAATGACATAGACATCTGGAATGAAGGTAAGTGGTGAGGGAGCGTGGTGGGAAAATGGTTGGCAAACGCTGCTTTATTTAATATCTGTATAGTAACAACGGCTTATCAGCAGTCCGAGGTCTTCCGTTCTCCGTTTTTACACGACGAAAACGAACTAATGCTAACTGCTGATATTCAGAGTTATTTCCTCTCACTCAGGCGTGGAACGTGCATGCTCGTCGGCCGTTGGCTGTAGTCTGCTGTGTGTTCAAATGCAACACAGGCGACGTGAGCAGTCTGCCTTCCTCGCTACTAGTTATCTGATGTAGTTTTGTTGTGTCTGGGCCTCAAGAGATCTTTCAGTGAACTCGGGGATGCCAGCACTGGTTTAGCAGCCAATGAGACAGTATGCACGACAAATTATGTTTGTTTTTGCCAATTTTATTGTTTTGTCCTGGACACTGACAACTTTATTTAGTGACACATCCAGCATCTCTTGCATTTGTTTGTCCTGGAGACGTTTTGTGGCGATGTAAAATCCTTTCAAAATGCTTTGGCGTTAGTTGCTGATTGGTTCATACAAATTCATGCAAATGATACAATGATAAGAAAAGACATTTCTATTAAATATCCAGCCCAGAGATTTGACATTACTAGAAACTGGCACTTACATTCTGTCTCCCTGCTTTGCAAATGAGTGCAAGGATAGGATTTTGGGGAAAAAGGCCGAGCAGAATCCTGCAAACAACACATACATTGGAGGCACAGTGGGGTACGCAGTGTAGTCTAGAAATGGGAAAACAGTGACACATTTTTGTTTGGCTCTGTACTGAAATGAAAAGGTGACAATGCTGACTTTAAGCTATAATAGTGTTGGAGGATTTTCACATCTTAATCTGGTAGATCGTGCAGGAATCATAAACTTTCTTGACATAGTCCCCAATCTTTGCTGCACAATACAGCAGTAATATTGTCATTAGCTTACAGTGCAGTACAGGCAAGTCAACCACAATTATGGGTGAACAGTGTTTGTTTTTGGATCATTGAATTCAGTCAATCCCTGACTGAAGGGAACTGCAAAATATTGAATGTAATTCATTTGAATGTGTCCAATTCATTTCATTCCAGGGAACGTTGTATAAAAAGGGCTTTAAATGCTACACACACTGTCATGTGAGGGTGAACACCATCAAGTCAGCTATTCAACCTCACAGCCTGTCTTGTAGTCGGATCCAATTTGCTGAGTACAGGCAAAAAAGAATGTGTCACTGTCCAAACACTGCGGAGAGGGCACGGAATGAATGAAATTCATGAAATTATGAAAGGGCTGTTATTACTGGGCCTAACCATGCATGAAAAGACATGTTCTTCCAGTAAATCACCTCCAAATATGTAAGCAAAAAAAGTTTCATTGGTGTCTCTCACTTGTCCTCTCTCTTCTTCTCTCTCGTTTCACTTCTCTTTAAGACCACTCATGTTGTCAGTTACAGTAGCACACAAAATGTTGTTATCATTTAATTGAATTGCCATTGTTTTACTAATCAGTAACTATCACTGCTGCCTGATGTGGCATGGGGAATGCACCAAAAAACACTAAAGTTCTGTGTTTTATTATGTATTTCTTATGAAACAGTGGCAACCATAATGGCACTATTTTGGATAAAAAAAGTGTTTTTCACATTTTTACAGGAGTGGGAAAGCTCATCTGCTTCAGCGAGTTGTAATAGTCGGCAATCCTGCTGAAGAGGCAGTGAATAAACAGTCCCTTGTATCTTTTATCTCGGATGAATACCACCGTTTCTTAAAGTACTGCAACTCATTTTCATCTTCATGCTTCATCAGTATATCTGATGTTGTTTCTATGGCTCCCTTTACACAAGCCGTTGCAACATAACATCACAACACATAAGAGTATCTAATGCTTTCAATTAAAGCGACAGACTTTTGTTTTAAACCAGTTGCATAACACAAATTTCTTCTGAACTTGACAGAAAGTTAATGTTCTGCAATCTGCAAGGGCTGATAATATCACTGACAGTCTCACTCCCACCCCTAGATTCAAACACCACACACACAAACTTTCTGACACTGGCAATTAAGCTTTCAGTCTCCTGATCTGACACTTGTGACAATGATACTGCGTGATTGTGTGTGTGTGTTTATGTGTGTGGCTATTAAAGTGTCTTTTCGGGTGTGAGGTTGCAAGAAAAAGGTCTTGATTGTATGTGTATTTGCATAGACGCACGTCTGCCAGGATGTATGTGGGTAAATTCTCACAAATTAAACTCGGCTCTCCCACCTCCAGTGCCAGGGTGTGATGTTCTTCATTGCTCTGAGATCTATTTCTGATCCAAGTGCCAATCACACTCTAATCACCCAGCAACCAATGTGCATCAGAGACCGACACACATCTCAGTGGAGAACGTACTGAAGTCACAATAAAAGAACTGATGTTGAACTTCATATTTCTGTCCTAATTAAAAGTGCCACATATGTGCAAGCACTTATATTGAACTTCATCCCTTTTTAATCTAAGTCTCTATTCTGTGTAGACCAAACTATAGTTTTCTTGAGTGACAGCTTGCTTATGATACATTCTCACTCAGAGGCACATTCCCACAGGACATTACCTATAACAAGGCAACCCCATTTCCTACATCTGTCATCCCGTCTAACATATCCTGTCTGACTTTCATCTACTCAAAATGAATTCTCCTAAGCCCCGACACAAACTAAAGGGACACACATAATACACTCACTCTCAGCTGTGAAGAACTCCCCTGAGACATGCAATGTTGCTGTTTTTGTTCTTGGTGGCAGTCCCAGTTTCTGTCTAAAAAAATAGGTGTTTTAAACTTTCAAGGGATGGGATTTTCTGTTCTTTGACAATATTAAATTATTTTAAAACTAAGTAATTACATCCGTTTTATAAAATCTGCTTTTTTTGTGGAAAGATAAGATTAGACACCACTCTGTCCATTCAATCTAATACTGTCAGCAGCTGGTTAGCTTAGCTTAGCACAGTATCTTGAAACAGCTAGCCGTGCTCAGTCCAAAGATATAAAAATCAGATTATCCACCAACCACTTATTAACATGTTATATCTGTCATCTGTCAAACAAAGAATAAAACTGACAGAATAAACACGTTGTTTTGTTTATTTTACAAGCAGCCATGTGCCGGACGGACTATTTCTTGGCTGGGAGCAGTAGTAGTAGCCGGGTGTCTCATATGGTTGCCTGGCAACTGAAAGCAAATGAGTATATTTTTCAAATTGCTTTATTATGAAGGGAAACAAATATATAGTTTAAGTACACAAATGAAGTAGTGAAAACAATCAGTCTGTCAGAATGTTAACGACAAGTGTCGGAAAAAGTCTGACATGTTGAGGAAAAGACTATTTAATAAACGGTCGACAAGCTGCACAGTAGTTTGTATGCAGCACTTGATTACTTCAACTTCATTTGTATTTGGAGACAGCATCTGGGTCAACCACTGGGTCTAGTAAATATAATTTTAGTGAGTAGGAAACTGGCCAATTTGGCTTCAGCATAGATTAATATGCTAATAGATAACTTACAGAAATATTTGACTTTTAAAAAAAGAGACAGTCACTTAATCTACTCCCCATCTCTATTGCTATTATTTATTCCTATTATTATTATTGCAGGCCCATTTGCTGTCATGCATTGTTATCAGTTGAAGTGTTTATTCATCTGTGTGTGGCAACAGAATGTAAAACATTGCCCATTAGCAGCAAAACCGCTGCCTAACACCAGGAGCATGTGTGCCCTTGTGCGCGTGTTTTTGTATAAATGCCCGCGTGTGTGTGTATGTGTGTGTGTGTAGTGGGTTAGTGTGTGCCCATATTTTTGTCACAATTCTATATGTCTGTGTTTGTGTGCGTGTATTGGTTGTTGATGCGGGAAGTCCTTGTACCCTCAGAGTATTCCCACCCATGAGAAATAACCAAAGCCTTTTCCATCTGGCTAAATGTTTGTGTGTGTGTGTGTGCGTGCGCATCACTATGCTGCTTATCAAAGCCTGTGCTGCCTCCACTGTTTTGCCACTCTCTCATGACAAATCAGCTTTAAATATTCTCCCTTGTTGCTCAGTCACGCCCATGCAAGCACAGAGGCATGAAAAAGACACACACACACACACACACACACCCTGGAGGTGAACACTGCATGCCGAGGGGTGTCAGCTTTGGTCAGCATCGGCTCTCTCCCCACATTTCTCCTCCTCTCTCTTCTTCACTTCCTCTGTTCTCTCCATCCTGCACCATCTTCTCTACCTCTCCTTCCCTCTCTTTTTGGCCGTGCCAGAAACTCTGACGCTCTAACATATATTTTTTGTGAAAACCAAATGGACACCAGATGTACATTCTCACATTTTCAAGTATTTCACAACTCAGGGACCAAGTCAAACCCTCCCCCTCCCCGAGGGAGTGACCATCGGTTTGACTTGCTCCCTAAGGCATTAAACATTAAAGGGTCAAAAAACATAGTGTGTCACTACTGTATCTCTCTTCCTCCTCCTCTGTCTAATATATTAATCTTTTGTTTTACATGATCTTTTTGGTGCAGCCCCACCTTTGCTGCTAAAACCAATTAACTTCCATCACTTTCTTTTATGCACAGAGACTGCACGTTTTTTTGCAGTCAGTGTAAAAGTGTGGGGAATTGGGATTCTGAAGTGGAGCGATGGCATGGAGAGGAAGGCAGAACAGAGAAGGGGTTAGACTGAATCGACATTTCAGTTTTTCTCCACTCTAACTAACTGAAATTATGATCAAGAAGGAGAATACATGTTTAAAGAAAGGGTGTGGGAGTGTCCGCTGCATTAGGCAGGCCACACAGGCACTCATGTGTGTTACATAGATGCAGAGACAGCTCAAATGTACATATTCATGAATTATAGAGAACAGCAGGCCTATAAGCATCACGCGCCTTGAGTTGGACACAAAAGAGCTGCTGCAGTAGCTCGATGGCCATAGAATTGTGGTCAGAATATAGTGGATAACATGAATATGGATTCCATCTCAATAATGCGGGGAATGTGTTCAAAAAGCAACCCCTAGATATACATAAACCGCTATATATACACAAACAAAAACCAAACATCCATTCCATTGAAGTCCTTTCTTAGAATAGTGTGTCAAACGGCAGGAAAAAGGTTTGAAAAGGTGAACAGAAAAGTCATTTTTGATTCTTTGGTGTTTGTTTTGACAAAGAATTGTATTTACCTCTTGTAATAGCCTCCTCCACCTTGTGGGTGGGAATTTTTCCATGGCTGCACCAGTAATTTGATACGTGCAATATATGTGTGAACGGGCACAGCATTTGTCCTTAACATCACTTTAATTCTAACGGGGAAGTAGGCACTTGTGCTTGTTGAAAAAAGGGAAAAAATGTCTCGTAATGAAATTCCAACACATCCTCACACCAATCCGTAGGTTTACAAAAAGAGTGTGGTTGACTTCAACTTGACTAGCATGCGTGACTTCCGCATGTTAGTCATGTAACTAATGACACAAACGACTGACGTGACAAAATGTCAACATTTAGTTTTAGTTTCACACGGGAAACGAACATCGGTCTCCTGGACAAAAGACCTTTTGTTTGTTTGAACCATCCACATCCCCCTCCCACTCACCCTGTGTGGACTCGCTTAAACTACGTCAGTTGCTCTGCCCATTATGTTGCGCGTAGGTGCGGCACATACACACACTAAATGAGCGTTGGTGTCAGACGCCAAAAAGCCCTGACCGAAGTGCATTACTTGAGGCCTTGGGAGCAAGAACGGGTTGGACATTCATATGTTATACGGGGGAGTGATGTTCTCCAGTCGGACGCACAACAAAGAAGTTGATGGCACATCTCTGAGCAAAGCCTTTAACTGTTAGTCAACTCAGAGGCCTGAATCTCAGAAGCTGTTTCCACTAATCTGTAAAAACTTTATGAAATGGAAAAATATGCACAATAGCTGCAGTATCATCATAATTTAGATCCCCTCTCACAAAAAGTGAGGACAGTTCTTTAAAAATGTATTTATTCATAACCTTTTCTATCCACTTCCAATTATTGAATTTGTGTGTAATATGTTAAAGCTTGGCTTGAAACTTATATCTTGAAATATGTTATAAATATCTTGGTTTCCTGGCAACATTACCATAAAAAAACGTTCTATTTTGAAGCTTTTGGAAAATATTTATTCTACACGATATTAGTTCACCATCTGACTCTCATATAGTTCGTAGTGTTATTCATAATGAAAAAAATCAGGCAGGGATTTTCATATTAAATACTTATATATAGGTATGAATGACAAACCATATGCAGGAAAGACCACATTGAATCTGTCTGCTAAAAGACAAAACAAAGAATCTCTTGCGCCTTGGAGCGAGAAGACAAGTTATTCCTTTGTTTTTACGTGATTATGATCTTTTGTGCAATCCTAAAATCAAATATGGAGCATAATCGCACATCAAATTTATGTTGAAGGGTCTTTTATTGTCTTGTGTGTTGCAAATGGAGCTGCTGTGATGCAAGAAAAATGTCAGACTTGATCTGACAACAAAGTATGATCATCATCATCGTCAGTACATATTAGTTAGCCACCCATTTCTCCCTAGCTCTCTCTCTCTCTTTCCCTTCACTTCTTATTTTCAGTGTGAGAGCGTCGGCATGTGACAATGTGCGTGAGAAAGTGTGTGTGTGTGTGTGTGTGTGCTTTGTGGGTATTTGGGTGAGCATATACCTCTGTTTGAGGATTTAGAAGATTTTGTGTGAGTGCATTTGTGTGTGTTTCTTTGAAGCCGACACAAAGGCATGTTCTGTGACACGGACAGAAGAGGTTAGACAAACAGCCACGGACATGACCAAAACACTGCTTTCTGAGCTTACCGTAGTCTGTCAGACTGACCACACAACTCTGACTGAAAAAGTAAGAGGGGGAGCAGAAGGACAAACAGACAGAGACAGAAATGTGAAGAAGGCCAAAATGAAGGTAAAGAAACGTTAGGAATCCATCCGTGTTACATTCATGCCAATAGAGCATATTGAATCGAGAATGAGAGCGAACGTAGATGAAGGGCAGTGGGGTGGATGAGAGAGGACCAGGGGAAGTGATTGAGCAGGGAAGAGAAGGACAGAGAAGAGAGAAGAAGGGAGTGAAGGGGAAACGGGGAGAGAAAATAAATGCGGGCAGATTTAAAAAAAAAAAAAAAAAAGAGGGAGCACTGGCTGTGGATAGACAGAGAGGGAGACACTGCTGCAGCTATTGGACTGTGAAAAGAACAAGGAAAGTCCGCAAAGCCCCAAGATACGGAAACAGATCAAACACCAAAGAGCATGACTGAGTTCCACTCATAAATAAGCAAAGATAATAACTTCTTTGTGTGCATATGATGTAGTTATGTGCATGTTTGTGTCTGTGGGTCCCTTGCGTGCCGATTTGAGCAAACTCATCATTATTTTCGCTTTTATTGTCTATTTCAAAGAGCAAACACTAAGAAGAGAGACATCATTGGGAAGCTGTGACTCACTTAACATTTTCTTTGGTACTGGGGCTTTTCTGCAGGTCCTTACATCTTCACCAGCGAGTCTCAATGGTCCTCTCGGGCCTTTGATTAGCATTAGCATCCACTTAGCTTTTGTGAGTGCCTCTCAGGCATCTATGACTCAACACCTGTTTTGGGGACAAATTAGCCTAATGGGTATAAAGAAGAGGGATGAGCTGCACTCTGCCAACTAGGGCAGAAAATCTACGTTTGAAAGGATAATGTCCATTTTTGAAGTCATTCTTAAAACTGAAGGATGTTATGTGAAGTAAACAACTTGAGAAGAGATGAAATGACTTTACACACAAACAATTCTCACACTTTTCTGACCTGAATTGAAAGACCATACCAGTGCATTTGCACGTTCAAGCCACATGCCATGTTTTCCAAAGCGGTATTTTTATATTCCGTGATGTACCTGGGGCATCTTTAATTAATATTTGTTAACTGTGACAATCTCCTACATTTTGTATGTGTTGCATTGTAGAATGATAGTTGTTATCAAGACATCCCACACTCAAACATCAAGCCAATTTGGTATTCATAATAACGTCTTTGTCAGTGTGAACACACTGCGTCCTCAAAGCAAAGTTTGAATTTGTGTGAGTGGAAATGGGACACGGCTTTCGTCTTGTTTCTACAAGCTAATCTCTGTATCGCACTAAGCTAACATCTCTACATTCTCCGTGTCTTGTGCCAGTCCACTTAGCATGCCTCCGTCCTCTGCTGTGATGTGCTCTTGTTTAACACTTTGGCTTTGCTTGCTGAATAATGCAGAGGGGACCAACAGCTGAGTCAGCACTGAGGACAGGTCAGTGGAGACGCTGTTGCCGAATGGCTCAAGCAGCTGAAACACACAAATACAAAGGTGGTGCACACACAAGCAGATGCATGTGTACTAGGACGCGAAAATATACATATTCATGGTCATATGCATGGAGATGCTTAAACCGAGGAGCACTAACACATGCACATATAGAGACACAGAGAGGTAGACAGAAAGAGATGGAGAGAGAGAGCCTAAGGCACAGGAAGGTAATGACAAACCTAGCTGTGCAAAAATGGCATTGAGGCAAAATATGGGGATGAAATGCATTATCGATGCAGATTAAAGCATGTTTCATAGTCGCCACATTTGCCTTTATAACAATGCATAATGGCACACCCATTATGTACAATGGACCCTACTTCATATCGGTCACTTCACATACATTCGCTTCTTAGAACTGTGTCAAGTGCAAGTCAAGTTTTTTGTTGTTGTGTAAATAACATACAAATAATTTGAAGGCTTACCTGTACATGTTGTCTATATCTATGCTGGTTACACATGTTGACATATGCATAACACAATTCAATAATAATTCAAAATGTATTGTTTAATTTGAATCATACTGTGATGAAATCATATATCGAGATATCGTGATACACAATTGCGTTGCTTAATTGATAACATACTATACACATACATTTCTGATCAAACTCGGTTGAACCAAACTATCGTTTGAATCTGATTACTCTGTATGTGTGCATGCATGTGTACTAACCAGTGTATAGCTGGAATTGTTTTTGTATTTTTTTGTGTTCATTTTGCACTAAAGTTCTTAATTAAATGAGAAAATACAGGAGTATACAAAAATAGGCTTCACCGTGTGGTTATTTCATATAGAGCAAAAAACATGCAATATTGTGACATATACAGTTAAGATAAGTAATGACCTCATCGTGATAGATGTTGGCCATGTCTCCCAGCCCTATAAGGATAACCTTATAGGGCAGCAGCAGCTCAGCCACATATACAAACTGTAACTCAGTCACAGAGATATACAAACAATAATGTATAACTCTCGCGGTCCTGTACACCATGCCTACATGCTCGTGTGCCATACAGATACGCTGCTAGTGTTGCACAAACAGAAGGGTGAAGGAGGCACCAAAAAACAACGTCTGACAGAAAGCTCCATCTTGCTAAATGAGGAGGATGGAAAATATAATCCGAGAAAAAAATTGAGAAGTGAAGGGGACAAGAAAAAGCGAGACAGTGAGGAGGACAAGAAGAAACAGAGAAAGAGAAAGGAAGGGTGAGGAGGAGGAGGAGTGATGATAAATCCATGACTGCAAGAAGGAGGGAGAGTAAGAGAGGAGAAAGCAGGTGGGTGAAGGAAGCCAGCTCAAGTTGTAACGACAGATTGTGAGGAGGGTTTGAGGGAGGGTCAGTACAGAGAGAAGCAGAGGATGAGGGATGAGAGGGGCTTGTTTCTGTGTAACCTCCTAAACTGTGATGGAGTGTATTTACCCACACTTCATCAGCAATATCCTCCATGTGTGTGTGTGTGTGTGTGTGTGTGTGTGTTTGTGTCTGTAAAGTATGTGTGGCTTGCTGTGTTGTGTGGAGTATCTTCTTCTTCTTAGACGCAT
>NW_022280054.1:4920199-4947876 GCF_004355925.1 Anarrhichthys ocellatus | reverse complement strand
ACACACACACACATCGATATTCACTTAATATGTTCACAGAAGAAAACACACATCAAAGGCCATATACAATAAAAAACAGTCACAATATCATACACATCTAATGTAATAACTGGCCACAAATTGTGTTTCCTTTGCATTTCCTCTCGCGTTATGTTTCAACACATAACTTTATGAAAAAACTGGGTGAAATTGGCTGTTGCTGGGCTGTGTGTGTATGTACATTTCTTTGTGTGTGTGTGTGTGTGTGTGCTTTAGCTAAGCCCCAGCTGTGGTAGCACAAGTTTATCAAACATCAGCCTCGATTCCTCTCAGGGCTGCTTGGACGCTGTTTGCAAGATGTATGTTTGTGTGTGTTTGCTCTGAGCGTTGTGTGAGATGCTGAGCTGATGTTTTGACAGCCATCTTGCTCGCAGTCTGTCTGTCTCACATCAGCTGTGTGTGTGTGTTGTTGTGCTGTTGTGTCAGGAAGAGTGTGTGTATGTGTGGTCAGAGCGCAAGGTTAATCAGTGGTCTGACTGTCAGTGTGTATCTGACCTTCTATCTACCACTGGGATCACTTATCCTGCTCTAGGCTCCACAGCAGCACCACCCTCCTGCCATTTCTTTCCCCTTCTGCTTTTTATATTCTTTCTTTCTTCCGCTCCTTTTTCTGCCTGTTAACTTTTCTTTCAGCCTTTCTCGCATTTCCACCCCCCTCTTATATCCCTCTAACAATGCCTTCTCCCTTTTCCGTCTGTGCTCCGATCCATGTCCCCTATCCCCATTTCTCCCTCTCTCCTGCAGTATTTGTATTCTCTACTTCTCTCTCTGCACTTGCTCACATTCTGCTGCTCAGATACCAAATTCAGAGGGTAAAAATGATTAAATGAAAACAGGACAGGGGAAGCTAATGAAGACAAGAAGAGACAGAAGGAGAGGAGAGAGACAGCGGGAGAAATGCTGAGATACACAAATGGAGAATTAGAGAGAGTGAGGGAAATATGGGGAGAAACGCTGACAGTTGGAGAGGGAAAGATAAAAGTGTTTGACAGAAGAGAGAAAAAAAAAAAGAATATTTTTCATTTGTGTCAGAGCACCATTGTCAGAGTAACAAAGACATCTCTCACAGTGCACTAGAGGATTTCTCTTTCTCTCTCAGACACACACACACACACACACACACACACACAAGTATATGAATATATATATATATATAACACACAACATGAATACACAGTGTTTATCTCTTTCCTTCAGCAGGGGCACATCTCCTGGGGTGAGAGCGGTTCCTGCTCTCATCTTTCTGCAGTGTCACTTCTGACATCTGGTCATGTTCTCACCCTCACTTAGCCCTGGTGGCAGAAACCCACTGGCATCACACCATTCTTTTTCAGGATCTGTATCTTGTGCTTTAAAAGTTTCAGCAGGTACTGAAAACACTTGAAGCACTTGATTCCTCGGTGTGTTTTTCTTGAGAAAACATCCTAAACTGCACAATATACCTCCTGTGCTGTTTCACAGAGGTGTTTATACTTGGAGTGTCGTGCTGGCCACCTAAACTTCTGTGGCTTTTTCTTTTAGTTTACTGACTAACCTGTTCTTTCCCATTCCTTTTCTTTGTCAGATTGTGAATGAGATATTGGGCTTATAGAGTCCTATAAAGTCTGAAATGGATACGATGACTTTGGTTCTGTAAGTCAAAACACATATTATTATGTGAACACAGAATATGTAGGTAATTTATCTTTGGCCTTGAGGCTCTGACCTCATCACAGCCCTAATGGATTCACCAAACTCAGCATTGCAGCGATTGGGGAGTGACAATAATAATTCCTTCCCAGGGTAGCCTAGATTCAGAGCTCAACAGATGGATGCATGGTTGGAGGTACGGCTTATAAAATGCCAAATGAACAGCAGCAGCCTCAACTGGGCGCAGCGGTTCCAGGTGAGCGGTTCAGCAGCAGCAATCCCAGCCTACATACACTGCCCTATTGCAAAGGGTGCATTGGATTTATGTTGCATTGTATTGAGTGTGTTAGATCAGCCTGTTCTCAGTCCCAGGACATCGTAGTTGGATGCACTGGGATAAAGCGTCTGTTTGTGACAAGATGGGATCAGAACGTATTGGTTAGGTGTGAGTGCAGCAGTGCACTCATGTTGTGTGACTCAACTACCTCCCAAGGACATGATTATTTCCATCATCTATTTATCTATTTTATGTCGGAAAAGGGTTAGTGAGAAATACTCTTCTCAAGTTCTCAGAGCCAAATAACTTGTTTTAAGTGACAAAAAAAAACAAAAACTATATTCAATTTACATTTTCATAAAACAGAGAAAAGCAACAGCTGCTCACATCTGAAAAGCAGGAGCCAGCAAATGTCTGTCATTTTTGCTTTACCAACAAACAATTAATTAATTATCAAAGTTTTTTACTCAATCAATCGACAAATCATTTCAGCACTATTTGACTCCAATTCTATGACTCCTTAGTGGGCAGAACACAAACAAATATCACCACTTGTGATAGTGGGTCAAAGCTGCCATCAGTCAAACAAAAAAGTGTGTTTAGTCCGTATTGGTTGAAAATGTGATACATTACATTGTTTGCCGTTCTGAGGATGTTTGCGAATCAGAAAATGAACACCTCGCCTTTTGATGGAGCATGATACATCAATGCTTTGATTTCACGTACAAACTCTGCCTGCAGCGTGATAAAAGATCTGCTGGCTTTCTGTTATTATCCAACTGAAAATCCAAATAAGTGCCAAATAGCTGCAATTGAGATCCATTTAATTTCCCTCACAATCCCCTCAGAGAACCTGTTTGCTTGCAACACCTTGCCTGAGGGGATATCAATGTAATTAACACACCCGCTACAACTACAGTGGCATTGTTGCTCAGCAGTTACTCCTGTAAATAGGACGTGTTTGAGGCATTTTACTGGAAGTGATTGTGACCGCTTGTGTTGGTCCAACACTTTACTGATACCTAACGTTGCTAATGCCTCCAATTTGTCACCCAAATGTATGTTTGCATTAATTGCTCTCACATTGTCAACGGTGGCGCATTACAGCTTCACTACTTCAAGCCTTACCTTTCACAATAAAAGCCCTAGATATATACCCTGCATCATTGCTTGCTAGAGGCAATTGCTAAGAGGCAATTCAACAAAATAGCTCAAATCTTGAATAAAAGGAATGCTTAGCATTGGGGTTAATCAGAAATATTGCCAATTAAGTGCTTTTGCTTTTCCTAATCCTCCACCATTGTCTTGTCTTTTAACTTTCCTTACATCACGTGATGAGTGAAATCTGACTCTGCTACTGCTGTACAGGGCAGATGCTATTATAGCATCCATTGTATTGATAACACAATTAATATGAACTACTTATACTTAAATTAACTTACTATAGTACTTAGTATACTACTTATACTTAACTTAGTATTTTACAAATTAGAGTTTTTTTGATTTGATGAATGTGGGCACTGATACACGAAAATAAACTCAGTGGGTTTTGTTTCTATAACAAACGGTAACACAGACTACCGCAGTAAACCTAAACACTCAAATACAGCACCATCCTTCTCTCTCTCCATCTCTTTATTTCTAACACTCACACATGGATCAGACGTTTTCTCATGCAATTACTGATGAGTGAGTCACATTAGTTTGGTTTGTCAAGGACGGAGAAAGAGCAAATGATATGGGAGAAGCTCACTATCCATCTAATCTACATCCTCTTAAAATCACGCACTCTATTTCCTTCCCCTTATAATCCTACATTCTTATTCATCGGTGTGTCTCTCACTTTGGACAGGTGCCTCCCTGTGTGTTCACAAACTTTCTCTCTCTTTAAAAACTTCTTTTTTCTTTTGTTCACGTTCACAGCTTATTCGCCCTCTCCCTCACACTCCTGTTTCTCATTTGTTCCATGCATCACTCTATCACTCTTTTCACACCTCTACTCTCTCTACCTCTAGTCTCTTTTCATATCCATCACACTCACTCACTTTGCCTTGTTTTATTCCCTCTTTCCTCTCCCCGGCTCTTTCTTTCACCTGCATGTCAGCTGTTTTTTGTGAAACAGCCTCCACCATCTCTCTCCTCCGCGCCTTCGGTTCTAGCTCTTTGTTTTACCCTGATCAACCTCTCATCTCCGCTCAATTATAACTTTCCACATGTTTATTCTTACGCTTTGTTTTTACAATTCTGTTCATTAACTCCCTCTCCCTACCTCGTTTCCATCTTTATTCTCTTCATGTTCTTCATTTTATCTTGTCTTCTTTTTCATCCACTGGTTTGATCAACTTTCTCCTTTAATTGGTTCCTGCATCTCTCCTATCCTGTGTCTCTTTCCATGCACCCTCCACCTCCTCCTTTCTCTCTGTCTCATTTTCCTGCTCCTCTGTTATTCACTGTACCAGTCAGATGACTCAGCTACAAGACTGACTACACATGACTAAACATCTGTCTCCCTCTCCCCGTTTCTTTCCTGCTCTCTTGGTTCCCCTCTACTGTGTCCCCAACTCGGCTCAATTTCAAAAGAGCTTTATTGGCTTGTAAATTGATTTAGAGTAGCCAAAAGAAACTAAACACATCAGTGGAGGTAAATAATTCTGCGGAGAGGTATGCATTAACAATAACAGAAAGAGTTGTCAGCTAAAGCGAAGCTTTGCAATGTAAAGTAGATACACAGTAATCACAAAGTAAGCTAATCCAATCGGTTACATCTGTGATATCTATGTTATAGCAATAGTTTGACATTTTGGTAAATTAGCTCATTTGCTTTCATGCTGAAAGTTATATGAGAAGATCCACTCTCACCTCACTTGTTAGAGTGGTTTCAATCTTCTCATATACTTCTCAGCAAAAACACAAATAAGTGTAAATGTGAAACTATTGCTTTAAGTTTGCTAAAACCAGCTAAAATGAGCCACCGTAAGCTACTAGGGTGGCTGACCGGAGGTGCATGGTTGCAGTAAGACGGGGGAAAGAGTAAAGTCAGTTCTTAGCATATGTTGCTAAGGGATTTACGCCACCCTGCCTCCCACAATTCAAACACTAGATTTACTACTCAGCTTGGTCTTTTCATCCACAGCTCCTCATTGTAATTGGCGTAATTCTAATAGGAGATGCGATGATGGCTGTTACCTGAACTCACGTCATCAGTGTGAAAGAATTGTGTGTTTCTGTGTTATGATAGTCTGTGTATTTGATTAATCTTGAGGAATGCATTGTTCTTTTAAACAATCCCATTTGTGTCATGAGGTGAAGAAGCTTAATTATGTTTCCACTTCAGTGAGTGTGCATGAATGTAGCCAGACACTCCCAATCTGGGGAGCAAGATCTGTCCGTGGCCTTCATCAGTGGCGAAGGTACTGCATGTTGATAAAGCTGGTTGTTGTGCCTTCTTTTTTTTCTTTATGATTTGAGTTTTGATCAGATACAGAGATCAGATAATCTGCTGATGTTTGGCACTCTAGTCTGTTCGCTCTCCCTCTCCAGAAATACCTTATCTCCCCCTGCCCTTTTCCACTCCTCTATCAGTCCTTCTTTCTTCCATTTCCTCCTTTATACTCTGTCCATTTGGCTTGCCGTTGGTCTCACTATCTCTCCTTTGAAGCTGACGGGGCAGAAAAGTGGAGGGACAGGTCTTTCAACTTGGCATATCTCTCTCAACACACCTTTTCCCTCTTCTCCTCCTAGTCTGTGCCCTCTAACTCTTCTAAGCTCCCTTCTAAACTTCCATGTCTCTCCCACTGCCCTCTCCACCTAAAATGTCATGGGAACTTGAAATCCGTTGCTGTCCGGAGTGATGAGAGCGAGGCAACAAAGTGCACAAAGACAATATTGGTCTATCAATTCACGTACAGATCTTTAAAAAGTGCATGCACGCATGCCTGTTATCCCTTCAAACAACTCCTACAGCCTTTCCAGTTGTAGTACAAAGAAAATGATAAAAACATCTCAGGCCATAAAACACATCTACGTACCAGGTGCTCCAAACAAGTAGGAAATATCACATTCTCCACAGCAGGGGATGCATAAAGCATAAGGCACATAAGCCTTTAACACCACAATTTCCATTACAGAGCAAACACCTAGCTCGACTCAATTTCCAAGGCATCATCTCAGTCTTTGCTTCTTCGTCCAAGTGGTCACCACCCTATTTCCTCTACTCCTCCCTGCAGGGGAGGAAAAGACTGTCTGCCAAATGTTTAGGGGTGGAACAACTTTAGCTCATGCAATTTCTCACATGAAAAGTGTGTGTGCGTGTGAGATGACAAGTGTTTATTGGGGGGGGGGATTCCCTTGAAAGGGAGATCCTGTAATTGTGTTAGTGTGTCGGCCTGGGTGGGCGGGTGGGGAGTACTTCCATGTTGGTTGTCGGGAGAGTGACTCATGAATTCCAATAACCCTCAGTGACACTCCGCCCTGCTGTCACCCCCGTGTTTAACATGGTGACACAAAAACAATATGAACCCCTTTGCCTCCTGTCTTAAATCACTCAAGATGTTGCAGGATGCAGTGACCAGGTGGATGGGCCTCCACCCATGCCATGAGTAAATCTTTGTATTCCTGCAACTCAAAGCGCAGAGTATGAATACAGTTTTTTTCTTAAAATGAGACAAATTGGCTTAGCTTTGGAACAGTTGATTAAATGGACCGTAGCCCTGTACTGAATGCAATTGCCTTTAGGCAACAGAACACCTTTTTGCACCTCCTCCCTCCTATTTTTTTTTTTCATTCCTACACACAACAATGTGCTATATGTATGTTAACAATCAAATGAAGTGCAGGAGTGAGTATGATGCATGAATTGGGGGCGGGACCTCCTTTCAGAAAGACAAGTGAAGTGACAGCACGATCTGATTGGAAGGTAAGATAGATGTCACTATTTTGCATCTCATGACTTGATGATAAAAATAAAGAGGTATATATTTATAATGAAATATGTATAGAAGCCTTATCGAACAGTTGGGATACATAGGGTCATAACCTCTGATAGAGGACAGTGAGTTTGAGGAAAGGGAGGAAGAATTAATCAGGTTTGAGAGGCAGAAGTAATACTGGTACTGTAATTACACTTACACTTCTGCAGGCTGATGACATCATGTCCCTACTCTATTACTTCAAGAGGTTATTGGAAGAAGATATCCTTGACGTTATTGTAGAGCAGTCAAATCTATATGCTATACAGTTGGATGCCAACAAGCCACTTAACCTCACTGCCAATGAACTGCTGCATAATACAAATGTTCTGAACAAGTATTTCACTTAATACAGATTTCCCTTGGTGTTTTACTGCCATTATAGCGCAGCATTGCCCCAAGGCAACACAAAAATGACACGCAGTAGTTACAGTAGAGTGAGATTGCTTGTCTGATAAACTTCTTTGCTTTTTATGTATACTTTGTGAGACATTAGTGAATGACTGTATATTGTGTGTGTGTGTGTGTGTGTGTGTGTGTGTGTTTGTTATCAGAGGCAAGGCCACCTCAGGTTCTGAGACACGGTCAAGGACCATGACATCACACTCACTAACATCACCAACACCTCGCTCAGCTCAGCGTAAGAACATGCATGATTTTGTGAGCACAGCCACTCATACTGTATGATTTGTCTGCAATTGCAGAATGTGCATTTTACTATATAACTTGTTTTGTATCTGTGTCTGCACCCATCTTTTACAGCGTGAATGTCGATCTTTTAAGTGTATCCACAATGGATGTTCAAACGTTTGTTGGTTTACAAAGGTTGGCCAAAAGTATTATCCTTGTGCAGGTACCTTTGTGTCGTGCAAGTGTTCAAGTGTGCAATTGTGCAAGTGTGCTGGCGTGCGTCTCTGTGACAGTGTTTGCCGCATTATATTTGCTCATGGAGCCAACAGGGTGAAATAGCTTTTGATTAAAAAGAGCTGAAACAGATGGGGAAAGATCGGAAGATAAAGAGAGACATGAGAAAGGGGGAGATTGAAAGAGGAGGGTCTGGAAAGATGGAGTGATATGTAGCGAGGCATAGGCTGATAAGGCAGCACTGAGAGAGGAAGGCAACAGATAAGAGAAGACCTACTGGAGAAAATGAGAGGAGGAATCAGAAAGATGCCAGGAGCCTTTATAAAATATATTGTGGTTCTCTCCCTGAGTGGAAGTTATAGTCTCTGTTTAGTGGCCATAATGACTGCATGACACAGACACTGTATGTTTGTAGGGTGTGTTTCTTCAGAAGGTTAAAACCATGCCACCGACTAAAAGCATGTTCATTCTCTACAAGCAAAATCTCAAGTTAAACTGTGAGTGGTGTTTGTACTTTCATACATGGGTAAAGTGTGTGCAAGTAAATATTGTGGTAGGATTAAAAAAAGTATTTCCCACATTCCCTTGTACCCACAAAGTTGTGCAACACTGAACTGCTGTGCCTCAAAACACCAGTGTACAACTGTAGCCCAGGTGTGCCATGGAATTACACATTAAAGGGAAAGATATTAATATACAACATGAATGAACAGGCAGTCTGAATAGAATATTGTAGCTTTTCAAGGAGGACTATACATACAGCATTTTGTGAAGTAGACTTCAGAAAAAAATAAACGATGATACAAGCATCCCTACTTGGCTATGATAAATTAATTATTATATCCATCTAATAAAATATCCTGAACATTTTAACAAATTACATCACGTCTAAAAATTACAAGCATGACACAAATCATATAGTCATATTGTTGTTAATTTCTGGTGGCTTTTCAAAATGTGTGAATTTCTACGATAGATCATGAACATATGAAGAATGTTTCTGAATATGCATTAAAGATTCGCGAAACAGAACAATCCAGTAACGCTCCCTTAAAACTTAAAGCAGAGGCAGTCACAAATGTCCGGCCGGTGCCAAACGTTTTCTACTATCAGAGCATCGTTGAGCTAAGACATTCTGTCACAGCATTCACACACACACACACACACACACACACGCACACACACACACACACACGACAGTAAACACAGGGACACATTCACTCTCAACTCTGTCAGGGAGATCTTTAGAGAGTGACGGTGTTCAAAAAAAGTTATGCCATCTAATCTTTTACACTCCTGTGATAGAATGATTAAACACTCATTGTTTTACTGACTGACTGTTTCAAGAGAACAACTCTGCTCTGAAATATCAACGGACATATTTTCCTTCACTGAGTGCACTAAACCAATTATTTGGTTTGTAACGGCAAGTGTAGAAAGCAAATGGAAATGTGCACATTTTTTTTCTTTCAATTTAAATTTCAGCAAATTAATCAAGCTTAGTATGTGTTTAACATAAAAAATATATGAATGGCCTGTTGTGGATTTAAATCTCATACTGAGAAGCACTCCTGCCACAAAACAAAGCAGCGCTTAACTTTTTCACCTAAACGTACTAATATCCAAATTCAGATCATTTACATAGCAGCAAACGACTGTTTGCTATGTAAAGATACAGTGAAATACTGTTGTCCTCAGCATATAATGAAGTCAATGGAGCACTTTTAAAGGAGAGGATGAGGCAAAGTCTATTATTTTATCAGAATCTGATGATGAAAAATAATCTGTACCAGCTAAAAAAAACAAAAGTCAATAAACAACTAAGAATGAAGTGCGCATTTGAGTGTAGTCTTAGACTCTTTCCTAGTAACATAAAATGATAACTACAGAGGAAAGAACTGAGATGCAGATCTTTTTAAATCCTGTTGGAATGAGTAATAAAAACTCCCATTTCTAAAGTAGCGTAAAAGCATGTTGGAGCTTTGTCACTGCCTTCTTCTGAACTTTACTGCTTCATACTTTTTCCGTGAGGTAGCAGATACTTTTTTTTTATCCTGCTGGTATTTGGAACTTTGACCAAATAAAAGTTACTGCAGCTGTCGTCTCCGAACAGCATCAACTTTTATTTGGGTAACGAGCCGTTTCTTTGTCATCACTCGCTGCTTTTCTCTCCCGTCCGTCTGCTCTGTCTCTCAGCACTGCTGCAGCTCACCTGTCACTCTGTGCTGCGGTGTCTATGATGCCATTTGTATTCTTTACACACTTGTAACTGGAAAAGACCTGGCAACTGTTTTCGAACAGGTTGCAATCCATCACTCAAACATCTGTGGGTATTGACTTATCAAAGTGTGTTTGGACTCGATGTTAAATATGCGTGGCAGTTTTGGTTAGAACGATTCATCATGAACAGTTAAATGCAATAAGAAAAAATAATCTTAACTTCAGAAAGTTTAAGAGGTTTTTGATGGGGAGCTACTTCATGTGTGGACACTCAGACTTAAAGTCATGACCTACCCCTCCATGTTATTCCTTTGTTATTAACACACACGCAGGAGTGAGATGTGAGACCGTCCACAGGGGCAGTCGCCCAGGTTAGAACCTAATACAGTGGTATTTTCATGTTTCCCTGCCAAAAGCAACCCTGCAGCTGTGTGTGTGAGTGTGTATGTGTGTGTGTCTGTAATCAAAGGCACTGTAGCACCATGACTTTAGCCTCAGGGCCAAGTATAATGGCACACCTGCAAGACGTTAGATAGGAAAGAGGCTCAAGAAGTCTGAAGACTGCAGCTTCAGTGAAGGAGGGATGCACTGCAGCAATAATGGTATGTTCTGGGACATGCATGCTCCTTATTTAAGCCTAAAAATCAGGAGCAGCTTGTCATCCAACAGACTTTGCTTATCCTCTCATTTTGCACTCACTGTACATCATTTACCTTTTCTCACTCCGTTGCTGCTATACTCACCCAACAGTGTGTCAGCAAGTAATCCACTACAACAAGCCATGTCAGTCAACTGCCACACTTACAAACAACTGATATCTATTTTAAGTAACACTGAGGTCACCACAAATATCTCAATATTCCATTAGTCTTTCCAAAACAGTATTTCAGCTGAGAAAGAACATAAAAAGGGATTTAAACAAGTAGATCCAACGATGCATCAATGAAAAAAAGCCACTTCCTGATCTAAACTTTATTTAAAAAAAAAGAATAGGCCAAAAATTTCAAGAAGTCAAGTTATATGCATAGGCTACAATAACACAAAATAAAGTATATTAATTACAGGCTAATTAAGTAGACTTTGTTTTTTTACAAGATGGTCACTATAACAGACCTTTGCAGATACGCTGTGTCAGCAGTAAAGACGCGTACGCTAAACACAAATAAAAAGAGCGATGATAAAGACTCACCGTCTCTCCTGATGTTGCCCCTCAGCAGTCTGGCGGAGGACAAATCACCCCATGTGACCCCGGTTAAAGTCCCCAACAAAAAAACCGTCCATATCTGGAAAACCACCGGTGAACTCATGGTGAGTAATAAAGAAACTCGTAAAAACTCTGAAGAACTTATCCGCCTTCCCGTAAATGAAATGTGATCCACTTGAAATGTCCCGCGACCAAGAAAGACAAAACTAACTTTCCATTCAGCAACTTCAACAAGCTTTTATATCTCTGTCTCTTCTCCTACAGTATGAGAGACACTTGTTGACTTCTATGTCTGACGCCTGGCGCACACGGTGTCCCGTCTTGTGCCAAAATGCCCCAAATTCCAAATATTTGTCCTCGTCTGAAAGTTACGCGCACGCAGCCACCGAGAGCAAAACTCCGAAACAATTAAGTGCAGGTGGAGGGTAACGTTGAAATAGCTCCGTTCACGGTCAGACATGAGCTTATAGGCGCCGAACGTCTTATCACCGCGAAATAAATAAATGATGCTCAGTCACCGAGAAATATCCCGCATAGTTTACTGCTTTCTATCAGACGCGCCTGTGCTATGGAAGTCGGCGCGTCAAACTTTGAGTGGTGCGCGCTCACGGCGTGTGTGTGTGCGTGTGTGTGTGTGTGTGTAATTTAGCGAGATGCTAGGGCGGGAGGTCAGATAAGAGGAGGAAAAAAGCAATTTAAAAGACACTTTAGTGGAGAAAATCTATCTATCTATCTATCTATCTATCTATCTATCTATCTATCTATCTATCTATCTATCTATCTATCTATCTATCTATCTATCTCATTACTACTTTATGTTAGTGTTGGCATACTTTCGTCTTCAAAGTGGATTGAGGAAATGCGCCACTGAGGGAATATTTTTTTAAGGAAACCCTCAGAGAGCACAGGGAGGGTCATCAGCTCAATAGGGAGGAAGTCTCTGGAGTTAGAGCTTCCTACACAGAGAGCTAAGGAAACAGCTGACATGACTTAAGTTGGATTCTGACGACAGAAAGAAGGCCATTGCCTACTATTAATTGGGCAAGCTGTGTAATGGGGGCATCAAAGTATACAAAAAAAAAACTTTAGAATTATCTTGACTGTCATTTTCTTTTCATGGAATGAAATGCTTTAATGATTTAAAAACAGCTACAAGGAATTCCTGTAAATGACGCCATCCGTCCTCACTCTGTGGTATTTTGTTCTTCAGATCGCTATCTGTTTGAAAATAAGCTCCCACAGATCATCTAACACAACACAGATGACATGATTGCACTTGTTGAGGATTGTAATATGTGAATCCAGCTAATGGATTGCCAGGAATTATTCAATAGGCAGCTTTGTGTAAGCCGAAGGCGGAGCATTTCAGACAGACTTTACATTTGAGGTAACTTTAGAATTATCTCAGAATTATTTATCCACCGATGTAAAATGTTAAGGTGCTACATGCTGTATTTGCAGCGAAACAAAGCAGTGCTCTCAACACTACAGCTAACGTTTATTCAGCACCCCTTTTGAATTTATTTTTCGGTCACTTTCTCACTCACACTTAACACCCCATTCACCACCAGGTCTCATTTTAAGAGTTATTTAGACTTTATGGGATGAACTTGCCAACTTGAGGTTTCTGCTGACTCAGCACAATGCCTTCTCATTGCAATCGGCTAATGAGTAATGCAGCACCTTTAAAACTTAGAACCACTTAGGGAATGATATAGGTTTATTAATAGAGAGGGGAAATTAATTAAAATTAAAAGCTACTAGACCACCCTGCTGAGCTTCAAAGGCATAATGCACCCGGGGAGTGGATTTCTAAGTACACATAAAGATCGCTGGTGGGCACAGATGTATCGCACGCCTCGCATTCACATGATGCACACACACACGCACACACACATACACACACACACGGATACATTTGAATCTTCTTCTCATTGCAACTGCAACCTGCCAAGGCTGTAATTATAAGGGACATATCTGGACATCAAGACGATAATTTCACACACGAAGACAATAAATTACATCAATGGTAAAAACGGACAAAGCAGGGACAGGGCACGACACAGTACTATAAATACAGCTACAACAGTATGATGTTTGAGTATGAAGTTAGAGAATCGCAGTATTATTCAGTGGATCACAGTGCAGTTTCAGTAGCAGATATTATCTTTCTCTTACTGTATTTTCCCCTTCTTCTGTCTTTCTGTGTGTGTGTGTGTGTGTGTGTGTGTCCGCAGCATGTGTCTGCTTGAATGATCTGGCATTACTCTTGTCTTCCCTGAAGAGACTTCACAGTGAATAGACACGAGCTACTGTAGAGTAACCTTCCTGGCGAATATGCGTCTGTGTGTGTGTGGGGGCGGCAGGCTTGCCTCAAGGCTGAAACGTCAACCACTAAATTAAAAGGTGCTGATTTAATCCCCATCACTGATAGACCTGTTGTAATTGCTGAAGGTCCCTTGAGCAGAACTCTGCACAGTATGTTGTCTCATGCAAAGATGTTTGCAAGTATTAAAGAGCAATATTCCAAACAAGATTTTATAGAAAGTGATGAAAATTACTTTTTAAATACCACATTAAAACCATATTGCTGGACTGAGAAGTCCCGTTTCCTAAATTGTTGCTGAAACAGATTTCACTATTGGTTTTCCCAGATAATCTTGGCAGAGGCTGATGCCTATATTTAGGTGGTAAGCATACCAATGGCGGGTGTGTGAGCTGTGACTTGCCACAATTATAAAGTTTTACAGACAAGTATTTCCACATCCATTGTTCCGTGACCAGACGTCCCAAAAAAATTCAGGACAATCCCATATTAAGAGCAGTTTTCCCAAATCCCTTCTTGTTAATCCCAAAAATTTGACTGAACCCGAGTTTTAATTAACGATAGCCTTATAAAGCATTAGATACTGGTCGTTGTGAATTTTGGTGTTGCCCACAGACTGTTTTTTTCATAGTCTACGTGAATTATATATGTGTACAGTAGTGTGATACACTAACACTAATACACTAACAAAATGAGGGCTGGGAAAGCGAGGACAGAGGCGGTAGGAAATGGAAATTTAGGATTTGATTTAGAGAGAAAAATGGTGAAGTCAGTTACTCAGTCATCATTTATTGCTTTTTATGCCACGTAATAATTTCTAATGTCTCTGTCTCTAAGTCACATCTATTCATGCCTGTGTGAGTTTATGCTTGCATGTAAGTTTGCACAAATCCTTCAACCTTTGTTTTGCAGAGAAGTGACTCACCCATGCAGTGTGGGAGTAGAAAATTGTCTTTGACCAAAAATCTGGTAGTTGAAAATGTTTTTTAAATGCAACTCTGAGGGTAAAAGTTCAAGTTCATGTCTTGCCTTTTAAAATGTAGAAATATCTTCTCCTTAAAATGCCACATCTGTCTGCAGACACTTGACGTCAGATTTGCTCCACCACTATAGCCCATCCATCACAAGTTAAAGGTGAAGAGGGCAAAGATTTTCTCTTTTCATTTTTTTATTTCTCTGCCTATTTCTTGTTTTGTCTGTCCCGTCTCATCCCTTGCTTACCTCTTCATCCTTCGGCTTAATGTCAGATGAAGGGGGATTAGCTTTGGGAGAGGGATACGTGACCAGTGATTTAGTGTGTGTGTGTGTGTGTGTGGCATAGACGTGTGCATGTCGAGCATAGTAGAGCTATTCCACGGTTTTAACAAATATAAGTTCAGCTCGTGCATAGGGAGTCAGACAGAAGCAGTGTATATGTTGCCCTACAGATGTATGGAAGAAGTAATTTATGTTGCACAGATTACAGTAAATAACATTTATTTTTACAATTAACACTTGAAATGTTGAAGGCACTTGCAAATGACAAGGTAGTACAACATATAAACTATACTTTGGTGGTTTATGTTTACCTCTTAACCTAAGATCTCATTCAACTTTTGTTTTCTTTTTAAAAAATGTAGCAAAACACTGGCAATGAGGAAGACGTTGGTAGATAATGAGAATAAATATGAAACAAAACTTAAATCATACACTCTAACCCTACGAGTACACTCTAAACTAAAAGGAAATCAGGTTTGATTTGAAATCAAACCAGATTACTAAGCTTGTTTACAATATATTTAGTATATACTTGTTTTGATTCTCTGAGTGCTTTCCTGTACTTAAGAAACTTTGGCATGTAGATGCCAAACAATACTAATTGATAAGATTTGTTGGAGTTGGAAAGGTAGACAATAGACAAATGATTGATAACCCATCATTTATTTAATTCTATATACATTTTGGTTGCCAAAATAAAGCAACAAATTGCCTTCATCTATTGTTTAATTTCCTGTATGTCTTCATGTGTCTGTTCAGGTCAGAGTGGCATATTCCTCCAGATTCCCACAGTAGCCTGCCTGTCTTGGCTACCCTCTGGGAATCTCTTAATGAGCTTAACATCTGTGTGTGTATGAACACGCAACTCAAGTGTGTGTGACTACCCATATATGTGTGTCACCATATGAGCAATTGGGCGGGCAGGTCTTGTAAGGCTGGTGCTTGAATGGTGTGACTGTGTAGGAGGTGAGTGCACGTCTGTGGAGCGTGTGGGTGTGAGTGTGTGTGATTGTGCGTGTGTTTTCTGACATGCTCCGTTCAGTTGTGTTCCACTCCCAGGTTTCAGCAATTAGAGATTCTGTAACTGCAGGCTGAGTTATGACATCCTGTAGTCAAGAGGGATGTGACCCTGTGACCATCAGTGTGTGACGCATATTCACTGTGAACACACACAATCGACACACATTGCATGCACATACAAATCAGCTTTCATTTTGGCAACAATAGGTGTGATGCAATATTGATGGATGACCCTTTTCCACCATTAATGAGCTAATGTACTAAATACAAGATTGCTTTTCTAATCAAAACCCATGATACTTCATTAAGTCTATGCTACTCTCCAAAGAGCGATACACATTTACAAGCACACTCAGTAATTTGGGGTTCAGTGTCATGGCCAAGGATACTTTGGCATGTAAACTGTAGGGGCAAGGGATTGAACCACCGTCTTTCCGATAGCATCTGCTTTCCTCCTGAGATATTCAATAGTTGGCGCTTTTTGATACACCATGCCCCCACATTTGAAATAGTAGAACCGCCACTGCCAATGAAATCCAATGGTGACAACTCTTCAGTTAATGAATAATTTGTGATAGTTTTGATGAAGCAGTGTATTCACGGTTTAATACTTTACTTCTATCTCAAACCTAATGCACATCCCTGTTGAGCTTGTTAGTACATACAGAACATGTGATTATTATTTGTAATTTTTAGGATTTTCAGGTTGACTTGTTTTTTTTATTCAAAATTGTTTGGCCTTTTGCTGTCTTGCATTTGAATCTATCGTTAAAGGCTGGAAAACCTCCGGCTATTCAGAACCTATCATGAAAAATAATTAAAGAAATTGTGTATGAAGGTCACCAATTACAGTGCCTTGTTATTTGCCCATTTCTTAGTCCTTTTCTCATTTGGATTCTCATCAGCTGTTACCATTTGAACAGCTAATTTGTATTACTTTATAATGCTAGAATCAACTTAATATGAAAAGGTAGCAGTCTTATTTGTGTAATTGCATGTCTACTAGAGTTCTGTTTGTGTGTGTCTGTGTAAGTGTGTGTGTGTGGGTATGTTGTGTATGCTTGTTGTCTGATGTGTTTGTGGCAGATTATCAGTAGGTGCATTGAACTGGTTTGATACACAGGATGAAGCGAGGATTATTATGACAAGCTTATCCGTCATCTGATTCTCTACACTCCACTGGCACAGTTCTGACAATTGACAAACATACACTTGCTGTATATAAAGGCAACTATTAGGCATTACATGCAGACATACAATGGTGTATTAGGGCCATAGGAAAAAAATAAAAAATACAAATAAAATAAGAAAATTGAGGGAGTGAATGGTAATGTTTGAGAAAAAAAATCTGAATTTTTTAGATTTAAGTAGTAGGGAGGGTAGGCAATTGTCCTGGGGATGACAGAGTCAGTCAGTGGGGGACCCCGGCTCTGTTAATGAGCCCAACTGCCAACGGGAAGAAACTGTTCATGTGTCGTGAGGTCTTGGTGCTGATGGACCTCAGCCTCCTACCACATGGAAGGGGCGGGAACAGTTTGTGTTCAGGGTGAGAGGGATTGGTTGCAATCTTTCTTGCTCGCTTCAGGGACCTTGAAGCGAACAAGTCCTGGAGGGACGGCAGATTGCAGCCAATCACCCTCTCGGCAGAGCGAATGATGCGCTGTAGCCTGCCCTTGTCCTTGGCTGTGGCTGCAGCGTACCAGACCGTGATGGAGGAGCAGAGGATGGACTCAATGATGGCTGTGTAGAAATGCACCATCATTGTCTTTGGCAGGTTGAATTTCTTCAGCTGCTTCAGGAAGTACATCCTCTGCTGAGCCTTTTTAGTGATGTAGCTGATGTTCAGATCCCACTTAAGGTCCTGCGATATGATGGAGCCCAGGAAGCGGAAGGACTCCACAGCGTCGACGGGGGAGTCACACAGGGTGATAGCGGCTGGTGGGAACACACAAACAGATGTCATACATGAATCCGATGAAAGGACAAGGTCACTCACCCTCCAATACGCTCTCTCACACACACACACACACACACACACAAAGTAGTGAACAAAACATGGTTTAGTACACCACTTCTGTGAACGAACAGAATACTAAGCTTACAACACAGCACCCCCCGACAGAGCTGATAAGACTTAATTGCCGTGGTTCCTTATTATTACGCACACAGTAGAGTCGTAAAATGCTAAATTAAAACCTTCACGGCCATTACAAGAAAAAATAAAAAATAAAACTGTATTTAGTGCCTAAGCATTGAGTACCACAACAAAACACAGACACGGTTTGCTCACCAGGATGTAGAAACCATTATGTTGCATTAAAATGTTTTTTTCTTAAACTTGAATGTTGCGAAAATCTATTATGCTGTGATAAGATACCTTTGCATTCTTACTTCATATTTTGCCTGCACAAGATCAGAAACTACAATAAATATAAGAAGCTAAACAAACTGAAAATGTTGACCCAGATGGTCTTAATGGAATTATTCTTATATTGAACTTATTGTAATCATACTTTATCATAAGCTTTTGTGGCTTCACATTGGAGCACTCACTGTCAACACATTTTGGAACTCGCCACACAACAGGGAAAATTGAAAGTGATTGATAATGGCCCAAGATCATTATACTCAGATTCACATCCATATTCAAAGGCCAAGCCACGGTACTAAAAATGAGTGAATGTCAATCAAAACGAACCATAACAAGCAACAAATGCCAGCCAGTAAATTGCAGAGCAACCTGCATCAGACATTTTAAACCCAATATAGTTCAGTTAGCAACAGATGATTAAAAAGTAGAAATGTTTGGTGCAGACTTCATCTGGGCATGCTGCCGGTTAATTGTAATGAGCCCCCACAATTATTCAGTAACACACTCTTGCGGTGATCATTCCTCAAAATCTGTGGGGATCAGGTGGTGGAAAAGGTGGGGGTTGGATGTTGATATTAGCAACACGAGTGGCAGGCAGCACTCACAGTGCAGGTAATTGAGAATTTTGTGAGAAGGGGAAAGCAGGGAAATGTATGAACAGTTATGTACAAAAAAAATAATTTGTACATTGTTATCAAGGAGTGAAAATCAGAACTAGAAGGGCACTCGGAAAGCATACACCTCCGTCATGGCCAAATGCCTTATCTCACAGTGTTCACGAAAGCCAACAATACTGCCTGTATCCTCCCCTTGGCTCAGATCGGCTCCTAACTTAAACTGGTCCTCCTTGGCCCATGCTAAACCATTTCACCAAGTTTCATAAAAAAAATCGGGCCAGTAGTTTCTCTGCTATCCTGCTGACAAACAAAATGAACCAGAAACATAACATGTAACATAATATGTTGCCTTTTAACTGATTCATGACACAACAGAGGCTATGGCACTGACTATATTCTTTCAGCACACTGAAAACTGAAAGTTGTTGCCAAAAACAGTGAAAATGCAATGCAACCTTTACTAAAAAGTGTCTCCACTTGTCCAGGATACGGTGTTGATGAAGTGGCTCCTCTTCCTCCCTTTTGATGGATGCTCTGATGTTCAATGCACCTCAGTCACAGGACACATTCTAATTTAAATTATATGTATTTTTGTGTTTAAAACAAGCTCCAGTTTGAATTCTTGTTATATTATAGAGTGATAGCAAGGACGAATGGCCAGCCGATTTGCATGCCAGGCACAAGTAACATGATGGAGGTATGCGTATGTATGACCTTTTAGGTTTTGTTTCATTACAAGTTTAACTTGTCTGATTTTACTTCCACAGTATATTAATAAATGGGGACTGCATATGTGTGTGTGTGATAAACTGTTCAGATAAGTAAGTGGCTGAGAAGTTTGAATAAGTAGTCAGCTGTTAAAACCTCTTTAGCCCGAGCGGAGACCATTTGGGCTTCCAGCGAGACCGTTTAGAGTGGTACCGTGGTTCCGAATGGACGTTTTATTAAGAAATATCAAAAATGCTCCAGACATATTAAATATCGAATTAACGGGAAAAGTCCGAGCAACATCATCATACCAGCCATTGTAAACACTGCAAACACAATTATACATGAACTAATATCATATCTGGAAAATATCTAGAAGATTTGCCACAATTTTGGCCAAAAATCGACGACATATGCTCACTCTATGGCTCTCTCATCACGGAGCAGGATCGCACATGGCGGATGAACACATGCAAAGGAGGGGCGTGATTCGACCCGGAGACGAGCAGTGTCGTCGAAATTACTCTCTTTCAAACCGTTCAAAAGTTATGGGTATACATGCCAACATCAGCGACAGGTCACGAGAAAAAAAATTTGGTAGAAAAACTTACGTTTTGACGGTTTTGGCGATGAAAAACGGATTTATTCCAGCCGATTTCCGCACATATCTGCCGGCCATGTTGTGCATGTAGAGAGGGGTGTTGGCCCAGCATTTTGCGATTTTTAGTCAGTAAACAGACAGGGAGATTCTCAAACACCCCCGCATGGCTCCCGTTGGACTATCCCGCGTCTAAAAAGGTGTTTCATGAATAAATCGGCCAAGCACAGGCCTTACCAGGGTCACATACACACATTATGAGCCATTTATGTTTATGATTGACAGATTTAACATATCATTACTGCTCAAAATTATTCCAAATGGTGTCAAACTGCTTTATTAGGATTATTGAACACTCTTAGTGATAACAAAAGTGAATATATAGTTAATATGTAGTTATATAGTATATAAAATGAGTATACAGCAATGCAACAGCTGGTTCCGAAAATCAAAGTTTTGATTTTTATGACCATTTATCTGGCCTGCTTCACTCAATCGAAGTAAAATATGTTGTGGGGACATGTAAAACGTGTTGTTCTATGACTGTGGCGTGGTTTTAGGCCAAGCCAGGCATTATTAAAAAAAAAAGAAGTTCAATACAAGTGCTTTTTTTCAGGCGAACCTGGAACTTTTTCAATTTGAGCTGTGCCATAAGTCACATCAGTTATTAACCAGTAACATATACACAATATTTACACAATTTAACACATCTCACAAGTGTTACCAGTATTCTAGCATAACACTTATTAAAATAGACCTTGTAGTTAGAGCTGAGGACTCTCTTGAGTATGGGGATGTAATTTTCGAGCAGAGGCCTAAAAATAGGGCTGGGGCTATAGAGGTTAAATCCGTCTGCAGACTTTATTTACACGTTATGCATTTCTGTGTTTTTGTACAATGTGTGTGTTTGTATGTGCTGTTTCTAAATCACGGTTACATATTCGGCAAGCATATGAATGTTTGAGGATTCCTGACCTGTGTGTGTGTGTGTGTGTGTGTTTGTGTGTGTGTGTGTGTGTGTGTGTGAGTGTGTGTGTCTAGTATGGTATTGGCATGAATAGGCCATTAGAGGCTACTTGACATTTGTTAAGCCTATTAATCCCTGTGCTTCACTGGTGGTCTGCAGAGACATTTCATCTTACGTGACAGGATAGCCTGATACCCGCTCACACACACACACACACACACATGAAGCGGCGGATCAGACAAGGACATGCATTCAGACAAGTCACCACCTCTCTCTTTTATCAAGGTCTCTCATTCTCTATAAAACTGTGTACAGTTATGTTTACTGTAAATGCATCAGAGGACTCAGGATAATATGTTAGTGTGGGATCCCCTGATGTATACATTTCCAATTCAAGCCAAGCCTGAAGGGGCATCCATTCAATTCAATGTGACCATGTAGCTATTGATGGAAATGTGCCACTGTGTCAGAACGTATTTCGTTTAATTTCAATTTTCAAACTGTTTAAAATATTCTCAAGGAAGGGAATATACTCCACTGCTGTCAATCACATTTATGACAGAGTGAATGTTAATAGAATGTTAATCACCATATTCTCTTCACCTTTTCAATCAGTTTTACAGTAGGGGATGCAGTCTCAGTCAATTGCAATACTTGCGACATCCGTTCAGAGGGCACAGATAAGGAGCTTGCGGCACATACACAATGCATGCCAGAAGCATTGTGTATGTGCCACAAGCTCCTTATTTTACCACAATGACATACAAACTTCTGAAAACAATGGAATAATCACATAGTTTATCCAAAAAGAAAATGTAATGTAACAAACGAGATTTTTACTGTACAAGCCCTTAGATAACAACTAATGAAACACAGCATATGTAGAGTAGCTTTGCATAATTATAGGCTGAAATTAATCTCAAGTGGGTGAATTGCTGAACCTAAAGCTAAGTATGCATAGGAAAAGTGACTACACTGCATCCCTCCATGCTCTTTAATTATTCTGAAAAATAATTCTTAAATCCTGTATTTCTCTGTTGGAGCTCAGTGGAAACAGGTCAGTGACCTTATTTAGCATTTAGTTTTACATTTCTTTAAACTTTATTTATCCAGGGAAATACTTCTCCAACCGTGCCCTACTTCACATACATAAACTTTGTATATCCACAACAGGGAGCTACTGTTGACCACTGAGCAGCTCCATTCAGGCAATTGGGCTTGAAAGGCCTTGTTTTTGTCTGTGCAATATTTTTGCCAATTCAAGGGATCAAACCGATGATCCTCCTCACAAAGGCCTTCTTTTCTCACATTTAGGTCACTGTTTCCCAAATAAATAAATAAAAACTTCACCATGGCATCACAAGAAAGTGCTTTAGATTCTGATTATGGTTGTCTAGCTTCTCTCAGAGTGTGAAATACTCTTGATTGTTTCAGCCAATGCTTACCACACTCAGTCCTGAGGTGCTTGTCACCACCATTAAAACTGATAACACAAATGCAAAAGCCATACTGTACACATACAAATTTAGGAAACAGAAATCATTGAATGAATGAATAGATGCACTATGAAAAGAATAATGGCATAAACTGAACATTTAGACTAATATGAATGACTTTGTTTCCTTGGCCCAAGCCCAAGCTGCTGCTGAATAATAAAAAAGATTGATACAATTTCTTTGTGTCCCACCCCCAAGACAGACAAACTGAGCAACAACTGCTCGTGTTCATATTCCAATCAATTATCAGCTAATTATTCATTCCCCTCCAGCTTGCAGAGCAATATGAGTGGCACACAATAAATACATGGTATGAATAAAGATTGTGAAATCCTTCTTGCAAGCAGTCAGCCTCAGCTAAAAGAGATGTATTGCTTGCCACTCCAAACGCTGGTGTCAGGCTGTTCCTGCCATTTCACTCACTGCACCTTCAGGCACTCTGAATAAAAGCACCCACTTACATTCACTTAGTGTGTATAACATTTTACAGTATATTTTCTTATTCTTACAGTCAAGGCCGCGGGGTAAATAATTTTTCCGCAGATTTTCCCACTGAGGGGAATAAGTAATCATATCTGGGTGGTTTTCTTTGTGAGGAGGCGAAATGGAGAAGATGGGCATGCGTTGAAGAGAGAGAGAGAGCGAGAGAGAGAGCGAGAGAGAGAGCGAGAGAGAGAGCGAGAGAGAGAGCGGGAGAGAGAGTGATGCATACAAATGAATTGCAAACTCAAGAGTATGAGCATCAAGTATATCTACATTCAGCCAAAGTACACTGCTGATTCAGCTGGGATGATCAAACACCCTTGTCTCGTCTTGCGTACACATATTTCCTGCCTTTATCTCTTTTGTCTTTTCATCTCTTGCTCTCTCCAATCAACCCTTTCTCTGTCTTTCCCTCTGCCCTTTTTGTCATCCATCCCTGTTTTTATGGATGCCAAGCTGTGTATAGACAATAAGACAGCAAACCTTCAGAATTCAGATGCTGCAGGGAAAAAGGTTCTCTGCAGCAACTCCAGGGGCCTTACGCACATATTTTGTGTTGATACAATCAGAATCCAAGTACTTCCATCATCTATTTTCATCTGGTTTGTTCTAACTTTTTTGGACATGGAAGTATATTAAAATGGAAGATGGAAAGCCTTGACTTTATTTTGAACTCACAGGTCTTCTTTTTCTGAGACAAAACTTATTTTCTTTCTTTTTTCTATATTTCATCCACGTCTCATCATTGATTGATGATGCATTCAAATTTAGCCAAACAAGATAGCAAAGTTGGGCTGTCCACCACTTTGGTTCAGGCCGAAATATCTAATAACAACTGTTGGATAGATTACCAAGGAATTTTGTACACACGATCATGGTCTCCAGAGGATTAACACAAATGACTTTGGTAAATCTACTGACTTTTCCTCTTGCACCACAAGCAGGTTGACATTTTTTTGGTTCAGAGTAAAATACCTTGACAACAAATGCGTGGATTACTGTGACATTTTCTACAATCATTGAGCTTCCCTAGAGGATGAATCCCACTGTAGAAGTGTAAATTATGAGTGACTTTGCTGATTCATATTGTTTCGTTCAGTGTAGTTTAAAAATGCGTCGCCAGCGGCAATGCAGTTCATTCACTTTTTCCTGTTTTTTTCTGCATCTTCAGCACACACAACAGTACGTGAACATATCACTGTTCATACAGTAGTTATGTCAGTATCAGTGAGGTTAATATCTAAGCAGTCACTTATTTGCCACAGTTATCGCATCATGATCGTTTCTGCATTTGAGGAGGAAGTAATGTATTGTGAATCACAGCTATGCTGATAGCTAAAGTCCACTGCTTGAAGTGCAATGTCATTAATGATTCTGCATAGTCAGTTCACTTCTGTGTTAGTTCACGTACTGAACTCCTTAATACTTACTTTGGTGAACCCCTGACTTTTCCATTAGAGCCATCGTCAAGTCGAATGATGATATTGTCCAACAGCTGATTTATAACCAAATAACTGCAAAACTAGCGACGTTCTAATGGTCGTCAGCTGCAGTTTGACTTTGATTTATGCTTAATCAATGGGCGGGAGGAAGCGTGCCCGAGTCTGTGCATGCACTTCCTGACCACTAGCCTATCCTAACCCTAACCATTTGTCCCCCCGCACCATCAATTCTACCATCAACCTCTGACTTTAGTGCTAATTAGCTGATGTTATCATGCTAACATGCTAAACTAAGATCGTGAACCTGGCAAATATATGCTAATGTTCGAATTGAAAGCACAGCCTCCCAGAGCTGCTCGCATATAGACTCATAGTCTTGTTAGAACTCCGGTCTCATTATATGTCTCTTTCGATTCTTCCACCTTTACTTGGAACCAGCACTTGCTTATTTCTCTTTCCTCACATGTTTTTTTTCCATTTAGTCTTTTACTCCACACCCCTTCTAGCATCATTTCATCTCTACACCTTCCATCCATCTCTTCTTCCCTCTTTCCTCAATCCCTGTTTTTTCCTCTTTACCTTTTGTCCTCTTACACCTCCTACCACTGCGCCTCTATCTCTCTCTCTCTCTCTCTCTCTCTCTCTCTCTCTCTCTCTCTCTCTCCCAATCCTTTACCTCCTTCTCCCTCCCCTCCCATTGTTACGCACCATCACCAATGCCTTTCATCCTCTGTCCCTCCATCCCTCTGTCCCTCCATCCCTCTGTGCTCTGCCACCTCCCTCTTTCCTCTGTCCTCTAATCATCTCTCGATTTTTAATTTCCCCGGCAGACAGCTCCAGTGCTGGTCCATTTAGTCACAGGCTTTTAATTAGGAGAAAGCAGATTAGGAAGGCCACTCTCTACCCTGCTAATGGTATACAGTACACGCACACACAAGATTCTCCAACACACACACTGCCACCAATGCACACGCACGGGCTTGCAATGCCATTCCCTCGTTTGTCTTGTTTTAAGTAAACACATTTCTGAACATATGCTGGCACCTACAGAAGTAAATCAGTGTATTAGAAAGATTAATGTATTGTTTTGAAATATTAATCAAACCCGCCACACACTGTGTCAAGCAGTGGCCGAAGGGAACGCACCGTGACTATTCTCACGGGAAACATTGAGCATTGTCGAGTAATTATAATTTGGTGTTGTATGAGGTGTTTGAATTCACCTTATACATATGATGCCATCTGAATAATTTACGCAGATACAGATATTTCTGGCTGGTCGGACCCATCAGAGCTCCCCTGACACAGCTGTTGAGTCATTTCAAGGGCTTTAGAGGATTTATAACAACGTCTAACTGATCTAGTTTAAGCAGTGTGTTGACTTATTGAGCAGCAATATGGAAGATTGACAAGAGGAATAACAGCAACAGTTATTCCTGTTATAGTATCATCTTCAAGTGAAGGCTTAAAGTAATCCTACTTGATCAGCTAAAAAGAAGAGAGAAAAGAAGGAATTATGACTCATAATTGGTGTGTGGGAGGAACAAGGCCAATCACAGCTGTCATTAACTCCCACGTTTCTATGAAACTGATATTTTGATGCAGTTAGTTTAAGTGTGAACAGAATGTGTCATGTACTATAAATGTAGAGCTCATGATACTCTTTCCTCAGACCTTCAGATGTTCAATGTTCCATATAGAGCAACAAAAAAAAAGAAATATGCATAGCTTTATTTTAGCAGATATGGCTGGTCAAATCCACATTCCAACTGTGCAGTTAGCACATCTCCAAATACATTTAATCCAACTTGTACCAAAGAAGATTATCATAGCAGACAAGAAAGTTAACTCACTATCCAATCTTATTCTGCATTCCTGCTGCAGCTACTGCAGATTAGGGATGAAACCTTGTTTAGATTAGAAGAAATGTGCACTGCTTCTTCCCAGCACCTGACGGAGTATAGACATAGCTCTCCAGGGAGGAAATGTTTGTGTGTAACTGTGTGTGCATGTGTGTGAGCGATCCTCTTAACATCCCGAGGTGGTCATCAAACCTTTTGTTATCTTCCAGTTTTCTTGCCGAAGGCATGTGTCTTAGTGTTTGCATGGGCTAAATCAGCTTTCTGTGTGTGTATTCAGTGCACATTTACACACATTAAATGAAAGCACATTATTTGTGTGTGTTATTCCTCCTAATGGTGGTGTGAATAAACATTAATTTGTCCTTTCCTGCCCAGCAGGCAGCTACTGCGGTACGCAACATCAACAGCTGTTCTTTCTGCTATATAGGACAACAAAGCCAGACTTGATCGTGTGACATGCACTTTGAGGGCAAGTTTTAGTTTTCCTTTTCCTGTCGTGACTTTCCAGTGTGTGAGACAATTACAAACTTATTTTTGAAATCAGAAATTGTTATGCGAAGCTGTGTAAAATGACTGTTTGACTTTGTCATACTTTACCCTCCTCTCCTTATCTCGACTAACCAGTTGTTCCCAACACTTACTTTTGCACATGTTTATTTGAGTTGCACTTTTCTCATTTCAATCAGTTCCTTGTCCACTAACCTTTCCTTCTGTTCCCTGAAAACACCCACACACCTCCAAATGCTAAAACAGTGCAGAGAATGTGATTCACACTGTGTGAGCGGCTGGCATTTTTAACAATGCAGATTGAACATCAGTTTTCAATTTTGCTCATTAAATGTGTTGCCGATATTAACACACATTTTGTCCAATCTTTTACCAAATAACTATTTGGTTTGTTAGGATACAAAGGAGTAATATCTACTCGAGCAGAGAATGAAGTCTCTTTCCCTCTGTGTGTGTTATAATCCGAGCTCCTCTGTGCTTTGTTCACATAGTCGAGCCGGCCACTCGTGCATGGTGGTGCATGTGAGTTCCTGTCATGGATGTATAAACTGGATATAGCGTTGGAGGCAGCGCACCGTTCATTCCTATAAAAATTGCTCACTGGTGTATGAAGCAAACAAGTTAAATTAATACAGAGTTCAGATGAAAATACCCCGATTTTCTGACTATCTCCCGCATTATGGGGCCCACAGAGCAAGCACACCAGCATTTCCTTTAACCCCGCCTCCCAATCTTCGGTCAAGCCTTGTTATCGGGCTCCTTCACAAGAGAGAGACAGAGAGAGAGAGAGAGAGAGAGAGAGAGAGAGAGAGAGAGAGAGAGA
>NW_022280054.1:4903814-4920189 GCF_004355925.1 Anarrhichthys ocellatus | reverse complement strand
AGAGAGAGAGAGAGAGAGAGAGAGAGAGAGAGAGAGAGAGAGAGAGAGAGAGAGAGAGAGAGAGAGAGAGAGAGAGAGAGAGATGGATTCAGCTATTGGTGCATTTTACAACTTTTAGGACCTAATGATTTAAATGAAACAAATGTAAGTCAATGGGATGACATCTTTTTGGGCCCCATGGTATCACATGACTGACCCAGAAACTGAAATTCCACCATTTGGCCAATATGTAAAATTTACTTCAAAGCCAGGAGCTCTTTCCTGGTGGCTTGGTCCAAGTGTGTGTGTGCTCCACCGGCTAGCTAATCGCTGCCACTCTCCACTGCGCTTATACGGCAGTTACGGCTGATAACACCGCTTGTGGAAGCGTAGCGCCCACCCTCCTGTTCCCGCTTAGGTTAACACTGCTCTGTGTCAGCACTGTGGCCGTGGTTTGCACTGTTAATGTTTAAATTCACCTGTCTCCTCTCCCTATTCTCCTTTCTCTCTCTCTCTGGTCATTGTCAAGTCATTAAGTGGTCCCAGAGTAAGCTATGGTTGTGCCTTAATTTGAGTCGGAGAAAAGGCGTCTTTCTGGCTTTTGGTCTGCATTCTGAGAGTGTAGGCCTATGCATGTATTTCTATTATTAGTGTGCATGCACATCTGTATGCACTTGTTTGTTGTTTGTGTGTATGAATCTTGTGTCTGTGTGTGTGTGCACGCCAGCCAATAAAAGAGCAGCTACTAGTGCAGCAGTAGATCAACCCTGTTTACACACGCACACACTCAGACCCAGATATTAATTCCAGCTGCTCTGGTTCTGTTCAAACTAAAGTCATTCTCTTCAGGGCTGTTCTTTTCTTGCATCTTTCTTACAGCCTTGAAGCCAGGAAAAGCGTATCATTGAGGAGCAGGCTGCCCTGTTTATTTGTGTGTGTACTTTTCTACGTATTCAAATTCAGTGTTCCTTTGATGAGTGCTGTGAGGTAGTGTAATTATATAAGTCAGCTGTCAAAATAAAGCAATTTAGTGAAGTCTTGTCCAGGATAGAAATTCTAACAATGTTGGGAGAATGGCAATGAAATGACTCCAGAATTACATCCACATGACTTGCCCTGCTTCCATAGTATTGGGCACAATTTGTAGAAAGAATGTATGTCAGGTTTTCTGAAAAACACGTTTGTCATATGCAAATGTCTCTCTCATAAACTCATATATTCTCTCTTGCTTAGAGGTGGTAGAATCACAAAGCTAAAATACACCTGGTACATTTGTTTTATGAGATTTATTTATGCCATTTATGCTACCATTCGGAGGCAATAGAGGACAGTGACATTTTGTTTTGGGTTCTCATTGTCTATCAACATTGTTTCAATGTTTATTCATTCGACAGAAAGTAATTCCAATTTTGCTAAATCTACTGGTTTGGGAAATTTCTAGAAGAGCTGCCACGGTTTTCTAGTTCGAAAAGCTTAAGCAGAGACCAGTGACAGCCAAGCAAGTGTCCAGTCAGGTGTAGAGAGAGGTTTCAATTTAATGTCTCAGTGATTGAGAGACCTGTCAAGCATCTATTCTACAGTCTTTAAATGACTTCCGTCTTAAATTCATCCATGACCTTGCCACACACACA
Source organism: Anarrhichthys ocellatus (assembly GCF_004355925.1). Classification (NCBI taxonomy): domain Eukaryota; kingdom Metazoa; phylum Chordata; class Actinopteri; order Perciformes; family Anarhichadidae; genus Anarrhichthys; species Anarrhichthys ocellatus. The sequence continues at coordinate 4,918,579 of NW_022280054.1, read as the reverse complement.
CACACACACACACACACACACACACACACACACACACACACACACAATTCAGTGGCTAATCTGTGTGTTCTATAGATACTTTTATCCACATACCGTATGTGTGTGCACACACACTCACACAACATGTTTTATTGTTAATTCTGAGTGTATTATCTCTCTCTCTCTTTCTCACACCTACACACACACACACACGTGCCATCATGTCTGTGAATGTTTGTCTTCTTGCCTTCAATTCCTCAGGAAGGTCAGTGCGAGCTTTGGAATGAGAAAACACTGACGGATTCATTTTCAGCTTTTTCCAACTGAGACGTATGTCATGGCACACATTGTCGTGCAGTTACTCAAGAATACAGACCTACGGAGGAAATTCACAGCTGGGCAGTCCCAAGTCTCTCTTTGTCGAATCTTCTCGGGTGAATCTCTGTGTGTCAGTTTGTGTGTGCGTGTGTCTTTGTGAAAGACAGGGAATGCTCTGCTGTCGCGTGTCTGTAGGCTCTGCTTTTAACTGTAAATGTCTCTACAGGTCTTGCACTCATGTGTTCATCTATACTGCATGTTCATGTGCAGCAGTCATCATTATGAGACACCCACTATGGACCAATACTGTACCTGCCAATCGACCCCCCCCCCCCACACACACGCACACACACACACACACACAGCTATACTGCAGGTGCTGTGTTTCCTCGCCACCTGTGTTGAATTGCAAGTGGCAGAGCTCTACGCTGCTGATATGGCTAATGCTAATTCAACTTGCTGTATTAGAAATAACACAGTCCACACTGATGGGTCTGCACTGATTATACAAGGCCGATAGACCACATTAAGCTGTAGCGAAGTTGAGTGCTTACAAAGCCTCTCCTGTGGGCAAGAGAATGTGCATATCGTATGATGTACATGTGTGTTTTTAGATATACGGTATTTTATACTACATATCTCAGTATAGAGCATGTCTGGGAAGAGTTCGAAGCAAGTAAGTATTGTTGGGCAATTTAATTTCATTACTACCTTTTTGACTCACACTGTATTCATCTTTAAAAGTGACGGGAACATTTTGAGAGAATTTGTGAAAAGGGACAGCCCATACTGAAAATATAGTATTTAAATACATCAATTTATGTTGTTAGGATCACAATAAAACATCTATTTTTATTGTAAAAACTTTAAAACCAATGATATATTTATCAATTAACTACCTAATTTCAGTTTGAATAGTTAAAGTCAGTAAGTGTTTTTGAATACACAATGTGAGTGTTGTGCAGTAAGTGTGTATTTTTGATTAAGCAATACAATATCTGGTGTTTTATTGGAACCCTTTATTTAATGGCAGTGTCTATGTGTTTGAGCAGGTTCATGCTGGTTTAGGAGCAACACACTCCAGTGGTGTGTATGCAGTAGAAAAAGCTGATTACCTTTGCTTATGTGTATCTGTATTTGTGTGTGTTAATTGGTGTTTATAGTGTTGATCCCTAGCCAGTAAAACTAGACCAGCTGTAAAACAACCTAATTGCCCTCACAGTCCCGTGAGATAGAGAGGGACAGAAGGTAACAGGGGATGGAATGGATGAAAGAGGGATGGAGGAGAGAATGGATAAAACTAGGGCAATTAGCTAATAGAGAGATGCCTGTTTTAGAGTGAATGGAGGAGGACTGAGAGCCATGAACATATTCATTAAAACAACAAAAAGAAAGAATGTGAGATAAAAAGCAAGATTTGACTCAACGTATAACATTAATACATTTGTTCTGTTTTTTAAATTTACGCCTACATCAGATTAACACGTTTCAATTGAATTGTTCTGCATACCCTCGCAGATGTTTTCACTCATTTTGACTAATTTGAGTGATTCAATTAGTTTAATGTTTGGTGCATATGCTGGGGATTGATAAGGTCAACAAACTCCATGTACTGAAAATACTGCAGGAAGTATATCCGCCCGAACAGGTGCAACAAAAGTAAAAGACCAATCACAGTATGTAAACTAAAACACAGTCCTGAGATGAGCTGTTAATAGCTAATATAATTGAAAATATGCGTAGGCGTGCCGTTTGATGAACATGATTTAGTTGTTTTGTAGGCCTTCAAACTATTTCAGGTTCCGGCTTAGCCTGCATTTTGTAAACGTATTGTCAAACCAATCTATGAACATTGTAGGGGACTGTATTAACTCACATTGCATTTGGTAGTTTGACTTGCCTTACAATTGCTAGCAATGTGCTTTTTTGATAATCCCTTTGAGATCGAACAACTTCACCTTTCAATGATTGCACATTTCTGGAGGACATTAGTGATCAAATGCTAAAATCTCCTTCCATATGTTCTCTTTTTGTGTGATGGCAGTGACACTCAAAATGCCAGTTGGGCCTATTTATATATCACTGAATGGCATAATTATTGGTCTCGGCACAGCCAGTTTAACTGGCTTCATCTGGCTCTATTAGACGGTGAGAGCCCTCACAGCTGAAACATTCAGACACATGTGTGAGGAAAGTACAGCATGTACAGTATATGTGTATGTGTTTATGTGTGTGTTGTTACCCAAAAGAGACAGATGCACATGTCTGTCGTTGCATGTGCATGCATACGTCATTGTACGAATCGTATCTCATCTTGGATGTGTGTGTGTGTGTGTGTCAGTGTATGTACCCAGGCCTTGGAGGTTCCCCTTGTCATGCATTCTGAAACTTGCCCTGCGGCCGTTCCACTGAGCAGCTGCTCTCTCCTCAAAGGCTCTCTCTTATCTTCTGCTCCCATTACTCTCAAGACCTCTATATCTGTTTCCATCTGTTTCTCTTTTCTCTCTTCATATCGCTCATTTGGTGTCATTCGTTGGATTAGGCTCACGCACTTCTCTGCTCACAAGTCTGACTCAAGTCACAAATCTGGGTCACAAAAGCTGAAAATGTGCAATTTTCTTTTATAAATCCAAAATCAGCCTGTAAATCTGCGCAGCTGGTTCAGCCTCACATCCCGCCCAAATTTTTCATAGGTGAACACAATCGATTTATTGATGTTTTCTCATGGTATTATAATTAGGACTGATAATGAGGATATGGAGTGATCGTACGAGAGCTGTCACTGGCTTTATTTCCACACATTGCTAATTTACAGGATCCTTATGTGCAGGTGGTGAAGATATGCCAGGTGAGGTGACTGGAGAAGGTGTGTGTCTGTCAACATGGTGACTCCTCTGCGCTCCGGGGTGCAGACAGCGCTGATTAAATATGAAGCGAAATTTCATTTGAGGTTTGAGTTGGTTTATATCTTTTATAATTGAGATGAGCTTATAGTTATCTACACTAGTACAAGCACAAATAGCACTGCTGGCTTGACTGTTAATGATACAGGGAGTATATATATGCAAAGTAGCATGTGATATGAAGTTAAATTAAATGTAAGAGGCATTATTATACCTGTAATGATGCCTCACACATTTCATTTCTACAATCTGGCTTCAATTCACGACCTCACCATCTGCATCGCCAGTTTCCCCGTGTGTCCAAAATGTTGGTATGTATGGGTCAGAGTTTCCGTAGAGGTGAGCACGTTCTCCCGTCAAGTTTGTTTTTATAGATCACAACGTTTGCGTGGGAAGTGGCGTACGTCTCTTTCAGGCCTCCTTTTGGCCATACGCTATGCTTATAAATGAGACCCCTGGTGCCTTTGACACCAAATTTTAAAACAAGACTTAGAATTTGAGTAAAGCATCAGTGACTTACACTTTAGCATTTGGACTTGAAATAACTTGATGAAGCTAATCAACTTCTAAAATGTCATGTTGCTGCTATTCCAAATCCCAATTCGTGAACTCCTTTTGCGAACAAATGTGCCAACTAATGACCAGTAAAAGCTTGAATGTGATCCAGTTGTCAGTAGCTTATCAATATTGCATGCATAGTCAATGGACAAATGACGCAATTTCCCCAGAGATGGCGCGGATTTTAGCGTCTGCGTGACATGAAAAGAGTTTCAATTTGAGTGCAAAATTCACGCTAATCCTAAGGCTTTATGAATCGACTTCATAAATGTAGAGAGAAAAGGAGAAAGATAATCTGAGATCAGTCAGAGGCTGAGCTGCCACACAAACAAACACACACACTAAATGCATCTGTTGCTAATTAGCTTACAGCTAACATATCAACTTTGACCTCACACAGTCCAATAGTAAAATGTGCGCAAACGCAAAAAGGCAAAAGTTTGCTTTTATCATATATTTTGCTTACAATTTACTTAGTTTTTAATACATGTCAAAAGGTATTTCTTGCTTACTGAATTAATTGTATAAAATTGTATAAAATGATCCATCCTTTGAATCAGATCTTCCTTTAGTTCTCAATCTCTGTCCATCCCTCTTTAATTCTCCTTGTCATTTCTACCTCCTCCACCTCACCTTTCAATTTTCTATTTCTGTTGGCCGAATCTAGGAGCAGCCTATTCAACACTGGATGAGAGCAGAGAATTAAGAGGACAAGCAGGGAAGTGACTCGCTTTTTTCTCCTGTGTGGTACAAAACAGACTCTCATAGTGCTCATTTGGTGCATGTCCCGCCACTTTTCATTATATCTAGCACTACTTAAATCTATTTTACCTGTCTATCTCTCCATCAAATCTCCCTCTCTTTGTGTTTCTGACAAACTCTTTTCCCATCTACACCCCTGCCCCTCCCCCTGCATGGGCTCTTTAGATTTTTAATGAGCCTATATTTATCCTCGCTGGATAGGAGGAATGTTTCTGAAGCATTTTACCCTCAACAGCATTTCTCCTGTCACCTTGGACATTTTCCCCATCTGCCATATTCAATTTATGCTCTAGTGTTTCATCCTTATCTTGTACCACTCACTCTATTCGTCCGTCTTCCCTTTCAAGAGTCCTATTATGACATATTAGATACATTAGTAGAGGAAATGAGGGCCAAATATACTTCTATCCAAATAACAACCAGTTTTTTCCATTAGACATCTCTCTTCCTTTCTCATATTTTGTGCATTGTTGGATTATGTTCTTGAACGAAGTGCCACCATTCATATTTTAAACATCCAGCAGATATTTGCGTCCCTAAAAAGAAAGGCAGCACTGCGTGGTGAGTGGAGATATTTTTCTTCAGCATCTTACCAACTGAAATGTTCTTGAGCAAGACTTTTAGGTGGTGGTCCTAACCCTTTTTCATCTGTTCTCTGCAGAAAACTGTATCCCAAATGTTGCAGTTTACTTTTAACAAAAAATTCCAAGGACCATCTGGAAATGTGTTGTCAGTATTCCTAAAGAAATCAAACCCTATATTAAAGTCTATGGAGAAATGCCTTTCTGATAGTACCACGGTTGGCCACAAGGAACATATTGCAGCCAAAAGTAGCATTAGCTGACCCTGCTGTGGCATATTCAGAGAATACAAGCTCCATAACCAATCACAGTAGAGCATCTCAGGGCCAAATTTTTGTAATAACCAGCATGGTTTCCAAACTTAACTCCTGTTTCTGTAATTCTCCTCTGCCAAATCTGATCTCAGTCAGACATGTGTTGGCCTCAGTTTGCAGTTTACATCTTTCCATTGACATTGTTTGCATATCATGGCCTAAATATCATATAAACTTGTGATTAGTTTTTTCTTTGGTATTTTCATACAATTGGTATCAATAATGTTTCAAAGGTCAAGCTAAATGGTGGTGAACTGAAATTGATTAAACGATGCCATTCAGTTCAGTGGCTTTGCACACTATCATCTTGTTCAAAAAACAAACACAAATCCATTACAGACAGCTGGAGAGTGGTATACACACTTTACTTATTAATCAAAATGTAGTGCAGATTCTTCCTAACATGACCTAATTGCTCGATTAATTGTGATTTTTAACATGACTAGTTCTCCTTCATCCATCACTGTGTACTGGATCTTGTGATGGCAGCGATGAGGCAAAATCAAAGTGGAAGGCAACTCTAGCTGTTCTTCACAATCCATTCCAGGTTTCTAGGAATTGACCTACAGTGCTGCTGAAGTGTAAGACAAATATATTATTTAAAATAATGGAATTTGTAAGTGCAGCAATGTGTCTGATTCAAATGGGACTTCAGTAAAACAGGCAGTAGGAGCTATTTATTATCCTTTCTTGAGATGGATATTACATTACATGATCTGCTTTATGCAGGCATAAATAAAGAGTATTATAGATGGTGTTATTACATTAAAGGTAATGTTGTGATACCCAACCCGTGTACTTTTGCCACTTAGCCGGGCACAATGTGTATGTTCAGTACTGGAAAATATGTTCATGATTATTATGGTCATAAAATATAGAAATCAAAGGACAATGTGCTTTAGAAATAAGACCCCCTGGACCTTTATATCACAGCCTGCACTCACCAATGACAAAAAGTCACGACCCCCTCATGGAAAGTGTTGGCACTTATTATAGGCCACTTCCTCTGGTACACGCACACAGACACAGACAGACAAATGTGTGCTGGATGGAAGCTGAAGGAAAATACAATAGCAGGAAACACACACACACTCACACACACACACTATAATGAAACTGTGGAAACAGAATGGTAGATGCAAAAATGCTTAAGAGAGAACATACATGCTGAGGTAGGAAAAGACACAAACACAGACGTACACGCACAGGGCTTTTCTCAGCTGTTAAAACTGTTATCCAATGTTGGTTGGTGGGGCATCAGTGTGCCATTCAACTTTAAAGAGCGCTTGCTTCTTCTCTTATCACCTTGCTGTCAGGAAACACTTCACCTTTGGATGCTACACGAACACATCTACTTCTGACGATCTCCGCTTAAGTCCACAACAGCTCTTATTCTCACTCTTTTACTCCTTTCACCTTAAATCCATCTTACTTTACTCTCCGTAATGTCTCTTTCTGTCATAGTTTTTTTCTTGCTGGTGGTCAGGAGTCATCGAGGACAGACTCTGCCCTCCTCGCTGTAACATGAACATACACACACACCCACACACACACACACACACACACACACACACACACACACACACATTTGCACACACTTTAAATCAGGAAAGGGATGGGTTCCTTTTATAATAGATCAACATGCTGCATGACTGGTGTGTGAGTGTGTGTGTGTGTGTGTGTGTGTGTGTGTGTGACTGCATGATGATAGGCCACACTGTTGGGATGCCTCTGTACTCCTGTGTGTGAGCATGTGATGGAGGACATTAACAGGTGATCAGGAAACGGGGAACTCCAGGAAATTCCTCGGGGCATGGGAGAGAGCAACCGCAGGAATGTGCAAACACAACAAACGCATTCAGACGAATTAATGCACCCACACATGCACATTCAAACCCAAATCAAGGTACTTATGTGCAGCTTCACAGCTGGTTGGTTTTCAGCAAAACCTTTTCAGCATTTTGCTTTCTTATATGATTTAGTGCATCATGTCTTTTCCCCAGAATGTTTCTTTCCCCAATGCAAAGTTAATCATGAATGTAAGAAGAACAATTGCAACTTTTAAGCCAGATGCACAATGTCAATTAGTCAGTTTTAGACTTTTGTTTTTTTTAATTTAGATCTCATAATCATTGTTTTATTTAAAATCCAGTTTAACAGAGTGCAAAAACGGTGTTTTCAGATTCAACATATTTTTTGTAATTTCTTCTTAAAGACCTTGTTGCAAAGTGTAAAACAAAAAAAAACATATACATGAAGTTCTTCGGAAACCGAATCAGAGGCAGAAGCACATTCAGTTCTAGCACCAAGTTTCTAGTTTTTCTAAGTTGTATGGCACCATACAGAGACAAAAGGCAGAAAAGTGTCTGAAAGAAAATAAAAGAAACTTTTCTCGTTATATTTTTCAATCAGTCTGTCTGAGCACAATGTTGCTTCTTGTTTTCACAGCAGTTGGGGAGCAAGTCCACAAGTTCCGTGACTGCATCTTACATGGTTGTGACACTATAGTGAGGACAAAATCTGTCCACAGACATAAATATAAACGCCTGTCAAAGAACTCAGAACCTCCTCTGTGGTAGTTCAGTAGGTGTCTCCAGGACCACATTGTGCCTTGATGAGTCACACGCACAGACTCACAAGGTGAAAACAATACCAGCGTCACTGTCAGGGCAGGTAAAAAAAACACAAGCTAATAATTCACTTTACCTTGTTTCTAAATTCTGCTGGCTTGTTATCTCAGTCAGCGAGAGAACATGATGCCCTGCCTTAAAAAAGAAAGCTACTCCAAGGCTCCCACTGCTCTGCTAACATAGCAAACAAAAGCTTATTTTGATGATACTGCAATCATGTTCTAGCGTCACAATTTATATTGTCGTTTTTGAATAACAAAATATTGTGCAGCAATATGTACAGTGTTTAGACCCCATCATATAACAGAACTTAAAAGACAAAGAAAAGGAAGTTGTTCCCTCACTGTCTTTACCCTGCAAATACTGCAGGTTAGAGAGTAACGTGGCACCACGTCAGAGGCACTGCTGCTGAATCTCAGGTCTCTGCAGAAGTGGACAAGCACTTTTATTCCCCTTCCCTTAAGCCATTGCATCCATGTTTAGATAACATTAAGCAGACTCAGGGTGTGCTTATTGTTATTTAACCCATCTGATTCATTGTCTCATAGGAGTTGTATATCTGATACGTATATAGACAGTCTTCAATTTCAAGCCAGTACCCCGCATATCAACTAATCTGCCATTCCACAACTTCATTTGAATGATAATGCCTTGATCTGTGGTCAAACGCTTTCCGGCAGTACTGTGATCACAAAGATCAAATTACCACACTGACAATTGTAACGGGAACCATGCTGCAGTAACGAACAGGAGTTGGAATGATGTATCGGGCAAGTGAAGTATGAAGGTGGGTTGGGGGGGTGCTGAACTTACCTGCTGTCTGCAAGAGAGGGAGAATACTAACGAGACTGAAACAGACAAATGGTGTGTGAGAGGGAGAGAGAGGAGGAGAGAGACGGGGAGCCAGGAGTGGATGACAGAAAGCTGGGGGAGGTAATGGGGGTGGTGAAAGGGAGATAAATGGTATGAGAAAGTTAATAACAAGCATTGTGGTTCCTCAGCTTTTAGTAGGAGAGAGGAGAAGAGGAGAATAGCTGAAATGTGGATTCCCTCTGAGGTCTTCCATTGTGATAGAGGAAAGCAGAATGAGACAGGCAGATAATGAAAACAAATAAGATCAGAGACACGATGCCTCACCTTATTTTAAATAAAATAATAAAAAGCTAGCACAATAGCCAAAATAATAACATTCATGACAACTGTAATCACACCCCAAAGATCACATTGGAAGACAACTTATACAACCAGAAAAACAGAGCAGAGAAGACAAGCAAAACCAACAAGCAGGAGATATAAGTTTAATATTGTAGTGGAAAAATGTATCTGCAGTTTGTGTTAATTTCTGCCTGAACATGCATAGCCATAAAGACAGAGCGGCATAGTTATTAGCCAATGAACTGTCATGGCACTTGAAAATCGTTCCGTCACAGTGATTTGATGTCAACTTTGTTGCATGGAAGCAAGCTCAACACAGAAACATTATCTTTCCTTCTGTGACCTAAATGCAACTTGGTTAATTTGAGAAAAGAATTTACAGAAGAATACAGTTCAACACGAAACATTACATTTTTCTGCCGTTTAAAACCAGTACCTCTCACATGTTCAGAGAGAATGCTGTAAACAGAGATGAGAATGATGCTGAGACAAGTAGTTTCAATAACCACAGATATAACGTTAGAACCCTCACACAAATTTCTCTTATGAGAAAAATATAGTATGTTTTTTTGGGTGATATGATTTCTCCCTGAATGAATGGAACTTAAAGCTGCAATTCAGTTTAGTTAATTTGTGTTAAATGAAGTACTTTATTTTAAGATAAACCTTTTTCAAAAGCTTTCTGTTATGTCATTTTTTCTTAAATGCAGCCCTTATTTTACCTGAAACGAGAGAACATTTATTTATTATTAGATTATGTATTATTTATAAGTCATCCAGTTAATTTGATAACTGACAATACATATTGTTGAGATTTTATTCAATCGAACTTTCTTTATTTGATTTGAAAGTCAGTTGTTGACGACATACAGACGTTAATACAACTGTTAGGCTACTTCAATATATATGGAACTAAATCACAGCGCAAGTTAGACATTATTGTGATGTTGCAGACCTTTGTATGATGACATTTTCTCGAAATCGACCTCAGTGAATTTGAATTGAATACCCCTGATCTAGAGTATCTTTCTTTCCAGGAAAGAAATAAATAATTTAGCTTGGTCTTGAATGATCAAAATTGCTCATTGCATATTGCTTATTTGAAAATTCGCTTCGGCATTTTGAAGGTGCCCAACATGCATCACCATTTTTTTGTGAGAACCTTGGCAAGCCCTTTGTTAATATACAGGTAGGTCTCAGAGTCAAAATGGTATATTTGTTGCTGGCAAATCAGTTTAAAGGTAAAGTTAATACAATATTGCTGCCTCTGTACATGCTCGTCTTCTTCTACAGATCTTGAGAGCCTGAACTCCTGAGTTAAACTAAACGCCCAGGATGTGAGTTCAAAGACGAAGATGACAAAGACATTCCTGCAAGAGTGAAGAGTGTGCTAGAACATGAGCAGATAAGCGCACAGGAGCATGAGAATATATAGTAGAAGGCACTCAAATAAACAGAATGTGACACAAACAACATGTGATGGCACACATATGTTGGCTTCCTGTAAGCCTCCTCTGAGTGAGACACAGATGAGCAAGGTGGCTAAGTGGCAAGGGAGAATCTGACGCAGAGGGAAGCAATTAGTTTGAGAGAGAAAAGAAGAATGAGAGAGTGAAAGATCGAAAGTGACACTGGGGAAGACGAGGCAGAACTTAAATGAGGTTCGAAGATTTCTGAAAGAAAGAAGGAAGTAGGTGCAGTGGGTGATGGAAGTAAAATGTACATTTGGTCAAAGGGAAATGGACAAAATATTAGAAAAAACGCAATCCAATTTAACAACACTACAAGTCTCAACAAAAACTGACACGTTTTCCAAATCAAACATGCTTGTCCATGCTCTTTAGAACGATGCATAGAAGCTTTGTATGATCAGACGCCCCTATCCGCAGGATGACATAATGAGTCTGTTCAAAAACCTTTTTTAGGCACAAAAATCACCTGGTTTGATTTTCTTGAAAGATTACAATTTCAGTTAAAATAACTGATTAGGTAAAGTAAGAGGAACACATTGTGATTTTGGTGAAAAAAAACAATGTTTACTGTCGGCTGGAAACAAGTAGTCTCCCGTGTTAAAGTCTGATGTTTAGATGACTTGGTCAGCCTATAATAAACACTAAAAATCACCGTTTTTAAAATGTACCAAGGGTGGGTGAATATGGCACAAATCCAATAGTGCGTTAACTTTACCTAGAACTTTATAGGGTTAAAACCTAAAAATACTGTTCGGTCACTATATCCAAACAACTATTGTCTTTCATTTTTTTTTACCATTCCCCACTGCGTGGGTCAATTTTGAACCCATCGAAGTGTACAATCACCTCCCGCCTTTGTTCACGTCATAATGACTACGGCCGCTAGAGGGCTTTGTCCTTTGATCGCAAACACATGTTATTTTGGGGCACTGGCCTCTTGGGAGGACAGTCTCACGTCATAAGCTGGACTGAAAGAGGATTCATTACAGACCTGTTCAGTTTAATCACATCACATATATCCAAAGGTGTCCCTAAGCAATGCTGTTATAAAAGACGCAGCTTTGTGAGCTATAGAACTGTTAGGTGATGATGATGAAGGTTTGTTCTCTACAATGTGCATTCTAGTTGCTTCTACTACATTTGTCTATTTAATTTATCCACTATTCTCTTGTGTGTGTGAATGTGTTTCTGTCCAGATTTAAATACGACCTATTTCTGCTGCAATTCAGCTTTTATGTTAGTATACTTGTGTTTGGAGAATTGAATGGGCATGCATGTGTGTGAAAGTGAGCATACTGTATGTGTATCTTCCACACTGCTATACGGCCACCGCGTTGCAATCCTTGAGCCCCTCAGGGTTAACATTTTAGAGAGAGAGAGGGAGAGAATGAATAAATGGCATAAAAGGAGGTTTCAAAATCAGATGCTGTAGAAAGAGCCAAAGAAGGGACAGAAAAGATGAGAGAGTGACTGACATTTAAGGAGGAAGAACGAGGGAGATGCCCGTACACACATATGCACACAGAGCACTCAGAACATCATGAAGCATCATGAGCATCAAATACTGAAAAAAGGGCACGATCCCCAATTTCTGCAAATGTTATCATTTGCACATACACAGCGAGATAAAGATAGGACAAACAGAGAGTGAGAAGATGGAGTAAAAATAGGAAGATGGAGAAAAAGAGTGGGTTACAAAAGTGTTGAATGTGAAGCACAACACAAGAGAGAAAAGAATGAGAGAGACAAAAAGTAATTTACTGGTTGTGCCTCCTAACGTTGGTGCCAACACCTCGAACAAACGGCTGGCTGACCGTTCCACAGAAATGGTTATGCTTTGGGTTGCAAATGAGTTTGTACTGAAAGCTTCTTTATTGTAACAGCAGGTGAAGTCAAATAATTAATCTATCGTGTGCTCTCTAATTAATTCATTCTTTCATTTTCATCAATACACATTCCAGGAAAAAGAATGTTTGCAGCATATTGTTTGTGCTCTCTGGCCTCACTATCGCCTTAATAACAAAGTGAATACAATTTTTATTTTACTCATAAAGTGCTCAGCTAATATTTATTATGACAGAAACAATGGCACAGTCATGAGGATCAAACCTAAATGATGACAGGTTGACACAGAGTAGTGCCATGTTCAACAGAGCATTAGGTTACAAAGGTTTATAGGGCAAAAGAGATGATGTGATGAAAAGAAATTCAATCCATTCTGCAAATATCTTCACTGATGATTGTGTGGTAATTTCCATTTCCACTGCTAGGGGCTGTGACATCAAGTGACAGCACGCAACTGTCCTCTCTCAATCGCAAGTTGAAGATAAATGAAACAATTAATTAAGACGTGCTGTTGTGACCAAGAAGAAGAGGAAATGGCATCGCTAAGATCGAAGGGAAGGTTACAAACTAGTGGGAGGTGTGGAAGAGGTAATGCAGAGCTAAAGAAAGGGAGAAATGAATGAAAGATGAGCCATAGAACGTGGGGAGGAGGTTAATAGCGGAAAGCTGAGGTTCAAGGTGGTTTGAGAATAAAGTAAAAGGTATCACACAGGAGAGAAATGTGGAATAAGTCTTTTGAAAAGTTAAATCTTTCAAGCCTGCAGGAACAAAAATGCGTCTTTGAGATGATTCATAGTTAAATAAATACATATCTTACAAATGGAAGAATAGATCAGTTAAGGTTATTGATAGAAAGGGCAGTGAAAGATTATTCTCTCTATATATAATATACTGTATATGCAGAAGACTGACCAGATGTAACAGATGCATTTACTGTTCAAAAGAAGCTCATCAGCAGAAGAGGTCGACTTTAATGTAGTCTACATTCTACATTCGTAGCACATTACAATCTATGGGGTGTGCGTACCTCGAGCCTGACACAACATTTGACTGCATCTCAGTTGTGGAGCAATCTGTAGTGTTGCTTTGTAAACTACCTGATTCTCCACAAAGACAATGCAGGCTGAAGCCGCTGGGTACAATACTTCTGCCAGTTGCAGCGGGACAGTGAAAATACAATTTCAATTTCATTTCATGCCTGCAGTGTGACGGGCATGATTAATCTGGTCCTAACAGACCCATTTGAACCCCCCCCCCTCCAAATGAAAAACACTTGACATGGCTGAAAAGTCACTCAGTAATGGCGAGGTCGATCTTCTACATTTGGGTCCTTACGAGTCTGCTCCAACATCTGCTGTGATAATGCATTTATTCATTTATTCTTTTTAGTCAGTTTAACATCTGTGAGCTAGATTCCTGTAATGGCCCACTTACCATGAACTCACACAAATCCGATTATCATTCATTACTCAACTGCACTTTGCCAACCTGCAACCTCGGAGTCACTGAGTAACGACCAACATGGATGGTGGTAAAGTAAAAAAAAGAGTTATTATAAATGACGGAAAAGTGCTGCATACCAGCTTTCACATTTACACAACTGTTTAAGTATGCAGAGATAATCAGTTTAAATTTGTCTACGCTTACAACTGTAACTCTCCATGAAAACTACAGTATCTGTGTGTGTGTGTGTGTGTGTGTGTGTGTGTGTGTGTGTGTGCGGGTAGTGCCAGGCTGCTTGGGAGAAACTCGTAAGGATGCAGAGCTTGGGGTGGCCAGTATAGTATCTGACACTCACAGAGCACGCACACACACACACACACATACGCTACAGGAAAACCAGCACATCGGACCATACACAACAACACACACAGTTGTTTGAGTATTTTGCCATGTCGTCATTTTTGAAAGCACACAGAGAGAGATGCTGTGCTGTACCCTACGTACGAACACCTGACCATTTCAACACATGGACACACAAGCAACACATAAAAAAGAACACGGATGCACAGGACAAACAGACACAGACAACCTGCTGTCTCTAATCACACACTCATCTTCTCCAGGACGCCACCGTAATTGAAGTCTCCCTCTTTCCAGTACACTGGACCTGTTTTCCACATGCTGAATAGTTTAGTCTGTTTCAACCCAGCTTGACAGTTTCCCTCCTTCTATCTTTGTCGTCATCTTCCGCAGCGATCACTCCGACGAGCTGGAACTCGGGGGGGGGGGGGGGGGGGGGGGGGGG
>NW_022280054.1:4697060-4903714 GCF_004355925.1 Anarrhichthys ocellatus | reverse complement strand
TGGGGGGGAGGTAGTGCATCACTAACCACTAAAAGATGAATTTGGATTTGCTCTTTTCTCTCTTCTTCACTCTCCTGTGTATGCTTCCTTCTCACAATGACTACCCTTTCTTCATTTTGTCTTTCCTTCCCCTTTTTGCCTTTTGCCTTTTGCCTCTGCTCCACCTCCTGACTCTCATTTCCCCTTCTCTCCTTCACTTTTCTCGCATTGTTTCCTCACCTTTCTCCTATTTCCTCTCTTATTATTTCACTCTTTCGTCTTGCCTCGCTGTGCTCTATGAACTCCTCTTTGTTTCTCTCTTCCTCTCACTCCCCCCCCCTCCCATGCCTCTGCTCCTCTATCTCTCCCTCTGTGCTGCAAGGTGAAAATTGAATGAGAGTGAATGAGCCCAGTCGAAATCCCATCTGAGATTCAAAGGTCTTCGCAGTTATTAATTACCTGAGATATTTCTATCGGCATAAGCTGCGGGGAGGGAAAACATGAACAGTCCTGCATGTAGATAGAAATGTATACAAACACATGCACACACTATACACGATAAGCACTGGGAAGAGGGAGGAAACAACCTTATCTTTCTACAATACAAATTTCAAGTGATAAGGAGCATCTTTTTTCTTTAATTTCTCAGTTTATAAATTTTTCATGGGCAAATGTAAGTCACACTTATTTAAAAAATAAAATTGTATTAATGTCTGTATGATTGATTGAGCTATGACTCCTAGAGTGAGTGGGGTTTCAATGCAAATTGCGGTAATCGGGCGCAAGCATCAGTACTGCAACACCACAAATAGACAAGCATTCAATTTCAGGCCCTGGCTGGCTTGACTGAAGTTTCGCAGTTTTTCGGCTCACTTGACCGCAGTCACCTACTGCTGCATATATCTGTCAACACTTAGTGGCCTATGTGACCACACAGATCCTCCTGTTAACATGGACTGAAAGGCTCTCCAGTCTTAAACACACAACTATTCTCACCAGCTAACATGTTTTAGTGACAGAAACAGAGATACATTGAGAATGTGAGTTGTGTATTAATGATTCCAATGCCAGTGTTGACAGGTTTGTTGGTTTGAGTTCAGTGAGAATGAATCTCTCGTGGTTCAGAGGTTCAGTTTATCTATTCCATGTTAAACCAAGTCGATGCATGCAATTTGTCTTTTCTCGATTTTTTTTTTTTCATTTTCTTCTCTTTCTTTTCACGTTCCTTTCTCTTTATTATCTAATTTGTTTTGTTCCCTCCTTCATTTGCTACTCACTACTCCTTCTTAAAGGTTCCGTCCTTCACCTGTAAAATATACAGACTATATAAAAAACCCACTTTAGCCCTTTCCAGTCTTTTTACCTGCTGTCATATTCTCTCATATTCATCTCTGCACTGCTTACCTCTCACCTGACTTTTGTACATCTGCTCTCTTATTTGTACAATGCAATTTTTTTTTTCTCACTTAATTCCTTCTGGCACAGCTGCAGACATTCCCCTCTGCCAATTTTCTG
Source organism: Anarrhichthys ocellatus (assembly GCF_004355925.1). Taxonomy (NCBI): domain Eukaryota; kingdom Metazoa; phylum Chordata; class Actinopteri; order Perciformes; family Anarhichadidae; genus Anarrhichthys; species Anarrhichthys ocellatus. Next base: position 4,902,220 of record NW_022280054.1, on the reverse strand, counting down.
TTTGCAGTTGTACATTCATATACTACCCAGTCTTGATTATTGTTAGCAATTATTATTATTATGCACAGCATGTCCAACTTGAACCAGGAAGTCAGTCTGCAAAATCAGTGCTTTAGACAGACGGATTGGGTAAATTATAGCTGTGTGTTGCATTTCGTCTTTGCATTTGTATGTTGCATCAGGTAAAAGTGGGAATTTGTTTGCAACCGATGTTGCCCGAGCTGTGAAAAGAACAGTTTAATAACAGCATTATTATTATTAAGTACTATGTAAAGCACAGACTGTATTGCACACATACCAATAATTTAAGACGTGCTCATTTTGTTTGTTACATGAATTTGTTTTATTAAGTAACTCAATGGTGGCATGCAGTTACACACCCATGCCAAGGCCAGAGCCATGTCAAGTCTCTCTCAGCATCGATGGTAGCAGAACAGGGCAAACAGATATTTAAAGATAGAAAATCAAATCAACATCATATTGGGATTTGGCAGGAAACTCAAGCAGTACACATCCCACTGAGCCACTCAGCTATAAAAGAAGAATGTGCATTTTGTGAGGTTTTTCAAAACACAATATGTACCCACATGCTTTTACAGTCTGCTACACACACCCACACACACACATATTATGGTGGGTCGATTTGCGTTTTGGATAAATAGTCATTGGTGTGAAGCAGCTGTATCGACTGGCGGAACAGCCTTTATTGATAAGGCCATAAAAGACGAAGCGTCTTAGTATTAATAACTCACCACAAAGCTCTTCTGTATATAACACAGATATCATTAACTGTGGCACTGCTGTCACACTGGTAATGGCTATAATCAAGCTTCCTGCAGCAGTAAAAAGTTGTGTGTGTGTGTGCGTGTGAGTGTGTGTGTGTGTCTGTACACAGTTGTCTAATGAAGGAGTATGGAGCAACCCTTTAAGCCTTGTTTTGACAGAGAATGGATGAAGCAGGGCTGCATGCGTGAAAGGAAAGGCTAAATTCATCTGATATGGCAGTGGCTGATTTTAGTATAATTCTACATTGCAGCCTGTAAGGTTTCATTACGGGGCCTAAACAGACAGGGTTATTTGTGGTTGTCTGTTATTGTACTACATGTAGACTATGTATGTGTGAGGATATTTAGAAAAGAGTTATTTGTTTTGTTATACAATAATATAATACAATTTATGAAATATACATGTGTATTAAGTATTCAAGATGAGTGGCCTCTTTAAATAAAAGATTTGTCCGTATTGAAAAAAGTTATTATGATCATTGGATATTAGGGGAATGAGATTCTTTTGACCATCTTTGCACCATCAGACCTGCTTTATCTTAGCTCACTCATTGGCTGTCTGATGGACTAACCAATCTGCTCAATGCACACGCCAGCTCATGCGTTCGACCATGTTGAGCACATCTGTGCAGCATACACTGCAGGTGTGTGAATACGAGGACACTGCTTCCATATCAGAGCGCAGAAAGGGTTCATACTGGTAGTTTGGGGAAGGAAATCTGATTTGGGACATACAAAGTAATGAAATGAACAAAGAGAATGGACAGATGGACATTGGCATTTTGCTGGAGAATTGGTTTGAGATGTTTCTCTGGACTTTTTTAACACAGTGAATAGTTGTCATTATTGCAATCTGTTGACAATCTAAGCTTCTGATATTTTCAAAAGAATATAGGAAACTGTGAAAGGGTTAGATTATCACTCATTGCTGTCAGTGAGCAGTTTCAAACACACACATTCATTCATTCTTCAACACTCAAGCACACTTATGCTCTAACATACAAATGCGCTCAGGAGTTTACCACTGAAGATGGTTTTCAGTGGAAACGCTTTCATCTGACTGCTATTTTAGGATTAAATATGCAGGAATTACCTTCAAATATAAAGAACACGGTTAATGCATTAGTGTGTGAGTGCAGGAACATATGACGATCTCCACTTTTAGCAGAACAGATAGGTCTGTATTTTCACAGAGGTTCCCAGGACAAACTCACTGTACTTCAGGTTCAAGAAACCAGCACCGGGCTCTTAATTAATGGCACTTTTAATAGGGTTTGCAATCCATTTTGTCCAAAGTTATGATTTTCTTTTATGATTTGGTCTCTGTGTGCATGCCAAACAGGTTAAGTGGAAATTAAGAGATAACAAAGATTTACAGATAATAACATAACTACTTTGGAGATGAATCTAAAGGCATAGAAGGAGAGCGGGCAGTTTTATGGCAACTTGATTACTTTTAATTATTAAGGCTGTGCAAGTCACTTGAATGGGATATTGAAAACCATCTATTTATAGGCTAAATGAAGCTTAGCAACAGTTAAAACAGGAAGACTGAAAGTCTATATAATACACCGACAAATCACTCAAAAGTGCACAACATTGATATCAGGTGTATCAAACAAAATAGCTTAGCAATAAATACATTTGTGAAAAGTATTTAATTGTTCCTAAAATGGATTCAAAGACAATTTCACTCGTTGGTTGTAGTTAGTGGGTGATGATGGTTTCTGGGTAGGATTATATCAAAAATGCTTTCAGTATAAGTAAATCACCTCTCAGTATAACACAATATAATTCGACTTCTTGATTTCAACTTGGAAAACTCAATTACATTCATTAGCAAGTATATTTATTAACAATGGAGGAATTCAATCTCTTTAAATCTTCGTGGCGAGACCCGCCTGCGTAGCTTGTTGAGGTCAGTGCCATTGGTTGAGGTTAGGCATTGACCAAGAGTGGTTTGGGTCAGGATAGCCTGTTAGTCAGGACCTGGCCAATCCTAGTGTTTGAATGCAACGCAGCGTGGATCATCTAGTAAAGCATTGGGCTTAATATTAATATTCCTACGACGCCGTAGAGCTAATCTAAACCTACTTTAAGCCAGACTGACAACCACTGGCTCCCAGGAGCTACATCCAGCCCTTTATGAACTATAGTTTTGGTTTTAACTTTACATAAAAGGCAAGACACTAATTTCAGCATATTTTAGATAGCTATACCACACATTGCAACATGTATACGCAAATAGTTAGAAAGTCATCCTTTAAGGCATTTTGTCCTCCAACTGTTCTTTTAAGTCCAGTTAAGCTGTTGTGCTAAAAACAAAAACATGGTTCAACACAACAAACCCTTCTCATTGTGAATATTTAATAAGCCCAACTCACAAAGCTGTAATACAATGTGCTGCACTTATACCTGCCATGTAGGTTTGGCCCGTGCTTGTGTGTGTATATGTCTACGCATGCTAATGTAAGTGAATATGTGCGTGTGTTGTGGCATCTTACACTCACTGTTGTTTTCCAAAGAAATTAAATGAAAGGGAATGTTTTAACACATTACCCTACACATTGCAGGCCACACGCAGCAACAAAGGATCATGTGTATCTACGTGTGAGAGCAAATTGATGTAAGTTTATCTCAACAAAACATAAACAATGAATATAACAACCCTCGGACATAGGAAATGTAATTTGAAATATGTTAAGTAGCAACTTGTTTTTTCCAGTCAAGGAAGCTTCCTATAAGTTTAAGTTCAAAGTGCAGGACTTTGCCACTGTGCAATAACTGGGTTTCGTTGAAAATGAAAAAAAGTAAACACCTGTCTTGTGCCATTGCACCATTGCATTTTTCAATATTTAACCAATGTCTACATCTTTCCCTAAACTTAACCAAATGCTTTGAGTTTCCTAAACATAACCAGAAAATGTCAATTATGCTTTTAGTGCCATTATGAAATAGGCAGTGACATCTAGCGTTACTGCTAACAGACAAAAATACACAGAGAGCAGAGAAGCATTTCCCTCATCTGTAATTAGGATTCCAGTATTCTGCTGCACCTACAATTTTTCAAAATCTCATTAATAGCTAAAAGAGAGAAAAAGGTTGGGGACGTTATTGTTTATTTTTTAAGGGTTTATGTATAATACCTTTATGTGATCAGTTCAAGAGATTCTTATGTCTCCTTTTGTTCCTCAGAGTCTCTCAAATCAAATTCATACAGTAAATATGCAGAGTCTGAGAAAGACAGAGACAGTGATAGCTGTTGTACGTGTTGAAGGATTTCTTGGGCGTCACAGTGTTGATAAGAGTAAAAGTGGCTTGATGAACACATAATGTGGGTTGATCTTACTGTATTGGCACAGGTAAACAGCAACAACTAGTAGCAGGTCAGGACAAGTGGAGACATATTGATGTGTGCGGATTATATAGTGTGTGTGTGCGTATGACTGTGAAATGGCAGTTCAGATATAAATAGAGTGGAAGTCATGCAGGTTAAGGGGGAAGTAAACCCACGGTCATTTATTATGAATGACATGACCGGACCTCCCATGGCAAAGGAAGCCATTACCACAGGAGAGACAGAGAACAACGTAAAACAAGGAAAGTGAGCCCAGGCTGAAATAATAGAGAATAACTGTGGAAGAAAAGGGGGCTGACCAAACCAAGAAAACAAATTAAGAGATATGTTTTAGTTATTCTGTATGTGATAATTAAATGATGACTGATTTGGCAGATAATGAGTTCAGCTCCCCGATCTGCTATCACTGTAAAGAGCAACGTTCTTGGATGAAAGAGAGCTATCACATGAAGCAGCAGAAGGTCTCTTTGCCTCACAAGAGGATGTCAGGAAACAAAGTTATGTGATATTTTCATTGTAAAAAAAAAAAAAAAAAAAATGAATTTTTCATCTTAGGGGGCCTCCTGTGGAATCAACAGTTTTTGACAACAAGCACTTTAGTTTGTTTTCAAGGTCTGGGGCTTGCAAACACTCACTGCTTACTGCGTGCCTTGGCTACTGTGAAAGCTACATCCCATTGAAAGTAAAACAAAAACAAAGATTAAACAACTGTTTCAGAGGATGGGGCAGTGCAGTGATCACAATGATCTTTAATGGCAGTGTGGGGCGATTTGACTAAGTAAATTTAATCAAATACTGTACTGAAGTTTCTGAGGTATGTTTTACTTCAGTATTGGAAATATTAAGTGTGTACTCTACTACAAGTCAGAGACAAATATTGTGCTTTTTACTCCACTACATTTGTTGGATAACTTACTTTACTAGTTACTTTGCAGTTTCACATTAATAATGTCAAATTTACTCAATAAAGACGAGGATAAAACTGACCCATGGTTCCCCATTACCCAAAATGCTGAAAATGAACTCCATTGTTATCAGCTTTAACATTAAACAATGTACACATTAATGTTACAAACTCATTATCATTTTAATCTAATAACGTAATATGCATTACTCTGAGACGGTCATTCTGCATAATAAGTATGACTTCTTTTGCAAGGTATAGTTTGTATATTATAGTATAGTATAGTATATTTTGATGACAATACATTTGTACTTTTACTTAAGTATAAGATGCAAACTTCTTCCACGGTCAGCGCTGCAAGTGTGATAGCACTTCATAAAGGCAGTCAACACTTTATTGTTTATAAAACTGTCTTCATGAGAACAGAAAATATCTCCACACATGTCAACACTCACCCCAATTAATGGTGCATGATGCTCTGAATCTTGCCAGTAATTAATGATGCTGTATGTATTCCAGTAAATGCTGTTAGAAACGTAGATGTATCCTTTTTGTGTACTGTAGCCAAATTGAGCACTGGCATTAAAAGGGGAGGGAAATAGACAAATGAGACAAGACTCCAGCAATAATAACATGTGTGCTACATTTATCCCGGTTTGGTGGTTTAGTGGTTTGTGTGAAGGCAAATACATGAAGGCGCATGTAAGCAGGTGATATGTACTAACTACAAGCATCCATCCATCCATCCATTTTCCTCCGCTTATCCGGGGTCAGGTCGCGGTGGCAACAGGCCAAGCAGGCTGACCCAGACTTCCCTCTCACTGGCAACATGTTCCAGCTCATTCTGGGGGATCCCGAGGCGTTCCAGGCCAGCTGGGAGATGTAATCCCTCCAGCATGTTCTGGGTCTTCCCCGGGGTCTCTTCCCAGTTGGACGTGCCTGGAAAACCTCCAGTGGGAGGCGTCCAGGAGGCATCCTAATTAGATGCCCGAACCACCTCAGCTGACTCCTTTCGACGCGAAGGAGTAGCGGCTCGACTCCAAGCTCCCTCCTGATGACCGAGCTCCTTACCCTATCTCTAAGGCTGAGCCCGGCCACCCTACGGAGGAAGCTCACTTCGGCTGCTTGTAGCCGCGACCTTGTCCTTTCGGTCACGACCCAGAGTTCGTGACCATAGGTGAGGAGAGGAACGTAGACCGAGTGGTAAATTGAGATCTTTGCCTTCTGGCTCAGCTCCCTCTTCACCAAGACGGTCCGGTGCAGCGCCTGCTTTACTGCTGCAGCCGCACCGATCCGTCTGTCGATCTCCCGCTCCATCTTACCCTCACTCGTGAACAAGACCCCGAGATACTTGAACTCCGTAGCTTGAAGTAGGCACTCCGTCCCCACCTGGAGGGAGCAATCTACCGGTTTCCGGCAGAGCACCATGGCCTCAGATTTGGAGGTGCTAACTCTCATCCCCGCCGCTTCACACTCGGCTGCAAACCGCCCCAGTGAATGCTGGAGGTCACGATCCGAGGAGGCTAACAGGACCACATCATCTGCAAACAGCAGAGAGGAGATCCCGAGACCCCCGAACCTGACGTTCTCCACCCCCCGACTGCGCCTAGATATCCTGTCCATGAAAGTCACGAACAGGACCGGAGACAAGGGGCAGCCCTGGCGGAGGCCAACACCCACCGGGAACGTGTCTGACTTATTGCCGAGAATGCGGACACAGCTCCTACTGCAGTCGTACAGAGACCGGATCGCCCGTTGTAATGGGTCCGGCACCCCATACTCCCGCAGCACCCCCCACAAGAACCCCCGAGGGACCCGGTCGAAAGCCTTCTCCAAGTCCACAAAGCACATGTAGATTGGTTGGGCAAACTCCCAGAACCCCTCCAGTAGTCTTGCGAGGGTAAAGAGCTGGTCCACTGTTCCACGGCCGGGACGGAATCCGCATTGCTCCTCTTGAATCTGAGGTTCGACAAGCGGTTGGAGCCTCCTTTCCAGCACCCTGGCATAAGCCTTCCCCGGGAGGCTGAGTAGTGTGATACCCCGGTAATTCGAGCACACTCTCCGGCCCCCCTTTTTGAAAATGGGAACCACCACCCCGGTCTGCCAGTCCATGGGCACTGATCCTGACCCCCATGCGACATTGAAGAGGCGTGTCAGCCAGGACAGCCCAACTATGTCCAGCGCTTTCAGCATCTCAGGGCGGATCTCATCCACCCCCGGCGCCTTGCCATCGAGGAGCTTTTTGACTACGTCAGCGGCCTCTGCCAGGGATATGGGTGAGCCTCCCCCTAGGTCTTCAGGCACTGCCTCCTCTGCAGAGGACATGTTGGTCGGGTTTAGGAGTTCCTCAAAGTGCTCTTTCCACCGCCCGACGATGTCCCCTGTCCGGGTCAGCAGTTCCCCCCCCCCTGCTGAGAACAGCCTGGGGTAAGCCCTGCTTTCCCTTCCTGAGTCGTTGGATGGTTTGCCAGAACCTCCTTGAGGCCAACCGAAAGTCCTTCTCCATGGCCTCCCCGAACTCCTCCCATGCCCGAGTTTTAGCATTCGCGACCACCGCAGCTGCAGCCCTTCTGGCCTGCCGGTGCCTGTCAGCTGCTTCGGGAGACCCCTGGGCCAACCAGGCCTTGAAGGTCTCCTTCTTCAGCTTGACGGCTTCCCTCACCTCCGGTGTCCACCACCGGGTTCTTGGGTCCACAGGGTGGCTGCTCCATGCTGTTTATTCGGGCTGAGCCCGACCGGGCCCCATGGGCGAAGGCCCGGCCACCAGATGCTCGCCGACAAGCTCCCCTCCTGGGTCTGGCTCCGGGAGGGTGCCCCGGTTTCCCTGGTCCGGGCGAGGTGACTGAGTCCGTGGGCTGCTTTTCATTGGGATCGTTTCGAACCGCTCTTAGTCTGGGCTCTCCCCTGAGACCTGTTTGCCTTGGGAGACCCTAGCAGGGGCTAATGCCCCGGACAACATAGCTCCCAGGATCACTGAGCCACTCAAACTCCTCCACCACGTTAAGGTGGCGATTCTAAGGTGGCAATTCGCGGAGGAATCTGCGAATCGCCACCTTAACGTGGCGATTCGATACAAGCATGTCTGTGTCAATCTCACATAAATTGGTTTGCTTACACATCCTAACATGAAAACCCATAATTACATGTGTAGATTACAAGCTGACAGCTGATGATATGGGTTTGTTGCCGTAGATACGTTAAGTTTTCTGACACGGAAAATTGTCTACCCACGCCCTGTCACACTGCTACATTACCGTGACATAGTGATGGGTATATCATCAAATGTCTATCCAATCCAACCACCAGGTTTCATTTTAATCTGGGGGAGCCATCCTTGCATTTGCGTGCATACAGATGTGTATACACCGGCACAAGCGCGTACAACATGTGCAGCTGAGAGGGTTGTGGTGATCACAGATAACACTTGCCTCTGCTGTGTGTCTTGTGGTCCCAGTAACCATTCCTTATGAAGAACGCAAACATATTCACAAGTGTTATATTTGTATCTGCTTTATCTCAGCTGTCCAATACATAGCAGGCACCACCAACTGTGGGACGATCATTTATTTATAGTGAAGAGAGAAAGAGGGCAAAAGGGTAAGTCCCCAATGAATACACTTAATGAATACAAAGTGAGTCGAAATGCTATACAATGTGTTACAAAAAAAAAATCATATTGATTGAAGTAGCTTTTTGAAATCACCCTGCAGCCATTTGACAGAGAGAAACACTGCAGGAGGATTAATGTCACACAATGATTGCGAGTGCATTCCCCTAATTCTTGCCTAATGTGCAGTATTGGTAAGCGGGTACTCTGTACTTTGCTGACTTACGGCAGTGACTATATGCCATTGTAACTGTAAAGGCTTTTGACTGCTAGCATGTACTGTATAATAAAATAACAAGGTCAAGCCGTTTTGGAAATGCTGCATTACACAGTTCGAAGCATCAAGTGATCAGTTAGCAGACTGAGAAGAAGTTAGTCTGTTGCCAGATTGTTTTTTGAATGAGCTACATTTCCATATCTAAATGCTCTAAAGGCTCACCGTTAATTACCGTTTGAGATGGGAGTGATTAGTATTAGTTCTGTGTAACCCATATGGATTATTTTTATTATTATCCCTAGGGTATATTCTTTATGTTCCACATTCACAGTCATTTAAGATGTAATGCAGTGTTAAAGGGCTGTGACTGTACAGTGATACTGTAATTTGCATACAACTTTGAATGCAGCCTTATTCGTTTTTTATGAAAGATTCATGGGTTTACAAGTGAAGAAGAAGAACCCTGCTTCAGTCTGGATATGAGGGTTGCCATTTTTCTATTCTACTGTCAGCTATGCGAACAGCCCCGCTAATGTTGGATTAGCTACGCTACTAACTTTAAATCTAAGATATTTGGTAAATAGAAATATTTTGGAATATCCTGCATTTACGGTATTTGACTATTTAATACATTTATCATATATATACAGATGACATACAACTCCATCTGTCATTCAAACCCAGTGAGGCTTTTGCATTAACTAAGCTCCTGGATTGTGTAAATGCTATTAGGGACTAGACGGCAGAAAACTGCTTACAATTTAACGGCACCAAGACGGAGGTTCTATTGCACCAGATGAATTTGTCCCTACGATCAAGCCGAGTATTGGTCCTCTCTCCACTGCTGCCCATTTCAACCTGCGCAACCTAGGGGTTATTTTTGATCGATCCATGTTGTTTGACTCCCATGTTAAGCAGCTGTCCAGATCATGTTTCTTCCACCCAAGAAATATCAGTAAACTGAGATCTGTGGTATCAACAGCTGAACTAGAGATGATTATACACGCCTTTATCTTTTCACGCATTGACTACTGTAACAGACTTTTCTCATCACTCAGTGTATCTGCTCTCAATCGTTTACAGGTAATCCAAACTGCTGCCGCCAGGTTACTCACTAGGACAAATAGACGGTCTCACATCAGCCCCGTACTCCGATCTCTTCACTGGCTCCCTGTAGCATTTAGGATCCACTTTAAAATTCTCACCCTCACTTACACGGCCAGACTCCTACATACGTGACCCGAACTACTTCACCCATATTCACCCGCCCGCACTCTCAGGGCAAACATGTTTGATTATCTGTCTGTCCCACGCACTCGCCTTAAGACCCGTGGTGACCGAGCCTTTGAGGCAGTAGCACCAAAGCTGTGGAATGCTCTGCCTCCACCCCGACAGTTTGCTGTGTCTGTGAACTCGTTCAAAAATCAGCTCAAGACACACCTGTTTAGACTGGCGTTTGGGTAACAACTCATAGGCCTGCTTTTATATCATGTTTTACATTTGTACTTTCTGTTTTTGCATTTTAATGTAAGTTATTGGCCCTGATATGGTCACATTGTGCTTTTTTGTTTGTAATTCTGCTCATGTTAAGCACTTTGTGACTATTGTCTGTTTTTGAGATACTTGACTAATTGAGACATTGTGATTGACATTTAAAGCTGTGGTTTCACACAGGTTTACAGTACAGCTATAGTTACCTGTTGATAGTTGTTCACCTCTCAATGTGTATCAAGATTGTAGTGTAACTATGTATTTGGTCTATTGGACCCAAGAGGGAGGAAGGAGAATCTTTCCTTTTTTTATTTTTGGCCTAGTAAGCTAGGTTTAAAGTTGAGTGAGGCAACACTTTGAATGTTTATTTTTGCTGTAAGTTGGCATACACCAATTCAATAGTTCATAGTATTACATTACCATTGAGTTGATAGTAAACACACCTCGGGCGCCAGTCTCAATGACTGTGGAGCGGAGCAGTGCTACATGTGTCTTCAGGTGTGAAATTAAATCCAGACAATCTATGTAAATGCTGAAAATAAAAGTTAAAGTTTGACATACTTGGTATTATGAATCAGCCCTGCTAAATGTTTCCCACTTCAGGTATCAATTTCAGTTTACAGCTATCAGCGGCAGTATAAACAAAAGTATTACTTTGCTTTGATTGAAACGCGTTCAGGAACTCACTGGCAGTTATCAAGGTCATTGCCTCAGAGGTACAAGGCAGCTGCAGATGGAATAAACACATTTTATTTGATCGATTTTAAATGGAAAAGGTACTCTGACTGTGGAATGAAACGGCTGCAAAAATAATACCACAACACACAATGAACAAGTACTTTGCATATGAAACCATACAAGTGATTTAAGAAGTTAAACAGTGGGAAAATCAAAAATGTATTTGATTTGTTCTTCTTTTAATTCTCTTTCTATCAGCCATGGTTACAGTATTTTTTCTGGGAGATTGTGAGTTTCATGGACCTGGAGGGAATTAAAAGTCTATAATTAGAATTTATACTTTTTTAACGTTTATTTCCAGCATTTTTAGATTAAATATATCTAAATCAAACTGCCTTAAGGACAACTGAAAGAAAGGAAGGAGAAAACGAAAGAAATCAACATTATGCCAGTGTTTTATGTCGGGGGGTGAATGGGTGAATGACATGTAGTGGAAAAGCGCTCTGGGTGATCGGAAGACTGGAAAAAGGCACTATACAAGTACAAGTATATTTACCATTGACCATTACTTTAACTAACTTGACCTTCATAAGGAGGAGACGCTGCTGGAGACCAGCCGGGGCTTCCAACTGCAGGTCGAAGAAGACAGAAGAAGGGTCTGTCCTGCGTGGGCTGGATGCTTGCGAAGGCCCTGCTGTCATCTGAGTTGAAGAGTTTCTGGTGAACATGCAGGATTTTTCCTCTGATTTTGCGCGGAATCCAGCCCAGTGGCATTGATAACTAGCATTGGGAATAACTATATATATATAATGTTTTACTATTTTGCTTGGTACAGTAAGATTCCTTAATTTGTGAATCTGTTGTTGTAGAGACATTGGGTAAATGAATATTCTAAGGGAATTTCATCTCTAACGCAGACACTCACAGGGACCAAGAGACAACCATCTCAGTCTTAATTGAAAGATGTAATCTTGCAAATGGAAGCCATGAAACATTGAGAGAGAGAGAGAGAGAGAGAGAGAGAGAGAGAGAGAGAGAGAGAGGGGTGTATACAGTATGTAAGCCTCAAGAGACTCACATGAATGAAAAAAAACATGGGTGACCTCCGCTAATCTCCTTTCATCTTCTCCTCTCCCTTTTTATGTTCATTCTCTTCCTCCTTCTTCTTCTTCCTTCTTGCTCCCTATATTTCTCTTCTTCTCCTTCCTCTCCATCTCTCTTCTTGCCTTTCTCTTCATATCTCCCATTCCCCAATATCTGTCCCTATCTCTCTCTTCCATCCCGCTCCTGCCATCACACGCACTTGTCCACTCAATCACTGTAATTTGCTCCTCCCATTCACACTTGCTCCTGATAGGTTCCACATCTCTCAGGCCCTCCTCATGTTTTTCATATCTGCTCTTTTTTATGCCCATGCGTCCCCTGAAACATCTGTCACTCTAAACAATATTTTGCATGACGGTAAAATCTCTCTGTATGTCTGTGAGTTGTTGCTGGAAGGCCACAAGCTGTAAGGGCCAAGTGGAAAAATCCTAAAAAACATGTTCTACACTCATCACCCTTTTCACCCATCAAAAACAACTCATAATGTACAGTATATGTTTCAGGGTTTTTTCTGTGTTACTGTATTTTTATTAGAAATAATATTAATGTGCCAACTTGCTGTTGGTCAATAAACACGACTGCATACAGTTTCTAAAGAAAACAAACTGATACAGGTCATGTATTATTGACTAGAACTTTAATTGCTAAATTTAGCAATTCCGGTCCGTGGAGGTACTGCAGGGAGTCCACGAAATTTTTGGTTGATTAGACAATTTCTTTTTTTTTTTTTTGAAAATTTGATTTTACTAGCTGCAATAAAGATGACAGATTTGTATCATAATCAGCATCTCAATAAATAATTGTATCACTATACGATTCCAGTGAAAGACGATACATTATAGATTGGGTACTTATTTGGTATCCATGCACTAAACCTTGCTCAGGTATTCCTACATCACTGTCTTACACCTCTACTCTACTGTATCTCTATCAATGAAGTCTATATTCTACTTCTTTTTATATTTCCTGTACTTCAACGCCCCTTTTACTATTAGTCCAAAGTAACCGTGCAGTGGGTGACCACTAAGATTTATACATTTTTGTGACTGTACCCTCAGCCGTCGAATGCCTTGTGGCAAAATTACATTACGGTCTATTGAGGCTGCTCTTGGTAGAGAAATTGGTGTCTTAACCTCTACTGCAATTGATTTCTACCTGTGTTCTGGTTAAACCTTAGAGAACAAAGAGCTGCAGGTGGACAGATAGAAACAGAGGAGGATGGGCTTAGAATACAGAACAAGAATACACTTTGTCATTAATCTGAAAGCCTGCAGCTCTGGAGCAGCAGTTTCACTTTAAGCTTTACCACCTATAGCAGGAGTATTCAATTCATATTCACCGAGGTCCATTTCGAGAGAATTTCCTCACGCAAAGGTCCGGAACATCACAATAATGTCTAACTTGCACAATGATTTAGTCTCATATTTAAGTAGCCGAACAGTTGTATTAACATCTGTATGTAGTCAACAACTGACTATCAAATCAAATAAAGAAAGTTCAATTGAATAATATCTCAACAATATTCATTGTCAGTTTTCAAATTGAGCTGGATGAATTATTATACATACAACGCTTGTAATTGGTTGGTGTGTTTCCTGCAATTGTGGTACCTGCAGTTTCCTGTAATTGTGGTACCTGCGGGTACCACAATTACCCGCAGGTACTTGTGGTACCTGCTTACAAAAGCAGGCAATTCTTAACCTTTTAGAAGCTATCAAGGAACTGTCGCTGTGCTTGTCTTTCTCATTTTCCATGTGGCTGCTGGAGGAGAAAATGTACTGTCAAATTGGTGAGTCTGCAGTTGGCCACTTTTCCAGTACAAACAACAAATAGCAAAGAAAGATGTGCAACCAGGTTCAACGGTAGTCGCTGCAGCTGCCATCAGCGCCACAGCTGATCACTAAAACTCATTTTCAGACAATTGCAACAAAGACAACCTATCAGTGCTCCCTGTGGCTCCACATCACGCACGCTGAGAGCTGACTCAGATGAGCTGCGGCATACTACTTAACTAACCAAAGGGAAAGTGATGGAGAATCAATTGGTTTGAGAGCTGAAACACAGATACAGTAACAGACTTACTTGCTGCCTAAAAGTGAGCGAGGAAGCAGGAAAAGGGTCATTGAATGAGCTCATCAGGAGGTGGAACACATCAGTTCACAATTTATTTTTTGAAAGAGATCAAGCTGTTCAAATTAAACCTTCACAAATCTGCGTCCTTCGAACAGACATCAAAGCATTGTTTGGTTAGAGGCACCTCATGATAGCCACAAATACGCGCATGTTCACACACCGTGAGAATGAGAGAAAACTGACACACCTGCCTCGGCAGGGAGCACCTTTATTCTGACTCAGCACTGCAGGGAGCTTATTATTTGTGTTTATCTTTTTTATGTTGCAGCATCCAGCAAGCTGCTGTGAGAGTTAAGTAAGAGCAGTCAATCATCAGTGTGGACCTCGCCACTGTCAAGCTGGGCCATCACAGCTGGGCCTATCGACAGACAGAGAACGGACCTGTGAGTAAAGTAATTCTCACCACTCGCTCTAAACCGAGAGAAAATTGGCTCAATTTCCTGTTCTAAAGAACATGGTCCAAAAGAAGACAGCCCGCCGTTATGAGTAATACCCAATAACCAAACTGTTTTACCTGTGACGGCCAATCGCAGATCTTTACTGTGTCTCGTGATATGAAAAAGGTGACTAAGGATGCTAATTTAGAATATTTTTCCCGACTGATAGCCGACCCTCGTTAACCAATCATTACTGTTAAACATACAAGATTCAAATGTACTATTTAGACATGATGTGGGGTTAGTCTGGTGCTCGGTCTGTTGACTGTGAGACCCGTGGCGGAGAAGACCTGCCCAGATGGTACAGAGGAGCACAGAGATAGCGCCTCGCTAGTCACTAGAGTGACCAGCCTTGGGAAGCGCATCTGATTACCTTTGTACCAGTCAAGAGGATTAAAGGTGTCCACCTCTGCCTCTGGGTCATTAGCTTGTGTCCATAGCACCAGCTGTCTCATCATCTCCCCCAGTAACAATATACTTTTTAACTGATAATGTTATTCTCATTGTTAATAATTAACATCCCTATTGAAGGCGGGGTCATACTTGATCCACAGCCATATTATATAGATTATATTTTAACGATTATGATAGGCTTGTATGTTCAAATTCAATTGTCTATAGAGCCTCTGGTGTCTGTTCAAGCAGACACCAGAGGCTGTGTGAAGAAGACGGGGACATTTAAATTAGACAAAATACAATTAAGCCAGATACATTTACCATATGGTAATTTCATTGTATGAAGCTATAGATCGACACAGAAAGTAAAGGGCTCATGACAGAGACGTATGGAAAGCTGGAGGAAGTGCTCGCAGGCATGTTGTGAGTTGAAAGTGACAGGGAATTTTACAGGGAGGATTATTTGAAGGAGCAGACAAAGGAAAAAGAAAAGGAGAAGATTTAATGTTCAAACTGTTATGAAGCAAATGAAACTGAGCTAGAACAAGAGCTATTAAGTAATAGACAGATAGTGAGCGAGGGTGAGCTCATTCAGAAAGAGAAATTGTGGCGGGAGCCAGTCGTGAGGATGGTCAAGACGGAGGGGGGGGGGTAAAAAACATGAGAGGAAAAGTGTGATCCAGAAAGCGATGGGGAAGGGGTGGGGGGTGCAGCGACAAGCTCAGAAAGGGGACTCGCCTTCCGCTCAGCTGTGTGTCTTGGCCGGCTGTGAAAAGCCGCTCTCTTCCTGTCAGCACAGGAAGCCCACAGGGCGCCATTGTACCAGACTCAGAGGGAGAGACGGGGACAGAGAGAGCGGCAGGCAGAGGTTTGAATAATTTAGTGGAATTATTGATGAATTTAAGTTTCTGAAGGTTAAGTGTTAGTTGATATTCAAGCCACACTGGTTTGCCTTAACCGTCTTACTCTTGACTTTGCTTTTGAAGGTCTGCATGGCCAATACCAGGCAAGTCTCATCAACACTAATAAGTGACGGATTTGTGTTTGTTTTGATTGATTCACATTCCAAATCAGCAACAGAATAGGGCTGCCTTTAAGCATTACAGTTGCTCACTGTTGAGCCAAAGCCTAAACCTGCAACCCCCCCTCCCTCCCTCCCTCCGTGTGTTGTTTACAAATGAATAGACTCCAGGTTTCTGTTTCACAGTCTATTGCCCTCTTTTTGGTAACAATTGTCCCTAATGCCAGTCACAGATTAGTTGCCAAGAGTCTGCAGCGGTGATTGGTTCTCCTCCAGGGAGATGACTCTTTCAAGCTCTTTCAGTCAAATTTTTTCACTTGTTTTTCTAAGTAATTGCGCAAGTCACATACTCAGAAGAACTGGCTCAAACAGCAGCGCACAGCTGTGTGTGAACTGGCACAAAATTAATGTGATTCATTTCTTCTGACTCATTCAAACGCTTGCATTAATTGGCCCAATTTGCACATCACAAGACTGACAGACAATCTTTTTGTTGTTTTCTGTTTTCATTATACAACGTAGATTTTAACCTGGTTTCTATTGTGAGATTTTTTATTTATTTTTATTTTTGTTATTCAATCTCCAGAAGGTTAATGTAATGGGTTTGTTTTATCAACCATTGAAAACAACAATCCCATTAATCCAGCTTGTCCAGAGTAGCTGCTACATATTGCTTTAGAGATCAGTTTCACACAGTCGGAGGTCTCCAGCAGAGAATTTTCTCCATAGAGTAGCAGCCCTGTAGCAGCCTCATTCAACCAACTGCAGTCTGTCTACCGTAGCGTTGTGTTACCACACATGCATTGGTTTGGTTTGTATGAGACCGAAAGAGCGAGAGCGACAGACATAGATGAAGACCCTGAAGCGACAAAAAACTAAAGGTGCTTTGCATCTGTTTATTTGTTGATGTGTTCATGCATGTTTTGCCGTGTTTACATGACTGCACTCAATAGCCTACGCTGCCGTGCAATAGCGCATCTATTCTGCTCCATTTATTGGGTTGTCTTGTCTTCCATATGCGGGCTAGTTTGATATGGTATGTCGCAGCAGTGACATGACTCCAGGAATTAGAGTAATTGGGAACAATGAGTGTGAAGGTCAAGGGGCAGAAGGAGCAACGAGGGGAACAGAGAGGGCAAAAAGAGAAAGAGATGCAGAACAAACAGATATAAGAGACAATTGCTATGAGAAAATAAGAAGCAAGCAATAGTCCCTGAACCTGGAAGCAACCATGAAAAGAAAGGGAGATGAGAGAGAAAGGATGGGAGAGAGGAAGTGAAGCAGTGGATGAATAAAATATGTTTCACACTCATCATAAGGGGGCACAGAGATCCAGAGATATCCCTTTTTTATTTTGTGGCCTCTCTCTAACTCCTTTGCGTTGTGCTGCTATGAGTCCTCTTTTTCCATGCCCCTTGTGTCTATTCCTCTGTACGTCCTTGGAGTTTGTAAGTATTGTATCCAGAGATTGGGTTGCCTTCGCTCACATGTCCTGCTTCCACCGCTTTACTCAACTTTCCTTTTTCTTCTACCCACCCTTCTTTCATCTTCTCCTTTCCCATTCCGTTCCTCGTTCCTCTCGACTACAGTTTTCTACTTTCCATCTCCACGGTCTACTTTTCACTCCATTATACTTGCTCCCTCCTCTACCCTGTTTTGTTCGCCTTCTTCTGTCCTGTACTCTCCTTTTGTCCTCAACTCTCTGGCTCCCCCTTTTTAAGCCATCCTTTCTTTTCATCTTATCTTCCCTTATTCCCATTCTCCCATCTCATATTTTGTCTTCTCAGACCCATTCCAGTTCCTCCTCCCACTGTCTCCTCTCATTTCTGCTTCTTCCTTTCCCATTTACTCCACTCTTTTCCCTCCCCATTCTTGACTTCTTCTTTCATCTTCTCTCCCCTCCTCCCCTGTCATGAACCATCGCTACCACTTTTCCACCCCCAACAAATGTCAGCATTGATCAGTTGTAGGCTAGTCATACTGTGCCCATTCACCGCATGCCTTTATACTACAGTAATGCCAAGCCATACTATCCACAACTGTGTCTATTTTACACATGGATGCTAATGCTAAACAAAACACCTCAGGCATACTCTTCAACATTCTTTTACACTAATTCCAACTAGCTGCTAGCTACGTAAGGCACAAGCCTCGCTGTGTATTAATATGTTGCACCACAACAGTGTCAGCGCGGGGTTCCTCCTGCTCGTGTTTTTCTTTTACTTGATGTAACAGCTCTCATCAGCAGACATTTTCTGGTGATTTATTCACAGCAAGTGATGACTGAAGAGACCCACACAAAGCAGGACAGTGTTGACATCAAAGATTGGTTCAACATGCTGTACTGCAGGTGAGAAGACAGAGGCCACCCTTTGTTATAACTAGGTTTGATTTTCAGTTGTTTTAGAAAAGCTTTTGTGTAATTTACAGGAGTCACCGTCTATGGAGCTTTGTTTCAGTCCCTTTTACTTTCATCGAACAATAACCAACATACAGTATGTCATCAAGTACATTGAATTACCTGATATTTAATGGATCATACAATTTGGACCAAAAGCAATGTCTCCGTTATATATTACATGTGAATAACATGATATTCTTAGACGTTATTGTGAGCTTCATGCTGTGGATTGCATATCTGACATGACATGTTTATAGTTTACATCATACCATGGTAGGGGTGGGCTGGATGGTCCAAAAACAATTACACACAATTATATCTCACAATTATATTCTTGATGACATGACGATACAAAAAAATATTTTATTATCAATTTCAAGAACAAACAAATAAGTGCCAATTTCTCTTTCAGCCATGTTTGTTGTTGTTGTGGCTAATGGTAGGACGTCGCTACGTCAACAACTAGAAATATTGCCAGTATCACAAAGTAAGTTTTTAAAAATCATAACAAAATTATACTAACATTATCGTAATGAATATTTATATGGGAGTGACAAACACATAAACAACAACAGTGAGACTGTATCCTCCCAAGAATCAGACAGAATTAGTCATTTCAGCCAGTGCCACAAAACATTTGTTTAGGTTAAATGAAAAAAAAAAACCTTTCTAGTGGCTGTAGTAACTATGACAGGAGCAAAGGAGGAAGTCATGCTAGCCTGGTGAGGAGGTGCACATGGGATAAGTCTGCCTTTTTCTGCCAGATGTCTCCTTACGTTCAGGCAACACACTTACTTGGTTAAGTTTAGGAAAATATCAAGCGAGAAATGGTAATGACAGACATTGAGGCTTTTTTTTCAACCTTCAATGACCTACAACTAAACAACTGCCGGTATTAACACAGTTCATGGAGTGGATTCCTCTGATTTAATGTCAAGTACATTTAATTTCATTTTCAGTTCAGTCAATTCAGGTGTAAAACCATTTGTTTTCCATACAGGAACATCCCACACACTCAATTTACTTTTTTTTTTTTTTCTTTCGCAGAATGACAAAATACTGCTTTGGTAGTATTTGCAGGGTGCCACCAAGCAGTGCCAGCAAATAATTGAAAAAGATGAAAACAAATGATATTGTTGATACCATTAAAATGATTTGCAGTAGCTTTGCTAATTACTGTAAACTTCATCTTCTGCTTCTTTATGTTAGCACAATTCATTCACTGTGTCACATGCAGTATCTTCATTTTGTGTTACTGTAGCAAGGCTGCTATACAGAAGGTGTTAAAGTGGTGTTGACAGCACAGCCATGCATGTACACCCACATACATTGCTACCACACACATACACACACCACTCCCTGTCACACCCCATTATCATCATGATCATTTATTAAACGTGGCTTCCGCCAGAACGAGTGAGGCTAAGAGTGAGGGAGCTCAGGGGAAGGAGGGATTGCTTTCTTAATTAAACGAGAGGAGAAAAAAAGAGAAGGAGTACGGCGCCACAGGCTGGGCTTCTTTGAATAAAAAACATTTATCTCATTCACTGCATTCCCCTGCTCCTTGTTTCTCCCTCTCTGAGTTGGCTTAGTTACTCCGTGGCAGAGAACAACCCAGACAAACACACACACGCGAACACACTGCAGTGTGCTGCGGCTCGTTTTCTTTGTAGAGGTGTAACATGAGCATTGTTTCTTTTCAGGTCACAAACTTTGTTAAATGACATAACATTAAACATTCTTGCGCACCTGCCAATATGGCTACAAATGCTGTTAGTCTCTCTCACTCTCTCTTTCACACACATACACACGCACACACACACACACACGCATCTTAGTGACTTTGCCTTGGAGGGCCAGCACACTGTGAACTGAGCACATGCTATTACATTATTTCAACTTTCCTTTCATGTCATATGCAGCATTTATTATCTGAATGCATGCATCCATGTTCTCAAAATTAACCTTCAGATACACACACAGTAATGATGCCGTTTAGGCTTCACCTCAACTCACCTCACACGTGCACTCTCTCTGTTCCTTGATCCTTTGTTGAAACATCAAAATGCTACTTAACAACTTTAAAAGGGACAATGGTTGCACAGACACACACATACACATTTACATATGAGGATATACAATTTACATTTTGGTTATGAACTGTAACTCTTCTGTGAGCACAGTACGAGTCCTCTAATGGCTCTGAGACTTTGATGAATGCCCTTTGCAGTGAATCACTGTGTACAGAATGTACAGCACCGCAGTAGACCGAATGTTCTCAGGAAGGTCTCAAGGAGGCTGCATCACTTCTGTCGCCAGCAAACATGCATTTCCATTTCCCCTTTCTCCTCTTGGTGTGAGGTGGAGAGAGAAAAGGCATGATGCTACTTTCCCTGAACCTAAAATAACTTCTCATGTTTTTAGGCTCAAATGTCAGGTCAGGGTGAAGACCCAATGGCTACACTGTGGCATGAGGAGACTTCTTGTCCTGTTCATTTTCTATGGGATGATAAGAAAAGGGGTAAGTTGCTTTTCAAGATATTGTGGGACAGCAGGCAGAATGGGATTTTCCCACCAAGATTTAAGATTTAACCCAATGGAACTTCATATGGCGGCAATCTAGTTATCCACCAAAAGACGCTGTGATGCAGTGGTGACTTTAAAGGGCTCTCTTCTCTACAACTTTTGTCTCTTATATTACTGAGACAAACAAAAATGGATTTTTCCTAGCCACAAAGTCGCTTACGTTGGATGCTTATTTTCATGATATGCTATGCTTGCAAGCATGGACACACATCAACATCAAGCAACATTTTCATTTTCCTAATGGCTGGATGTAATTGTCTCACAAGCAAACATGCTGGTCTCCTCAAACTGAGAAGTAACGTGGGTGTACTAATGGTGGACTGGTGTAAAATTCACTCACCCTTCCTTTGTGCTGAAGTCAAAGCCAAAGCTGTCTTGACAGGGAAGACCTTAAATGATATCTATTGAATTTGCTCAAAGAGAACTCCAGAGAGCTTTGAGCGCCACACAATCCTCTTGCCAAATCCAAACTGGCAGGAGAAAATAGATGAAACATACACCTGACAGTAGAATGTGACAAGCCTCTCTCCAGTAGAGGTTGGACACAATAGGGAACTTATTGAACAGGACAGTGGGGAAATCCTCATTCCACTATAACACTCCATCCATTTAGTCCATCCTTTTCGATTTTTAGGCAAACACGATGGACACAGCAAGAGTACTTATAACCATTCAACGATGAAACTATCCTAAATTCAACAGACTGATCCATAAGTGGCTGCCTCCAGCTGTCATCTGGCCTATTGCTCCTTTCATCTAAAAAAATGCTCCTCTGAACTAAGGGACCGGCCAGGGTGGCGGCGTCATTAGTTGAGTCACTCCTGTCATGCGCCTGGTTAGGTGCGTTCTCCTCACCAGCTGCTCCATTCTCATCCTCACCAACAGGGGAGATATCGGATGAGGCAGGGGTAACCGCATCAAAATGTTTCCAGCAAACGAAGCCACCCTCAAGAAGGGATTGTCTTGTTTGTTCAAGGAAAACCACATGTGACAATGAATCTTCAGCCACTATACAAAGAGGGACACTTCCAGCCACATGAGCCGAGTATCATGATGCGAGAGGCCCGCATCCAGGTGTGACATCAGCACTGAGGACGGGAATGCCTGGAAAATGGAGGGCTGTCAGGAAGCAAATATTCTCTATGGCCCATTTCTCTACCAACACGTCCTTGTAGAGAAGGAGTGGCCTGAAGATGAAGAGGATATAGAGCTTCCCATTCATCATATCCATCTGTAGTAAGTTGATATGGCATCTCCTATCAACAGGTCATACGCCACCAAGGGATTTACCAATTTGGTCCCCTTTCCATCCCCTCATGGATGTAGACACAACGCAGGACAATGATTCTCAGACGTGTTTTCCCTGTGGTTTATTGCAGATTGACTGCTGGAGAAACTGTTAGGTGTCACTGTCTGTGGTGTTGCTTAGTCTCCCAAAAGGTATTCCCTTGTGTTCTATATTCCTAATAGTGCTGGAGAGCATTGTCTATCTTTTCAGCCCCAAATCGTCCATAGCATTTTAATTGGGTTAAGATCTGGTGACAGTGAGGACCATGTGATTAACATACGTTTCATACTCACCAAACTATTCACTGAGCCCTTGTGCCCTGTATGGAAGCATTTGTACACTCATTCATTCAGGGTTTTTTTCTTTTCAAAGCAAAAAAAAACAAAACAGTACATGGCAATGGTTGCATGTTATACACTTGCAGTATATAGAATAATTTTATGGTAAATTATTACTATTATATACTATAATATTATTATTATATAGCGATAGTACATGCACATTTTCAGTCCTTAAGTGGAGAGACAATGTGTGAAATAGAAAATGTTATTCATGAAATGCAAAGGATGCAAAATCACTAGCAAGTTATGCTGTTCTTCTTTACTTGTGACAGCAAGTAAACATTATGTATTAAAAATAAAACAAATTACCTGCAGACGCCTGTGCTGGCCGTTAAATAGTATTTAAAATTGAATACGTTATAATATTTCTTGGTTTATTTATCAGTAGAAGGCTCATTGCCCTCTGGATGAAGGCCATGAAAGGTTAGCAACTTCTCCCACTGCTCACAGTCAGTACTCTCAGAGAGAACAGAGAGGAGATGTGGAAGAATTTTGAGAGGAAGCTGGAGAAAGAAAGAGGGGAAAGACTGGGGTTGGATTGACTGTAACACAAATAGGGATGGTGGGGGCAAGAAAAAAGAGAAGGTGAACGTGAGAATGGATTATAGAAAAGGGAAAAGGGAGGACAGTGAGAATAAATAAAGAGCGAGAAGGGAGACCTGAGATATGTAAAGCAAAAGAGAATGAAAATGAGTTGAGATGGGAGGAGGTTAAGAGAGAGAGAGAGGCTTTCACACAGTAGACCACTGACGGATGGTTGGCATTTAGCTCCCCACTACCTCCGGAAATAACTAATTAAGCATGGTCTGGTGTGTGTGTGGGTGTGTGTGTGTGTGTCAGTAGACGTGTTTGTGCATGAAGACAGAGCTGGGAACTGTGACGGGAGAATAAGGGATTTCATTTGAATCAGAAATGTGCTTGTTTGCCTGGTCTTACGGCAGCTTCCGAGATAAATTTGCTTCTGTCAAAATGATTTGTAAATACAAACAGAGCTTTATTCTGCCGTACTCTGAATAATGCTATTAGTTCGAGGTTTTACATCCTACGGGTTAAAACGTAAAACACACAAGTTCACTGGGTGATGTCGTGGAGAGCACAAGATGATCAACGGCATAGATAACAGCAGGCAGTTTGAAAAGCCACACTTCCGTTAGTGTTCATCCGAAGCCTTGAATTATTTTAAACTACAGGCACAGAAAGAGAGGGTTTAACGTTGGATAACACTACCAGGTTCTGACACATAAGCTTTTGTTTTGATTACCTCTCCTGTCCCATACACCTTTCATATTGTCAGGCTATCCCCTCCTGGAATAACTTTCCATTTCTTTCTGCTCCTTTGCATGCACCCCACATAGTGTCTGTAATGCCGCTGAGTCTGAGAGCTGTGGGATTGCTTCCGTGGAAGCACTCCAACACAGTTACGATTTGCGTATATGACCTGCTGGCAAGTCCCAGAATTATTTTGGAAAGGGTGTTTTCATACTTTCACCCCTTTGCCTCGTCCAAGCCAGAGTGGTACAATTTTGCTCATCTGAAATAAGCTCTAAAGATCAAGGTCTGTAAATGTAAAAAAAATTAAACATTTACAAACATTTCCTTATCAGGGCTGCGCATCACAATGGAAATCCAGATCTACATTACTTTTCATTTTACCGCTCTGTGTTTGAAAGTCCATGTCAATGAATCCCATAAGAGCCTTTGTATTGAAAACAAAATGATCCTCATGAAGGTGATTGTCTCCGAGCTATCTTGAGAAAAAAGCTTGCACAACCACAGAGAATATATTTGCTGTTCGAGATTGGCTTTGCACGGCAGTAAAGATGACATAGCACTGTTTGGGAGTAATAGTGACCACAGGCTTTCTAATAAGATATTTCTTATCTCGTCCATCTGGTATCCCTCTCTGTGGCTTGTTTATGCTGTTGATTATATGTATTGAGGATTGCCAGTGAGCTAATAAGAGACAGATTTTGTTTTGATAATCAGAGTACTCTCTGTGGCAAAGATTTGATTTATTAAAGGAACAATGTTCAGAGCGTTTAGAATTCACTACATGTTTTGTTTTGACAGTTTCTTTTTTTAAAAAGAGCTTAAATAATCGCAGGAAAACGTGTACCACACGGGCCTATCAGGTTGTGTTTTTTTCCTAGGTTAAGTACCGCTCCACTGACTGTTATGTATAGGTTCAGGGCATTTGTCTGATTTCAGACTTATGTACGGAAATATTCAAGAAATTATACAAAGGTGTAAACTCTTCGGCACTTTCACAAATAAGAGAATAATGATACATTTTTTTGTCACATTTATTGCAGTTAATTGAAATAACAACAATTCTCAAGAACAGAATAAAAATAAGGAAAACAAAATATCTACGTAAATCCATCCATGTTTACATAAATCATGTTTCATGACCATGGGGGTGGGGGGGGAACAAAAAGTTGAGGAAAGAGGTAGAGACACCAAGACAATTGACAGAAATGAAGAGGTGTGGAGAGAGGCACACAGACAGACTGACAAGTTGTTCTTGAGACAGAGGAAACAGTGAAACACAGAGATGAAAAGAGACAGGTACAGCTTTCCTACTAAACCCCATCCAAAGACACAAAAAGTGCCCTTCAAATATCTTGAGCTACTGGCAAACACTTCTCACACTTACCCACACATTCACACACTATGGTGTGCTGAGAAAAATCAACAGATGAAATGCACACACCTGAACTGCATACACACTCCTTGACTTGGGGATTAGACATGATGACAATACTCACACCTTTGTTAAATCAGGATCTGATGGTGTTAAATCTACACATAGAACCTCGCAAGCATTTCAACGCAGACAGAAATTATAATAACAAAAAAAAACGCTGCTCATCGAAGTAGCACAACTGGATGTATGATATTTTACATTGTTAATATTTCATACATTTATTCACCGATAAAAACATCAGCATGTAGAAATAAAACACATAGAAATCAGAAATTAAATAATTGATTATAGTTTAATTTGCGCGTTGACTGTCATGCATAAAGTATTGCCATGCGAGGCTTGCCACACATTTACACACTCTCTTGTACACTGTCTTGCACATACAGTACAAGTCGAGGCATGTCTGTAGCGCAGATGTGATTGTCTTCAGTTTAGGGTGAAAACAAACAAATGTTCCATTATTCATGTTGATTAAGGAAACAGGAAAACAGTTTCAATGTTCCACTAACAAGCCCAACAAGAGGACAGGAAGAGGGGGGAAACCACAATTGCCTTTATTCCCATTATCACATTCATGGTCACAAACAAACATGCCCATATTGTAACACACACACACACACACACACACACACACACACACACACACACACAGACACACACCAGAGGCACATTCA
This sequence comes from Anarrhichthys ocellatus, assembly GCF_004355925.1. Classification (NCBI taxonomy): domain Eukaryota; kingdom Metazoa; phylum Chordata; class Actinopteri; order Perciformes; family Anarhichadidae; genus Anarrhichthys; species Anarrhichthys ocellatus. Next base: position 4,876,092 of record NW_022280054.1, on the reverse strand, counting down.
ACTAACTGCTTACCATCCATGAATGACATGGATCAGGCTGTGCTTTGTTGGGTTGCTTGGAGGTTATGTAGGCTTTTCCATGATACTGCCTCATCAATTCAGTCAATTGTGAGTCACCAATTATGACTCTTATAGCACTGTGTCTTTTCTTTGAGGTATAACAGAGGTACATAACCTTGAGATATGTGTATAACTGCAATGTTGCTGGCACAATGAAGACTCTTATAATTTCCTGTATTCTTGCAGAAACTGTAAGATTCCTGCTTAATTGGGTTTCTCATGGTGAACCCGACCCAACATACTGATGAGAGACAAGACGTTAGCAGAGAAGAAGGCATTTTGGTTCTAAAATGCTGTTAAACGTCTTCAGATTTTCACAACCCTATGTCCCCTAAATACCTCCACCCACTCATCCACTTACATGCATGCACATGGGTAATGTTTATTGGGTGGAAAAGCAGACTTCCCAGCCACTTTCCTCTTTTTGAATATTCATGAGCACCTGCTTTACCATCATGAGATCACCAACACAACATTAACACATATGTGCCCCTGTTAGGCTTGAAACCTAAAAAGATGGAATGCCTGCCTAGAGATAAATTGCTATATTCAATGGGAGGGAAAGACATTTGCAATATAACTTGATTTGAAAACTCTATCGATATAGACAAAAACGAACACGGCCATAAAACGTACACAATTCAGCGTGCTGGCTTATCACTTCAAATGTTTAGACTTCTGGTCACATTCAAGTCGCTGATATTTTGCCCCGAAGTGATAAACACTTTCCAAATGTGTTTCATCTGTGTGCAGCAGATATATACTATTTCTGATGACATTATTATTATCATTAAAGCTGTTTTTGTTATTATTATTTTTTAATCTTTTAGAGAGGCCTGTGTGTTGGCCTTTGGGATCACTGATGATTGATTGTACTATTCAACTGTGTCCATGGAAGTCTGAATGTCATAGTTTTTTTTAAAGTTGATTAATCAAGCAAGCTTGTACAGTTTGTGTCAAGAGCTCATTATATTTTATAATCCCCCCCACTCCACCTTTAAACCTTCTGCACACACACATACTGTATGTCTCATTTGAGGTTAGGGTTTAACAAGAAACCAACAACCATGTGGTGAGGACACGTCTTGTGATGTGCACACAGACAATCACACAGATGCCAAGTCTTAATGTAAACCCCCATCTTCCTCTGCCAATCCAATAATTTCTCTGAGGCCAATTCTCTGCAGGCACATTCACATCACAGAGATGTGAAGTGAATGTCATCTCTACACACACGCATGCATGCACAGCTGTATGGTTGAGGTTAAGCCTCAGATCAGTGTTGAGAAAGGGGTGTGTGTGTTTATTAAATAATACAAATTTTATTATTTATAAAAAGGAATCCAAAAAACACAATCTTTTAAATGACCACACTATCCATTGTTCTCTGTTCTCCTATCAAACTATAAGAAATACAATAAATTACATATAAATATAAACTGGACATGGAATCTAAATAGTATGGTCACACCATCTTTAGAAACTATCATTGTAAAACGAACAATATTAACACCTTGCAAAGCAGCATGTGATTGACTCCCAGTTTAAAATAACATTCTCACATAGTTTTTATTTTAACAACCAGATACAGCGTCTTTTTTACCACAGCAAACATGCCTATATTAGTCCACAAACTGGCATATACCTAAATTTGAAATCGCATTATAGTGTATTTTCTGATAATAAGGTTAATAGCTGAAAAGCTGTTATTTAAATCAATGTATACTTTATTTCCTGTATCCTGATAGAGAACGTTATTTTAAACAGGTAAATGTCTTTATGAGTTATATCCGATCATTTATGTAAAAATAATATATTGGTAAAAATGTCCAATTAATTTATTTTTCCTTTGCTTGAAATACACATCTATGTTTGGCAGACATTAATAACCTCAGTAGCTAGTTAGTTTCAGTTCTTGTCTCAAATATTTAATTATTTGGATATCAGAGATACTAGTTGATTAAATACCTAAAGTCTTGGAAATATCTTTAAACCAAGCCATCAAAGACAACAGGACACTGTTTTGTAGCTTCTTCCGAGTTTGGTAGCTAGCTTTTCAGGTTAACTACTGACAGTCAGAATTTACGATGCAGGTAATGTGTCAGTTTCCATGATAATGTCTTGTAGTATGATTAAATTTGTCTTGATAATGTTTGATACAATAAGCTCAAGTAATCGTAGTCGCTCCTCATATGAATTATAAATTATACTGTGTTTGAAATAGGTTAACTGCTGCTATAAAGGTGAAACACATAGGAGCTCATTAGCCACACAGGCACTAATTAAAACCTACAGAAGAGTGAGAACTACTCAAAGTTAAGAAAATGTGAAGTTATTGCTGCTAAGAGTGGAGTATCCACAATGACTGTCTTATCTTATTGTTGTCTGTAGACGGCTAAATGTAGATGTCACAGACCAAATGGGTCTTCTGTGATGTGTGTTCTCTATAAGTGCTGAAATGATTAATATACATAATAAAGGTCAGATTGAATGGCATATATTCATGAAAGTAAGTTCTCGGGGATATACATTCATTTGGGATGGCTCTGGTTTGAATATTGTTCATAGGTGTTGTGAAAGGTAACAAGTCAATACCAAGAACAAGACTGAATATCAGCACATTGAACTCACTTTTTTTCAGTTTTCAAGTGGAACCAATGGGTGAAAGGAAAAAGAGGATAGAGACAGATAAAGACAGAGAGAAAAGCAAGATCATCAGACTAGTAGGGAGAAAGAGATGGAGGCAGAGTTATGTGACCGCTACATTAGCCTCTGTGCTTGTCTCCCTCCAGCATCATTAGCATATCATTAGAAAACATCTGAACTCACAGATGTTGGACTCTTAGCCTGGCAGGCTCGCTGAGAAGCCAACACACAGTAACACTCGCACAAACAGGCTCACTGCAAATCGAGTGCACTCTCAGTTTGAACACGCACACACAGTGTGAACTCCCAGATGTTTTACGTTGGCCCGTGGCAGGATCAGAGAAGAGGAGAGAGGAGCTGGCACAGATCTGACTGAGAGATCTGTCTGAGAGATGCAGAGAGATATTCCGTGTGCATCCATTCAGTAAAAGCATATTAAAATACAATATATTGAAAGACGGACCTGCAGAGCCAACAACACATGCCAAAGTCTTTCCATGTTTATGTTTTAATGTATGAACAAACGCATATGCCTGTGTTTCGATCTGTATTTGTATGTCATGCAGTGGTATTAGTGCACATTTGTGTTTGTGCGTGTGTCCACATAATCAATCCAGTTTACAGCCATCTACCAGCCTGTGGGGACAGCGCGGTCTATGATCTGTCAAACAGTCTGCATTTAGTCGGCCTTGCCAGAACCCGTGCAGAGCATTTAGACAAGGTGTGTGAAGATCCAGGACCATTGCACAAGAGGGTAATCATCTGACAGGCACACAGGGATGGCATTTAATGGTTTTGGCAACTAGCCCAGCTAAGTCATTCGCCTGCCGCCTCCATACCACCTCTACAAGGACGCATCAAAAAGTGATGACAACAACTTGAATCCTGTGCATACAGCAAGTGCAGATTCTGGCTCATAGTGCATAAGGTGATTTTATCAACTAAATGAAACTATTATTTGTCTTCTTCACGATTCTAGGATTCTTGCTCTGATGTAATTCATCAGCGTTATACAGTTACCTACACAAAGACAGTGTTTGGCAGAATCAGGACCTGATTGCTTCTTGCTTAGGTCTTCTGTGAGCTCCTGTGCATTCATATTTTTTAGATATACTAATATCCTTAGCGCATACTTACAGCAATTCATTGCAACAGATCAGTGATGAGCAAATGCTTTACTGGTAAAAGATATTGGAAGCATTCAGTGTTTCAGTGTGATTGTTTGTGTGTATTGTGCAGTATGTGTGTGATTGTGCATGTATTCCTTGTTCAGTTTTGAGACCTTAGTTTTATTGAAATGTTTAGGTCATTGCCTAACATGTTATTTCTGTTCTACAGAAGTAACACACAGTCCCTACAGACAAACAATTTTCTCGTTAAAGGTGCATCATACCAGATTGGGAGCATTTCAGCATTGCCTCCGCTGCTCTCAACATGTCTACAACTGAGTCGGTGGCTTGTAACTAACAGCTAATAGTGTTAACCTGAGGGGGGACCAGATTGTGGGTGCTACACTTCCGTGACGACACTGTCGCTCGGGATGGCGTTATCATCTGTAACCGCCATATGAAAGCAGTGCAGAGCAGCTTTATTGACATAGCCGGACCAACCATGCGGGCTTAAAGTTCATGTCTGTGCGTGTGAGCTTGCCTCACTAGCATGGCTGACGTTCTGCACTGCTCTCATATGGCAAATACAGCTGAGAACGCCATCCTGACAGACGCCATTGTCCAGGAAGCATAGCACCACCCTCCGGTTACCCCTCAGGTAAACACTTTTAGCTCTGTCAGCACTACTTGCCGTAGTTTGCACTGTTAGTGCTCTTTGCACCGTTAGCTGGGAGCTGCCGGCTCCGCCTTCGCCATTTTGAGAGCTGTTGCTCCCAATCATGTATATAGCAGCTTTAAAATGTGTCCAAGCACATTTTTTTTTGTAGGTATAGTTATATTACTACTATATTTAGTACTAATATATGTATTATTCACCTCCTAATGTATTGCAGTAATGTTGATCAAAGTCAAAACAAACACAAAATCCAATCTGTATTTTGAATACATGTGTATGTCTATCAACAATGCATTGTGTCTTGTCGAGGTAAAGATGAGCACAACTGTGGTGTCTTAATCGCTGAATTACTAGCTACCTCACAGTTCCAGGTGCCTGTAATTTATCCCGACGTTAATTCTTTCCGGTAGTCATATTGATGTGGCACGCTGCCACTCTGTCACTGAATCAAACCACAATACCATTTATTTACAAGTCACGGTTTATCAGCACATAGGGCTCTAATTTGACAGGTCCAGGAGAGACTGAGTCGAGTCTGTCAACCGTAATGAGAGTGCTAGCTCAGTAATTCATCAGTGTGTGCTGCAAAGATCTTTCAAAGATCTTCAAAGACTGGTGAAACTACAGGATGCGTGGGCTGTTGCCTCAGCCTTGTACTGCTATAGAACAAGCTGCAAAGATTTGTTATGGCACTCCGTTACCCTTATATTTGCACTGACATTTTTAACAGACTTTCAAAAACATAAGGGCCAACATTGCCTATTTTTAATAAAGATGCTTTTTAGTGCTGTGTTCCCCTGAAATTAAAGTATTTTACCAAATTCCGGTGGAGTTGTGAATAAAAAAAATAAGGTTCTCAAAAAAGTGGGGCGTTAACAATGAGAGAAACAACACCCATGTCTATGTTGCATGCCCACTGCCTTCTGTTCATTACTGTTGAAATGTTCCATCCATCCTTTCGATGAAGAAATCAGCCACAAGTCACATGGGACTGAACAATTGCTGCTGCATGTTATAAATGCACTGTTCATCTGCTGCCATTGACTGGCATTGATTCTCACCTTACTTAGGGTAATACGACGACTCCCCACCTGCAACCTCATAGTGTAACACCATCAGTTGATTTGTATTTGCTGTTGTTCCTTTTGTCTGTTTCCAATAAGACACAAGATAGCTGCTGGGGGGTTGTAAGAGAGGAAGAAATGAGTGAGAAAGAGCATGGCAAACAGAGATTTTCTTTGGCGGACATGAGGAGAACAGAAGCGATTTGGCACAGTAGGTTGAGTTGGAAGAAAGGGTCTGCGGGGCAAGGAAAGAGGTGAAAGATAGAGGTGAAGGAAGAATACAGAGAGACCTGGTGGATACTGATATTACCCTAATGAAGTGCTGAAGGAAAAGCAGGAGGGTTAAAGGAGGGATACAAAGTTGGAGAACTAGGCTACAGTTAAAGGGATGAGTCATAGGGCACATGGCTGGCTAAGGTGGAGGGTGAAGCTAAGATAAGCTGTATGAGGAGGGCGGGGAAGGGGGAGGGGAGGAGGAGGAGGAGGAGAAGGACATTTAGATTGATGAGTCATCACATGCATGGGATGGAGAAAGAGAAGGATGGATGAATAACCAGAGATGAAAGTGGAGGGGAGGAGGGTTATTCTTGTAACCTTTCAGGCAGGAGTGTTGACAACTTGGCCGAATGACTGCTGGCACCGACACAACATAACACCTGTGACACAATCTGTAATAATTTGTTCGACAGACAGACAGACAGACAGACATTATCGCCATATGACGCCGTGCCATGAGAGTGATTTTAAAGATGGCTATTAGCATGGTACCCATTAGAGTGTAAAGTACAATCTATGGGAGGTCCTTCCATAATGCTTGCTCTGCATGATGACAGCAGAATTAGATGGAGTTTGGTCAAGGGATCATGGGGAGGGGGTATATATGCACAGACATACTGACGCACATATTTTATACAAAATTGGATGGCAATTCATTGTACATTTGAGATATTTCTATACCATTTATTGGTCTTGATTATGAAGAAAAGGATTGTTGGGTTCGGGGTTCAATAACAATGAATCTTAAGATTATAGTCAATATGGTATTGCAGCAGTACATGTTTGATTTGGTGGTGAAAGGCAGGTTTGGCAGAGTTTGAAAGGTAGTTGAGATGCTGGCATTGGGCCAGATAAGTCATGGTATGTTTGTTAACTTGTTCTTTGAACATGTACTGCTGTACTACCATATTGACTATAATCTTAATCTGGTTGCCCTAGGAAATGGGGACAACAGTGTAGATACATATATTCTTGTGCAAAGTAAGATTGCTCATCTGGTTTGTCGAAAATGTCAAAATGAAAGGTAAAAAAAGTCTTCTTGGACAACACCATCACCATCGTCGTGCACAGTTTCACTCAGTACAGTTGGAATCTGAGTGTCAATTGCCACATGCTTATAGGACTCTCGGTTGATGGTTCTTTATTAGCAAGGTGGTACTATATTGACTTTGAACTAAGTAATTGACTTTGGTTAATTCAGCAGATGAGTATGCCTGGGAGGCAATGGATATATGGATGACTTTATTTGGACGTATTGTAAACTGATATATAGATTAGATGCATTGGGTTGTATAGGAGAACAAGCAATGTTTTTAAACTGTGACATCATCCATATTGATTTGCTATGAGCGGAACAGAAAGGTGTGTTGTATTGTATGTGTGTTTTAACTGGGGGTGCACAATATGGATTATTTTCAGCTGATACCGACAGTAGATAATTCACTGCTTCTCATTGCCGATATCTATAAGACAACCGGCAATATCAGAAATGTTGTGTTTTAAAAAGAAGTTCATAACCTGTAGTTAATGCACGGCTGAGGGTAAGAAAGAAGAAAGGCAAAGGTGTAGTCAGCAAAAATGGTTGACCTGACCTATCCTAATCTGACTGACATCACTATTGCTAACAAAACAAAAACAGTTCTGACTACGGATGTTCATTCACGCAACGCACATCACACAATTTGTATTGCAAATTGGGTTGTCTTTCTCCTGATACTGTGAAAAACACCTACAGCGGCAACATGTTTGGTTATATAGTCGTCATGCTTCGGTGGCTGTTCTTCTTCTCTGTGTTTATTGGCGGTTTGCAAATCAACTTTAAAGGTGCATATCGCCACCTACTATATTAGAGTATGTAGATGCAATTGTTTAGTCAATGAAAGCAGTTTGGCTTCATGTGTCAGTCGCCAACATCAACAGGTCTGGCAGCAGTAGTGCGTTTGTTGGTGTGTAAAACAAAGATTGTTTGGTTGTTGCTGGCATTATTGCACATTTCACTTCACATTTCACTTGTTTTTTTAATTAATCTTCCATCCTCTGCACCTGTTGGTGTGCTTGGCACCACAAACTAATGATCTGGTAACACAACAGATTGTTTCGTCATTTGATCAGTCGAGGTGTTCACTTTAACATAAGAGCCATTTGGACTTCCTTTCACCTGAGCCGTGTGTCTTTGACCTGGGGCTTGATGCAAACCTGGTGGAGGAAACCCACAAAGGACCAGGGACAAAATTCACAATCACGACCTTCTTCCTTTACTTAGTACCTTTACTTAGTATTCTGCTCATTTTTCTACATTTTCTCTTTGGAACACACTAATAAGGAAGCTGTGACCTGTATACTTTTGTATGATCATGGGTATTCACCACAGTTCCATTTTATTTAAAATAGTCAAGACAAATAATGTTCTGAACATTTGTTGACTAACCTTTGGTCCTGACGGACTCAGGAAAGAGATATTAATTGGCTTAAAATTGTCAATATGGGAGAGTATTGGCTGTTTTTGTTCTTGTCCTTGTGGGTGCCTTGTTTCCTTTAAAAATCATCTTATTCAAGATATTTATTTTTTATGATTACTAATATTGCTTACTGATGATGGAAAAAAAGCTGAATGATTATAATTAATGTTTCCCAAGAGCCTCTGATGTCAGAGGTTGATCATTAATGGTGTCATGTGGAGTTCAGCGAGACAAATCCCTTTAAACACTCAAGAAGGCAACTTCCTCTAAAAGGGACATATCCCCACTGGGAGACCTCACAAAGGTGCTGTGTGTAAGTGTATGTGTGTATGTTTGTAAGAGTGCCATCACATGTTTCATTTTGCTCATATTCTAAGCTTATAGGAAAAAAATGAAATTGGACTGTACAAGCATTAAAACGTACTGCTACCAGACAGTAGAAGGTATTTGTCACATCCAGTGAGGATTTGATAAATAAGTAAGAGAAGTGAGTCAAGTGAGTCAATAAACTCCCTTTTTGAAACATTTTGTTCAGAATTTTACATCTGTAGCGATCGATTGCCAACTAAAAATAAACTGCAGTGAATCACCATTACAAATTATTTTACAGATGGCTGAACCCAGGTCTACCAAGAAAAGTTTGTGACTTCAGATGAGTTTGCCGGCACTGCATCGGCTATTGAATAAAGCCAGCACAAAGAACAGTGGAGCTGCAGACTTCTTTATATTCCAGCATTGTCAAACTTGTGTAACAACCAGATGAGACTGTCCCTACAGTATATGCTAATGTTTCTACCTGGAACTATTGTGGACTTAAAGCACCAGGTGATTTCACTAATTAGCACACCTTTACTCAGAGAGAAGCAACTCATCAGTGTCATCTCCTGGTGTGGTGTTTGTTTTTTGCAGCATTGCCTGCAGACTCTGTGCTCTCATGGCGTGAGAGCGGGGAACAGCCAGTACTTCCCCTTTATCCTGTTGCCTGCATATAGCTCAGTTTGATTTCAGCACCATGGACAGAGCTCGCAAGTGTGATGGGGGGATCGGAGAGCACAAACGTCTAAGTGCAGTGCCTATTTTGTTGCAGCCCACATTACACTAGTGATCAATCTGAATCCACTGAAGCAGATCTCCAATGTGGGCAGATTAACATACATTGTATAAGCATACGCAGTTAAATACGCTTTATTACCATAATTTAGTTAAAAAAATAAATAATCAACTATTAATTAAAGTTAGGTCCCATCCCTGAGTGAAATATATGCATGCAGTGTCCAAGTCTCAGTAAATTAGTCTGTGTCGGAACGTGGACTGTAGAATGTCAGAACTCGATTTACTCGATTTGATTTACTCGTATATGCTCAGCAGCCAACTGGGAAACCCCTCAGAGATGGACAGACCGCATCTTTCACTGGGACAAGCCGTGAAGCATCCCTTTAGTTTTTCCATCTGTAAAAATGAAACTGTGCTCTCCACCGTGTAACTACGCGATCCCAGACCGTCTGTCAGTTTTACCGACCTGCTACCGGCAGATAAAACGCCTGTGAGTGGGATACGACTAACATAATGCACTCTAACAGAATCTACTCCAGGCTATGAATCTTTTTCACCGTTTTATTTTGTTATTTTAAGCTGAACAAATCACCTCATTATCTCTGGCTTTTACTGTGTCGCTGAGGGATCGGGCTTTCTTTCTTTCTTGCGCAAACGCCGTTACCCGTGAATGATCTGAGGTGTTGACCGAAGAAATATGAGCTCTGTCAGGCTAAATGCTGTCAAGCTTACACAGAAGTGGACCACGACCACGAAATAGTGCGCGCAAACACGCACGCACACTCACGCGGGTCCTTTTTTTTTTTTTTTCTTTTCGAGCGAGACAGAGAGAGAAAGAAACCATCTCGGAGAGAGAGAGAGAGAAAGAGAGATAGAGAGAGAGAGAGAGAGAGAGAGAGAGAGAGAGAGAGAGAGAGAGAAAAACCATCTCGAGAGAGAGAGAGAGAGAGAGAGAGAGAGAGAGAGAGAGAGAGAGACGGGGCGCGCATGTCCAGTTCTTCCATGCAGGCTGTTCTCCCAGCTTGCCAATCATTCTAGCGAGTTTCCCCACTCTTTCCATCTCCCCGTCTGCAGCCTACATGTGCGCCGGACACACAGCTCTCCTCTGAGCGGACACTGCATGGAAAGAAACGAACGAGCCCACCATGGAATAGGAATACTGCTGGACAAAACGGGGGGAAAAAACTCTCTCACATCTTTCTTATTTTCTCCTTTTTTTTCCTGACGCCTTTTCTTTCTCTCTTTCTCTCTCACACTCTCGCATCTATCCCCCACTCTCTCTCCCGATGTCTCTCAACAGTTTCTGAAGGGATTGAAGGAAAGAAACATGAGGATTATTATTTTGTCTTGGCACTTTCTCGGGGTGTATTCCGCCCTTTGGGGGCTGGCTGCGGGGGCATTCCCCAGCTCAGTGCAGATAGGTGAGTTGGAGGATTACTGAATTTACGCACGGCACTCAGATCTGAGCCCCTACACTGATTATTAGTGGATTCTAGCAGACAGCAGTCACCAAGGAAAGGGGGGGGATGCACCACAAAATCAATGTAAAACTCAAGACATTTACGCAGGAATGATGGAACAAGAACATACAAGTACAGAAACACATTTTCTTCCGGTGCATCTTTTTCTACTTGTCTTTTAGCCATGATGTTTTGGGGTTAAGGGGAGATTGGTGTCTTTTCTCTACTGAGACTCATATGGTTTATAAATGCACACTTTCACTCTTTTATGGAATTTGCTTGTGTTTTAAAGGTTGCTCTGGGCTGAATGTTTCAGGGAGCTTTATTCCCTTCAGTCTGGTTAGGACACTGCAGTATTCTCTCTCTCTCTCTCTCTCTCCCTCTCTCTCTCTCTCTCTCTCTCTCTCTCTCTCTCTCTCTCTTTCTTTCTCTCTCTCTGTCTCTCTGTCTGCCCTTTTCCAGTTACCCTCCTGTCAGCGCAGAGGAAGCCTGTCTTTCAACCTGTCGTATAGATGAGAGATAAAGTTAACTAAATCTGAATTGTCTTTGGTTTGCTGAGTGGGACCAAACATGCATGCAGCGTCTCTCTCTCTCTTACACAAACACACACGTACAGGCATGTGTGTGATAATGCATGCACTGCATCACTCCTTGAGGGGGGCAGCTGGGAGGTCCTATAATGAGATTCGGCTCCTTGACTCTGTCTCCCTATAGCTGCCAATAAACTTAATACGCTAAATATTTTCTGCTTGGCACACACACACACAGAAACACACACATATTTGCACAGGTTATAAAGCATGCCTGTGCACCTGTACAGTGTGCACATGCCTTAAAAATGCACACATGCTGTATGCTGTGCACACAGCTGCAAATATGCATTCACATACATGTACAGCATACAGCACTTTTTATGCAGGTATGAACACATGTGCACACAAAGAGAACAGGCACGCATGGACATATAACGCTTATGTGACTGTGCAGAAGCACACATGCACTCTTTCCTTCCCTCCCACTGACGGTCCTCCTTAAACACTCCAATATACATACATGATCATTCACTCGGCTCTCCAGCACGTCACTTGAGGAGTCATTTGCATATCTCTGCATTGCACACAAGTGTAATGTCGGTGGAAGCACAGACAGCTTCTTTTTGCATGTGTGTGTAAGAGAGACGGACGCAGATGAGTTTCTTGGAGAAAGTGGTGCAATAACGTGTCATGTTGGGACATATCTACTCCAGTAGTAGGTGTGTGTATGAACGTGTGTGCGCTCTAAGGTTGACTCCTGGCCTAAAACATAAACCTTTTATTTGGTTCCTTGGATAATTCACTTGAGGGAGAGTTTAACGTAGAATAAATCTAATTAATTATTCTATTAATGCGAAGATGTATTGTCTCTGTGTATGCATGTGTGTTTTGTGTCTTGCTTCAGTAACCATACTGATCTACTGCGGGACATAATGACAAAGAAAAAGAGAAGATAATACAAACATTGAACGAGACACTGGCACACACACGCACACACACACACACACACACACACACACACATAAGTAACATATTATGTAGTGACAATTGCTTCGCTCAATATGCTCTTCCTTCTGACTACTCATCTTTCCTCCCTCCCTCCCTCTTTCTCTGTCTCCCGATAAAATGTCAAGGCTTCACAGTCTGCCTGTGTAATCCAATTCAGTTGAGTTGAATCTGATTCAGTTAAACTTAAGTCACATCAGTTTATTTCAGTTCAGTTCAACACACCGTGTGAAGCAATGTAGAACTAATTTATAGGATTATCGTATCAAATCCATGTCCATAGCAATACAACAAAATGACAAGTTCTATAGAAAAAAAAGATGACTATCATTCATCAGTCTCAGGTTATAGGAGACCTCTGAAAGGATCACGTGACCCTTATATTAGTAGTTTTCTCAATTTCAAGCAGAAGACGTGATGCCTGTCTTTACATAGATACTACTTCTCGCTATATCTCTCTTTCCCACACATTTTCACATGTTCTTCTTCTTCCTATCAACTCTGTGTCTATATTTTTTGGGACTTAATACTGTCAGCTTCACTGTTTATTATCATCTCCTCTCTCCCCTCTGATTCTCATTTTATCAGATGGGCCATATGGAGGGATACTCTCATTTTTGAAGGCCAACTCACTCTTAGCACTCACCTCCCTCTCCATTTCTCTTTGCATGCTCCATGCTCCTCCTTTATTTAGCTGACACTGTCTGATCTGGCTTTCCTCCTCTGTTTTCCTTTATGCCCTGTCCAACTCATTATCTCTTTGACTGCCTTCCTGTCGGCTTAGTTGTCTCTCTTTTCTGCTCCTCTCATCTCTCCCTCTCTGCCGTTCTCTGATTTCATCAATGAAATGTGCTGTGTGGGTACATGTGTGTCTGAATTCATGTTTAAGTGTATGTGTGAATGAGGATCGGCTGCAAGACAAATTACCTTTTCTAACAAAGCTAATGAAGATCTCTCTCCTCTCTGTTTTCTCTGCCGTCCTCTTCCTGATTTTCTTTCCCCACATTACTCTCCTTCCTCCTGTCTCTGTACCTCTGTGACCACACTCCCACATGACCCCTCTCTACCCTGCAATGACTGACTTCCTTTCCACACCAACGTGTTCATCTCCTCTTTGCCCTGCCTCTGTGTCCCTCTCTCCAGGTGGGTTGTTCATTAGGAATACGGATCAGGAGTATACAGGGTTTCGATTAGCCATCTTCCTTCATAACACCAGCCCTAATGCTACGGAAGCTCCCTTTAACCTGGTCCCACACGTCGACAACATAGAGACCGCCAACAGCTTCGCCGTCACCAATGCATGTAAGTATTTGACTGAAAATGAGACTGAAACAAATACTCTTTGCCTCCATCTCTCTCTGACTGTCCGTTGTTCAGTCTCTCTCCTCACCATGCTATTGGATGGAAATTGGTTTAATTAGGAACTTGTGTTGTTAAGGATCACACTGCAACTTCATTGGACGAGTAGTTTATGGTTGACATAGTTTGAAAACTGGCTTTTCTACAACAGTTGCTAAATAATTTGCAACTTTGAAATGTTGAGTTTAGACACTGTGAAGTACATTTTAATAATCCTAAATACCAAACGTTCTGACTGCAAGGCATTTTGAGGCAATGTTGGTGGTTATTATAGACAACAATTATGGCCAATACACTTTTATAAATCATACTTTTGCTCCTATTTATGTTTGTCACATCTATTTCCACTTTGCACTACCAATCCCATCTGCAGAAAAGGTAATATTACCCATCAGAATTACAGCATGTTACAGCTATGAAATTAGTCTCGGAACAGTTGCAGCCAGTGGTGAAAAAGGTTCTAAACAGATGTGTTTAGAACCGAAGGGAACAGTTGGTACTTGTGTCCTCTATGATCTTTTGAATGATGACAGTTAATCTTTCACCAGTCCATCCTCTCTTACACTTCCTCTTGTCCTGGAATCATGCAAGAGACAGTTTGTGTTGTTTGCTAGTGTTAACAAGGCTATGTGGGCAGCCAACAGTTCAGAAGTGCTCTGCATTGTACAACTGTCTGCACTGTATGTGTGCCTTGAATATTACAATTTGGCCATGTCTTTGTCATATTTTACGATGAACATTTGTGTGTTTAGACGTCAAATAAGATTAAACAAACATGACAATGCTGGAAATGTTTTTGTAAAAACACCATGTTCAGTTGAAATTGTGTATATTTGACGTTCAACAGCTGGTCATCCCACACTTTTGCTTTGTGGATTTTCTGCTCATCTCTGCACCTGTAGCATTTATTTACTCTCAATAACTGTCATCTTTTTTCCCCATATATAGATGTCCTTTGTTTTGTTTTTACTTCAATCCTTCAATCTGACTGGCCTCTGGAACTACCACTTGTCCAGGCATTGCAATTTACCGGAACTGATTTGATTATGTTTATTCATCACAAATGAAGATTATTGGCATAATCATTGTTATTGTTTGCCAGGACTGTGAGATGTCCTTACATGATGGATTTGCTTACTCTGGCTTCTTTCTTAGAGCAGTGGAGCTTTGCTGTGGCTCTCTGCGTGTATTTGCATTACTTAAGAAGTTTGATTATTTGCTTTCTGAGTGACACTTGTTTATACCACACTGATCTAAATGCCTTCAATGTTGTTCGGTATCCTTCTGTTTGTGCTTGTGAGTTGTTTGCCCTTTTAAGATGCCAACAAATCTCTAAAGGATAGCCTTTGTGTAATTCTGTTGCTCATGGTAAGATATCGTCATGTCAGTGCATGAGAGGGTACAAAGGTTACTTTGAATAATGGCATACGTTTAGTTTAGTTATTTCCACACAAAATAAAAGGTTAGAGTCGTGGGGCTGAGCAGTGTGTGGTAATATGTTTATTAAAGAGAAAAGTAAAATAATATGAAAGTACTGTTATCAGTTTCTGTTGCTGCCTTTTGCTCTGTCCTTAGAGACTACATTTCCCTCTCAGGTATGATATCATATACATGCATCTTATTTTAAGGAGAGTTTCATGTGATTGTGCTGTAATGGTTCACCTCCTTATCTCATCAAACTTTAACAAATCGACCACTGGGGCTGTTAACTAGGCAGGGCGAACAAAAATCAATACAGTATAATACAACAATAAAGTTCTTCCCCTTGTGATGTTATATCATTGTGTTTAACAAGATTTCTTAAAAATCTCCAGATTGTAAATGAAAGCTGCTCCATTCTCAAACCATGCAATTGAAAATGACAAAGAAATGCTTCTCAAAGGATTGCTTGAAACTCTGAAAGATCTTGAATATCATCTAGCGTTATGTGAAGCATGAGTAAAATACGTTTTCACAATTTATGTACATGCAAAGTATTAATGCAGGATTTAACTTCACCAAAACCGTGTAATGTAATTTCCAAGTTTCTTAGCCTCCTGTCCCAGCTGCATTGCAGCCTCACATGAATGAGCAATCTAGTTAATGCAACCTACAATGATTGGAAAATGAATAGTCCATCTACTACCTCCAACCCACAACATGCTGCATCTATTTCTGTTCACTGTTTAGCAGACTGAGTGGGAAGGTACATATTGAATGCTCGTCAGGTGGCATTCTTAAAATGTACGGGGAGTTGTATGATTTTCATAAGTGATGAGTAAAGAGGTGTGCTAATGGAAAAGGTTGGGCACAATAGCTCTGAATGTACAGAAAAAGCACTGAAGCCAGACTGACTGAGATACGTTACAGTGTGTGCTGGAAATCGTGCTCCCACTAATTCTACTATATCCACTTATCCACCTGAATGACCTGCCAGTGGTTTAATTACAACGAAGTTCACGCTGATGCACTGGCTGTTCCTTCATTGCCATGAACAGGTTTAATGTCATTTTTGAGACACTCCCACATACACTGTCCGGTGCTGTGAATACTCGCTGTTATTCACTAATACACCAAATATGTATTTATCTATGGCTGAAAAAAAAAAGAATTCCTGTTTGAGTAAATACACACACACACACACACACACACACATACACTCTGACTTATGGAGGCAATGGGTCATACGACGAGGAGTTCTTGGCAAAATTAAGCTCTTATATGTGAACCGTCTGCTCTCCGCAGGCTACATGTAACCTCCTCTCTGTCTGTCCCTATCTCTGCCTCTCTTTCTTGCCCACTTGCCTTCTCACTTGTTCCATCTCTCTCATTCTCCTCTCTGTTACTTTCCCCCCTTGTCTCCCATTTCCTCGGATTCTCTCTCCTTTTCTCATCTCCTCTATACTTCGTCACGTTTTGCCGTTTCTCTCCCCTCTCCACAGGCGTGGTGAATTGATCTCTAAATTAATCCCTGATTCTTGCTCCGGGTGGTGAGCAATGCTCCGAATTAGAATGGGGAATTCTGCCTCTGACCTTGGCTAGTTCCTCTCTATTCTAGTATTCAGGAAGCGTGAACGGATCATAAAAAGCCCTGGTCCCCATCGTTTTCCATATTCCCCGAGGAATACAACCTAGTTTATTGTCCCAGCGTCACACATTCATATATCCCCTTCTGCTGTCAATCTTTTTTTGTTGTTTCCTGCCTACACACGCATACCAGTTTCTCTTTTGTAGTACATGTATGCCTATACTGTATCAGTGTAGGTGTGTTAATGTCTGACCTTCGCATTGCTGTGTTTGCATCTGTGTGTATTTTTGATGTGCCTCAGCCAGAGAAGCACACTATTCCACTGGGCTCCTCACTAGTGCGTCTCTATTCACTGGCTTATAGAAAATAATGCACATGGATTAGTGTGACCAAAAGCCACTGGGAATGTGTGTGTGTGCATGTATGGGGATATTTCTGCCCATACTGAAGGCATGTGTGAAAACCTGTGTGTCAATGAGTTGCATGGGCACATATGAGCGTGACTGTGTGTGTGTGTGTGTGTGCTGTGGAAAAAAAAGCAGCTGAGACAGAGCATGATGAAGATAGACAGAAAGTGATAAGGTGAATTAGGGACAAAGGAGAAAGAAATGGAGAGGAAAGGATTTGTAACAAAGAGGTGGTTATGCCTGGTTTGTCTGCCAGAGCTCAGAGACACAATGATTTGCTGCCACGGCTGTAAATGTGATTCTTGATACGTGGGGTAATACTTCTATTTTAACTAGTTCCCTGTCCAAAATTAAGACAAATGATAAATGATTGTATTCCATTGTATTCTGTACCTACTGTACAGCAATAGTGATAGTGATTATGATGTGTGGTGTGGTGGTTTGGGTGGTTGATTGTTTGCGGTCATGCATAACCTCATTCGTCATCTAGAATTAATATAGATTGCTCTTATAGAGAATCATTTACAAATCAATACTGTTAATGTATTATTGATGGCCACAGATTGTATTAACGTGCAGGCGACACCTGATTATCTTTGCAGCGCGACTGAGTCAAACTGTTAAAGTCTGAATATCCTCCAGCTGTCAGTCATGTTTCGTCCCTCTGTTGTACGTAGTTAACTACAAAATTAATTAATTCAGAGATGAGAAGGTATTTGCATTAAGAACAGTAGTTAAGCCTGCACTACACCATGACAAAATCTGTCTTCATATCATCAATCACTGTATTTATATTAATATAACATATTCTTGTGAAATAGTTACACTTCACCTCAATGTAACCTCGGCACACATGTTGACTGTTGGCACAATGCATCTGTGATCTTCACACTTTTCAGGAGCAAAAACTGGGACGTAACAAGACATTGTTGATAAAGTGTGATTTGGTGGCTAATCAGTGTGTGAGTCAGTCAGGGTGGTTTACACATTTCATCTGCAAACTTTGGTGTGTATCATCAAAGTGTAAGGTTAGTTTCACCATTAACAGGCAAAGCACAGGACTTTAACTTGCTATCATGTCTACGGCGGCTACCGGGAGATACCGCATTGGGACCACAAGCCAGGTCTGTGATTGGTCAGCTTGGACTTGTTGTGTTTTCTCCTGCAAGTTTCTGATGCCGGTAGAGGCTGTTCATAGCAAAGACAACATTATGAAAGTTGATGAAAGATGACAGAGCTGTTGTTTTTTTACACATACAGTATCTAACACAACCATCTCCAATGCAAACCTGCTCACCGCAAAATGTGAAAATGTACCTCCAAATGTATTTGGAGGTGCTAAATACTGGTGAATCTGATGACTATAAATGATTTATGATTAAAAACCTATGATAAGGAATGAACAGCGAGACTCCCATTAATCCCTTGGCTCCACAATAAATCTTTCTTAAGAAATGTCCTACTTTTTAGACTGACATTATTAGAGTAATTTGTAAAGCCAAACGATGTTCGATTTTCAATAGCTTGACAGTTATTGCAAGTGTAACTCTAAAACTTCCACCCAGCTTGACTTTTCAGTTTTTCTTCACAAACTGACCAATCAGTTCAACAGCTCATATTGCCATCGTTTTTTTCCGGGCTTATTTTCAGCGTCTCTCAGCACCTTCCTGTTCATTAAAGATGCCGAGTGGAAACACACCCTTCAGTCTGTATTCCCAAGTTGACAAGAAAATGGTCGCATCTGCGGTGATGAAGTTGTTAATTGAAAGGGTGTTAATACATTAGTGTACATAAAGAGCGCGTATATAGCACACGCACGCACACACCATTTCAAAGAGTTCATCAGTGTTTTACATTCACCCTACGTGCCCAGGCTTGGAGCTTTGATTAAATATATTCCTGGTACACACTGCTACAACTCAGCACCACCCACCTACACACAAGCACAAATACAATGTTTTACAGTCTTTCTCTCTCCGACACATATACACATTGATTTGCCACCATGTCCGTATATTTCCCCCTTCCTCACATACAGCGATTCTCTGTGCCTTTTGCCTTGCTCACCTTCTTTCATTAAATGGCTCGGTCGTCTTGTAGATGATTTGAGACTCAATGATGGCACTGAACCATCATCTTTATTGGTTAATTTTTGCATGGTTATATGTCTTCTTAATGGCCACACTAGGGGAAACAGAGTGAAACCCTGGCAGGACAAGGAGATTTATAATGCAGCAAGCCTTCGTTTATTCATGTTACTGGCATACTGAAAGAGTTGGATGACTCTGACAGTGCTCTAAATGCTTTTCCTGGCATCAAGACACATTATGGGGTTCAATGCTAATAGCATGGCAATAAGGGATTCATAGGTACCTTTAGTAGAGCGTTATTTAGTTTGTCACCAGTTAGTAATAACACTGCAATTTAACTGCTTGTTACAATTTAGTTCCTAATGCTGAGTTTAAGTCATATGTGGGTCGCTGTAAGCGCTCCCTGAAGAATCAGTTTGTTGCATCATTTTAGTCTAGCGTCAGCAGTAATGACCAAACAGCAAGCAATGCCATTAGACAATGCCGCAATAAATCCGCACATTTGCTCCAGGTAATCTGATTTAATTTAGTGGCACAATAAAACAGACATTTTTTCAGTATGTCTCGCTTCTCTAATTAAAGAGTCTACCGCGGTGAAGTAAAGCTGACATCTCACTGCACTAGCAATAGTGAGAGCAGTAAACAGCAGTAAATGTTCTTTCTTCCAAAGATAGTGCTGAAGCCTATGGGTGCAACATTAGACTCAACAATTATGACAAACTCTATTTTGAAGAACCAAGAACATTACAGTGTGTCCAAGTTGTTCAGTCTCATAATATCAACATGAATGGGCGTTGAGACGTCGCATGTCAATGAGGATTTCAAAGTAATGCTGACAGCTGGGTGTGTATACTGGGACTAGATTTTTAAAAGGACTTGCTATACAACTTTAAACTATGTGGTAAAGCCAACAGAGGCAGCTATATGGTACTAAAATGTTAATGTTGTCCATTTTTTAAAGACCAATAACATCACAAAATGTTTGGGATGTAAAGCACTGATGAAATTCAGATCCGACATTTGGCGCACAAAAGGTTTTAGTTATAAGGATGAACAAAAAGCCAATGAAACAGCAGTTAGGGAATCATACTCGTACTAAACCTGCACCGATAATGAAATAATTTTTTGTGGGTCTGCAGTTCCTTGAGGCAAGATGAGACAGAGTGAGACAGTCTTGTTGCAGGTTTTACAGACTAGCGAGCCTGAAGCTGGTTGAGTAAAATCCTCCCACAACATGCTGCAGTGTTTTGTCTGATTCAGCCAAGTGATATTACAATAACACTCAGAAAAACCTTTCAGCGGTCAGATGGGAAACATAATCAGAAGGATGGAAGGTTTTTTGTCTACATGAATTTAGCATTGTTTTGTCTTGCTTGTTTGTTTAAGCCTCAGTAGTAATGCACAGGGAATAATGGACCATGTGTGTCTCAATGAATCGCCATGTTCCCTCAAGGTAATCTGACTTCACTGGGATAAAAGGCAGACTATGTTTCTTTAACCCACACGCTGACCCACACCTACCCACTTGTATACAAACACACACACACACACACACACACACACCGTAAGAGCTGCCTCGGTCTGTCTAATGTGTTTCATTAAGACCTCTATTTTCCCACTGGGCATGATAGCTGATACAGAAGGAAATGTCTGTTTTCTCTGTGTTTGTTTTTCAATCTCTGGTGTTTGGAAGATGAAAAGCATGAGAAGAGATGACAGCAGATTTTAAGTGTTACCCATCGCCTAAGCAAACACAGGGGTGTTTCTGCTAGATGGAGCCGTGTTCGCGGTAATTGTCTGTGACGTCTTTTTGTTGTTCTTCCCTCTCTTGGCTTAGCGGCTGTTGTTTTCATGTTCTGATCAAAGGATTTCCATTTGCAGTCTTTCTTCTCTTCTCTTTCCTTCCTCCTACTTTGCTTTTTTTTTACGCTTATAAGCACAAGCATGCACTCGTGCATAATCACAAACACAAACATGATCCCTGATATATTTCTCACCTTTCCTTGAGTCATGCTCACGATTTATCTTTTGTTTTCACCCCGCTTACAGTATTTCCTTCCTCCCTTTCTCTCTCTGTGACTCTCTCGCACACCCACCTTTGTCTGTCATTGCTCCATCTCATTACTCATTAGCTGTTACGTGACGTTTGGTGTGGGACAACAGCTGAGATGTGTGCGTAGTGGTTTTATTTGAACTCAAATAGACACATCAGCTGCTGAAACAATCACTACATCTACATCTTCCCATCTGTCACCTACTTTACCTTTTCTTGTTTTGATTTACTTATCCCTCTCCTCCATTGCCACAAACTGGAACGACACACACATATATACACACAACAAAAACTCGTCCCCAAACCCTTGTGTGTGTTTGTTTCCATGGATTTATGATGTGGATGAAAGGAAGGGCATTAGTTAATATTGATGAGTGCTGCCACTCGGTGCTTCTCACCGAGGCTTACTTAGAGATGAGAGGCATGACCTTTATACACACACACACACACACACACACACACACACACACCAATGTGTGCCTTCACACACAAACACTTACACTCACAAGTTCACACAAAAGTTCCCCAGCAAAGGTTCAGTTTGTTCATGGTTGTATATTAAAGTTCTGTTCCCAGACTGTGCCATTAATTGGAGAAACCTAGCGTCTTTGTGTGTGTGCATACACGTGGATGTTGGTCTACATTGGTTGAATCTGTGTTTGCTCATCTAAAACACTGAGATTTTCCCAAACCTCAAGTGTCGGCCTTGAACCAATTCGTCCCTAATGGCCAATTGGTATTCTGCAAGGTTAATAGATTCTTAGGTAACCAGCAGGTCATTGATCACACTTACAAATAGGAAGAAACAGAGCAGGAAGCAAATAAAGCTATTACACCGATCAGAGCAGCAGCGGGAAGAGAGAGAAAGCCTCTAATGGAAATAGAGGAAAATAATTAATTATGCACTGTGTGGTGATTATCATGGGGGCTGATACACATAAAGAGGCCGGTTGGGCTGAACACATGAGCATAGACACACACAATCCCGTATGCACACACACATTCTCAGCGATGCAGTTGAAGCAAGTCATCTAACCTTTATGCTAGACAGAGAGATGGCTGCTGTGTATCTATGGACGTGTTGTTGTTTGTGTGTTTACTGGCCTTAGAGGTCAATTTCTTTCTGACAGCATTGGCATTTATCTCCTTAAGCTTAATGGTTACCTGTGTGTGTATCTTGCGCGTTCGTGTAGGTGTGCGTGAGCGTGTGTCCATGTTTAAAAAGTCCCATCACGGTTTGACTCGCATTTGAACTCTTCTTTCTGAGGTAGTGGAGTGCATCAAATAACAACAACACACGAGCACACACACACACACACACACACACACACACACACACACAATCGATCCGGCCCTTCAGACAGTCACAGTGATGGATGGACCCTCCCTTGCTTCTATTTTTACCCCTGAGCACTCTGTATGTCTGCCTTCTTATCTTCACAAGTCAACCTGGTTAAACTCCCAAATCGTGAAATACCAGCGTCATTATTAGTCGGTCAGAAAAACTGCAAAGCGAGATTTTCCACACAGGTATGGGTCAAAGAAACACAGAACTTTTGTCCAGGAATCAGCTGTTCGTGTCATGTGCGAAACTAAAAGTAAACTTCACTACTTTGTCACGTCAGTCATTCATCACGTGAGAGCTCAGTCACGACACTGGTTATTGTTGTCAGTCACGTGACTCGTTTGTCACTCGCTAGTCATTTGAGTCCTGAACCACTCTGAGGTGGCGTGAGTCGTTAGTCAGTCAAGTTAACATCAACCAGGCTCTTTTCTTTCACCTAATTAAGGGGTTTTGGTGCCTCAACCTAACTTCCTGTGAAGATGGAAGTTTATTTTGAAAAGACAATATGTAACAAGTGGACACTGACACGCCGTCCCTGACACTAATGCTAGAGGGGTACCTAGAACGTCGTAGTTTTAAGCTTACATGGTCACTGATCAAGCGTCCGTATTTGACCTGTTGGGAGTGAGAATGTGTTGCACAAGGATAGAAACATGAGGAAAGCACCTGTATACCACCATAATTGAAACTAGTCTATGTGTGTGTTGGGAGGATATTGGTGATTCTGCATTTATATAACTAGTGTTTTTTTCACAACCTGGTAGCAGCCCAGGAGTTTTATTTTCCTGACTGAGCCACATCTTACTCATTCAGCCTCTTGACTCTCCTACCTCTGAGGCAGCACTGAGGCAGAAATCTACATGGAACCACATGCTCTCTTACAAAGAGGTACACCTGAAGAGTTCTCTGCCTCTAATTAAACAGAAACACATCAAATTGAAACAGTGATGGAAGGCCTTGTATTATTTTAGAAGCTAGTTGCAGACTCTTGTGGGGCTTGGATATGTAATCCTCAAGCTCCAGAATGTGTCTCATTGGGCTTTCACCTTTGATTTGGGTGCTCATAGTTAGCCTGTGTGTGTGTGCCTGAGTAATCTGGGCTAAGTGAACTAAAGTTCTCCTTTTTATGCTGATCCATGAAAGATTTGAGAAGATGAATTTGAGGCAAAAGGACAATCTGTACTTAATGATCACCGTATTTCATCCTTTGACCCTCCCTAAAATCATGTCCAATATTATTAAAAATATTTCATCACAGGCTCTGACTTTGGCTGCATTAACACTCAAGGACACTACAGCTCTTCATTATTGTACAATCCACTACGTTCCTTCTCATTGTAAAGTCAATCGAAACCAAATCCAGACAATAAAACCTGATTGGAGAATAATTCAAATGATATTCATGTGAGTGGAGTGTGCTACCACTTAATTAAGAATGACCCCTATATTATAAAAACGTACTGGTTTGTGATAATCATAGTGACACATTTTCAATCTATGCTTCTATGATGACTCACTCCATTTAAAAAGGCATTGAGTTAGGAAATGTAAACTAGCTGAGCATCAACATTACCTCCTGGCAGTGCGGGATAAGTTCAAAACAAGGTCAAAGCCCTCCCATCTGGGGCCCTTTTAGTTGGAGGAGTCACTAGAGGCCGCTTACTAAATGGGATCACCAACTGCCTGGAGAACCCCAGTGCTGCTGTTTTGTTTTTTCCTCTCTAATATCCTCAAGGAAGAGGGCACTGCTCACTGTCCACCCCAGAGCTATGTAGCAGTGTCTATACTGTCTCTTTAAGTACATGGGTTATCCTGACAAGAAACATTTGACAACTCTGAGATGGGTTGCCATGGAATTTAGTACAGATATTCACACCCCCATGAGGATGAATTGATCCAGTGATCCTTTAACTTTTAGACAAGTAAAGTGTTCCAAACTTAACATCCATGCAAAACTGATTACATTCCCATCACCATCAGCTGTATTTTGAGTTTAGAGCTAATTAGCAAATATTTGCATGCTAACACAACACTAAAATGGTGAGTATAAATGTGATTTGATTTGGCTAAACATCAGCCGGTTTTTCTTTCTTTCTTTCTTTCTTTCTCTGTCTCCTTTTCTCCACTTATGGTAAAACATACTGACAGATAGATGGAAGACGAGTATCCCCTCAGACAGGTTGTGGTGTTTGTAAGGCAGTAGGTGAGACTAGAAAGGAAAGATTTGGGTCAGGAATGTGTTTCATGTCTGCTGTAGGATGGAAGGGGTGGGGCGAGATATGGTGAGAGAGGGAGATGCAGAAGAAATTAAGAGATGCATTTCAGAGCCCTGCATGTATATGTACAGCTTTCTAGTTATGTACATGTTGCCGTTTTTACATGATCACATATATCTCCTTGGTGAAAAGCAAGCTCTGTGATAAAACACAAATTGTTGTCTGCTTGATGTTGTAGAAAATAGTGTCCTGTTGTCTAGCGTATGCATGAACAATGATAATTGTGTTTGTGAACACATGACAGAGTCATTAAAACACCCCCACCGACAAAGAGCATCAACTATGACAATCGGCTCTAGGTGGGGATTATTACACTGTCTCTTATCATGGCAGTGCTATACAGACTGTGAAGTATTGGAACCAATGCCCATGCACGTAAACTCGCTCTCCATCTCACTCATTCACATGACTATTGACACACACACACACACACACACACACGTCCTTCATCTCTCTTCATCTCTCTTCGCCCATTCTCCCACAGGCCCTATTCTCACACACACACACACACACACACATACAGTCACAGGCTCGAGGGGATGGATGGTAGTACAGATGGCATACTAGAGTAATATTCTCCATATGGGAAGGTAATATCGTCAGAGCAGTCGTCTAGGGGGAAGGAGAGGGGAAGATTAGATCTGCAGAGAGAGAAGCTGACATTCTGTTATATGGCCACAGGATTGTACATGACTGAATTTGGTAATGTGGAATAATTGCTGTTTATGTTATAGTTAGTAAACGTAGATATAAAAAAGTAAGCTGTGGGCGTTTATTGAGCTACAGTATATATATATATATATATATATATATATATATATATATATATATATATATGTATATGTATATGTGTGCGTGTGTGTGTGACATAGCACATAGCTATATCTATTTTCATAGTAATAATGAACTGTATATCTGAGTTTTTGCCATCATACACTTTGTGGCTTAAGATGAGAACCTGAGTGCAGAGACACAGAAACTCATAGAAAGACTTTCTTTGCCATTCACTGATGCCGTCTCTTTGGTAATGGGATGAAGCAGATGGCTTTAGTTAGTGTGGTGATTGATTGTGGTGATACTCGGTTACCCATTTTGGGGAATACCTGCGGGAACACGGATGCCTTGGATCACCACCATGGATAATACAAAAATACGAGCCGTTTTCTTGTTTCTGCCACTTTGCATTTAATCAAATGAACAAACCGTCAAAACATACCATGGACTTTTGCCCTGGTTAATGTCGATCTTAACACAATATACAGGCCAACGCCACACGTGAAGATTATACAATAGCAGTCTTACTTTTGACCGACTTTCAGCAGGTTGGTCAAAATTTGCAGAATTTGCTGTTAGTTAATAGTTGACTATATATATATAGGTATATATATATATACCTATATATATATATATATATATATATATATATATATACATACATATTATATTTCTGAAAACCCTGGCCATTACATCAATCATTGATATTATTTAATGCATCTGTTGTTCAGAAAGACGATGGAATGATGTGACAAAATCTCACAAGTAAATACAAGTGCCCATGCTTTTGCCACTGAAACAACTATTAAAAAAAAAAAGGTAGTCAACAATATAATTTTCCCTCATAAGAGATACTGCATGTCATTACTCTTCATACTCCTCCAGATCACTTCCAGTGTTGTAGGAACATCTCTAAAAGACTAAAGGTTATAGATTGTGGCTTCTTTTTATAGAGCAAATCTATTTTTCATGAGAAGACTTCTGTGTTTTATCTTCCCTGGACTTTCTTAGTGTTTGTCTGCTGTGGATGCTATATACAATGCTGCCAACAGAGATAAAATGAGAGATGGGAGAAAGAGATATGGAATAGACACATATGACACAAACCACATATTAAGCTTGGGAAACATATTTATCATTACAAATTGGATCAAGAAGTGATATTTTCTCTTAGGCAAATTGTAAGGGGGGCGGGGGGGGGGGGGGGACTACAGCATTAGCTTACTATGTATAAGAGTGTTTCTGCATTTGTGCTCATCCAACCATCCATCTATGTCCTGCACATGCCTTTGCACATTATTCTTCATATATTCTGCATGCAAAGAGCTTAGCCTCAAGATAGAGAATGAGTCATTATCAAGCAGAGCCCTTGAAAGCTCGATGTTCAGATAAGGCTCTGAATGTTTATCTCTACTATGTGTGATATAGAGTATAAGCAGTGGTTTATGTAAATATTCTTGTAGCTGCAACAGGGAGATGTGTGTGGCTGACCTACGCCACTCCTGTGTATTGTACAACATAGCAACACTGGTAATCTGGTAGAAATGAGCAATCAATTTTAGCCTTGCAATTAAGATGCGAAAGATAAGAGTATTGTATACAAAAATGGGAAAAAAGAAAGATGTAAAAGCTGGATTGAGTATGATTTGTTATGTATCGATAAGGAGTAAGTAAACCCTAGCTATGTAAACCAGAATAATAATGACAAGGCCTTGTTCAACAGACTTGGTCAATAGGGAGAAGCAATCTGCTGACGTACAGCATTCTTCCATTTGTCCTTGTCAGTGGTTCGACCAAGTTCCCAAGCAAGTTAATTGTTAATGGATTATGTTTACTGAACTCTCAGTGCTAAATGAACCTATTTGTGTCTTTGCTTGGATTGTGGTGTGTTTGTTATTAAACATGCATCTGTTCGCTTTAGCTGGACTTAAAAACAGCTGCAATGCAAAGAAACATGCTTAATATTTGTTCATCACACAATTTCTCTGTCAAGGTCAAATCTGTATTTAGAAATAGCTTTCTTATTATGGCACTCTGGTGCTGTGTGTCTTTGATAAACTATGGTACACTGTATTCACAGGCCAAATCCACAGCATTGGATTCCCTACCTAAGGAAAAATAAAACACTGAAAAGCGCAGTGTGAAGAAAAATTCAAAAGAGAAAACTAAACAAAACCTGCACAATCGCTGCACTGTATTTATACATCTTGCAGACCTAATGTGTGCGTGTGGTTGAAATTATAATAGTCTTTTAAAAAACTGCAAGAATCTGCACACAAGTGTTTTTGCACCTCTCAAGTTAAAGTGTAAAGTTCATGAACACTGGAATAGCTGCTTCTATAGAGAATTCAGGGTTATTTAGTTACTATAACTGATATCTGACCTTGTCTTAATCCATATGTTCTTCTGTTACACCAGTCTGCATTTATCCAGATCTGTCGATTGATCGATTCGATTCTTTCTTTTTTTGTCCGAGGGAAGTTATCGATGCTCTTATTTTCAAATGTGTGCCTTCCACTTATTCATGCGTTCAAAGATTCTTCGCATAACCCTTCTCTGTAAGTTTTCACTGGCTTCGGAAACAACTCCACTGAAACAATACATATTGAGTGCCTTGTTCAAGGGCACCTCAACAGTGGTTGTTGAGAGAAGTTATAAAAGTTACACTTGAACAAGA
This sequence comes from Anarrhichthys ocellatus, assembly GCF_004355925.1. NCBI lineage: Eukaryota > Metazoa > Chordata > Actinopteri > Perciformes > Anarhichadidae > Anarrhichthys > Anarrhichthys ocellatus. The sequence goes on along the minus strand of NW_022280054.1, from coordinate 4,847,763 downwards.
CATCTTCTGGTCTGAGCCCTGCATCTGTATATTACAATCTGCCAACACATGGGTGTACTTTGACATTTAAACATGTTTTGCATGCTTGATTCACCAGAGTTATTCTATTACAACAACCTTATGTTCTTGGTCTCTTGTTACTGAAGTGCTTGACCATCATATTAACACTCTACCTGCTCACTCATTGTAATTCTCCGGATGAGAGCCTCAGCAAAAGGCTAGAATGTAAAATGAGATATTTTGTATTGGAATGGGGGTTGAAGAGCATGCAGCAACCTTTAGGGGTGTATGCAAGACTTTTGGAGCCAATTCATTATCCCTTCACTGAGCAAGGGCAACATAAAACCGTGCTCGTAAACCAAGGACAATGTGCAAATAGATTCGGTTCATTGTTTTAGAGGTCAGTTTAAATGATTATGTGGCATATTATGTGGTATATATTAAACTATTATGTGGTATATATATTTCTACAGCATTTTTTTTTTTCAGAAGGCCGTTCTAGTCCTCCGACCTCTCAAAAAGATTTTACACGACATGCCATCCACCCAATGACACCCATTCATACACTGACGCAGGGGCTACCATGCAAGGTGCCACCTGCCAATCAGGACTAACTAATCATTCACACTCATTCACACACAGAGGGCACAGCCTTCGGAGGAATTTGGGCTTAAGTGTCTTGCACTTTCTTAGCCACAGAGATGTTAGTCTGTGTGTGTGTGCACGTGCGTGCATGTGAGTGCTGGTGTGCATGTGTGTCTCCTTAGCTTTCATCAGCACAGGTTGACTTTTTGCCTGGGGACAAGTACTGTTTGCTGTGCTGCAACCCTGCAGTGTGTCTGTGTGTGGAGACTCCCAGGGGGACTGACAGTGTACTTACACTCAGGGCAGAACTGTGGACACTCACAGGAACAATGAGGGGGAAATGTTCTCTCACACACTAACCCCTGTCTCTTTATCGCACCTTTTCTCATTTTACTTTTTGTTATTCAGGTGTGCTTTGCTGAGCCTTGAGAGCAAATTAGCCTCAGAAATTACAGGAGATAAGTGCAGCAACAGACACATCTGGCAGCTTTGATTTGGGGGAGTTAATGATTACATCATGCTAACTAGTGTGCTTGTGTAGGTGTCAGGTTATACTTTAAGATAACATGCCGCTTCCCCACTTGAAAGAGATTGAGGCATCTACTTGAAGTTTTTCAAGATTCATGAGTCATTAGGCATTAGGTGAAAAACTGGTAGAATCAACTCGATTACAGTTATTACCTGTAATAATCTATGAGGCTTTATGGAGGCTATTTACTATACATAAACTAGCCACCCCTATAAACATGCAGATTATGCAAGATTATGCAGTCTTCACTTGCTAATTAGTGTCATCTGTCATGCTAATCCACATTTTTTAAAACCAACTTCCCCAGTTAATTCCCCCGTGTCTGTGGCTCATTTTAGTCCTTGACAACGACATTAGCATTGGAAGTACCATGTCATTACCAGACAAGTTTGTTCACAAGTTTTCTTTAATGATTAATGTGTTTGTTTTGGATTCCAAAACCTTCTGTCTAAGACAATCTGTGTTTGTTTACCCAGGCTGGGAGCTCAGCAGACACACCAACAGTAGCCACAGTCTGGTTGTTGGTTTTGAGAGAATGCTGTTTGGGTCTCAATGTTTGAAGTTCGGCTGTACACGTCACAGTCACATGTGAAAAGGGTTTGCTTTTAAATACTGTTCAACCAGCTGGTGCTGCACATTACACGGTGGGACACACAGTGGTTGCCAAATTGTCCCCTTACTTACTGCAGATGTGCTCATTACATAACGCCGTGGCATTTCAATGTGAACGATACAATATGGCTGGTTATACAATACCTCAATCCTCAATTTGTTATATGGAACGAGGTTCAAACATCTGTGTCGACAACTTTTCAAAAAAGTCCATATAATGTCAGCATATGTCCCTGATACAGAATGGGTGGTGAGTAATTGTTCTTGTGCAAAGTGTAACCCCCTCAGCTGGTATTTACATTGTACAGGATATCCAGCTAATCTCCAAATTACATATACTGCACATAATTGAATTCAAAAAGTAAAAAAAATAGTCAAGTAAGACTGTGTTGAATAATTGTGCTATTATATAGACCAAATATAATGGGACCTTTATTTTTATTTTGTAAAATTGTGTAAGAAACCAGACTGGAACCTTCTAATATAGAATTATTTCAAATATATACGCTTGTAGCACAACAGACATGCAATTTTCATCTCCATCAGCAGATCAGAGATTGCAGGGTTAGCTGTGGAACGACACTCCAGAGATTCAGTGTCTGCAGGAGCAGGAGGCATATCACTGAATTGGAATAAATACAAACAAATGTGATTTGGTTCTCAAAATTAAATAGCTGTCTTTGCTGCTCGAATGGGATATGACGCACTTAGGGCTTGTATCCACCAAATGCTTCTTTTTTTTAACTAGCAGCAGCACTCAGCAGATGCTTGGGGTCAGTCATGGTTTTCACTGTTGCTATGAGATAATATGAGACTACTGGAAGCACAAAGCTCTTTGGGAAAAAATGTTTTTTCTTGACTTTAATCACATTGCACCACATGAGGTAAAACTATGCTCAGCTCTTAGCACTTTAAGCATCTTTTTCATTGCACATGAGGAGGCAAAGAGGCTAGCGAAGGACGCTTTTCCAACACACATGCAGACATTTGCAGTGATATGTTTTTGTAGTGAATACTAGGTTCCGTATATTAAACTGATGTCGATTTGCTTTTATTGCATTAAACTAATGTTGTACTCTAGTTTAAAAAGTAAACTAGTACTTTCACTCACTCATGCACACAGTATATGGCATTTACTCTCTCTGTCTCCTCCATCATTCTTGCCTTTTGTTTTGTAACATTATCCACTTATGCATTAAATATTAAACTAAAAAATAATACCCATAGGAAGGGCATACACAAACAAACACCTGTGAGTGTGTAGGTGTGTGTGTGTGTGTGTGTGTGCCTGTTCCGGACGTATTCAGAGATGAGGACATACTTTTATTAAGTAATATTCTGCCATTCCTTGTAGTTATAACGATGGAAAAGGATAGACGTACAATACAGATACACACACACACACACACACACACACACACACACAACATGACTATAAGTTTATAGCAACATGACTATAAAAATTAGTATTTTCCCCAACAACAGCAAGATCCGCAGATGAATGATCCTCGAGGTCCTCATTTTCTGACGTTGGACACACTGTTGAGCCCAGATGTCCTTTTTGCCTGAAGTGTATTCCTGTCTCATCTCTCTGGTTCCTGCTGCAGACAACACAATCACATTCAATTCACTCTCTCTCACATACCTCTCTCTCCCTCTCTCATGTCTGGCCATTGTTTACCAACACATTTTACAATCAAACTAGAAAAGACAAGGAAAGTGATAGAGTCAGGGAAATATTTTGCATTTTTACAGCAACATCAGGCAATGGTATAGTTGCACTGTAAGAGAAGGCTGCACAACATTTCCCTGACAGCTTCTCAATCTGTCACACACCGCATTGTCATGCACCAGTCAGTGGTCAATACTTTGTTCCATGGGGCTGCAAGAAAAACCTTTAAAATGAGATGGACAACTTTTTGATGTTTCAATTCCCGAGTCAATACTGGACATCCGACTAGTGCGGCCCATTGTCTCTGAGGTACTTCTTCGACTTGATGTGTGTTAGGAGTGTAGAGCTGAGCTATTGTTTCCCCGTGGAAAGCACACCAGATGCAGCGCTACCTTTGACTTTGCACACAAATCCAAATCCTCACTGACTCATTCAAAGTTGAAATTACTTGAAATTTGGCACAACAGTGTCAGTGATTTCAGAATATGTCTCAAAACCAACATTTGTTTACATTCAGGTGACAAAACCTGAGAAATCATGACTCGTTTTCCATCGGGAGCAAAGGAGGAAGTTAAGTGTCCCCAAAACATGATGTTTCTTACCTTTAACCCAAACCATTATAAAGCTAACCAAAAGTTAACTATGGCATTGTCAGGCAGTATCATGGATTTATTTTTCCAAAAGTAAATTGTAATGGTTTTAGAAGCAACAAACAAATTATGTTTTTTTGTAATTTAACTTTAACTTCAAAGAGCTTTCATTCACTTTGTGCCAAATATTCAACTTTTTGATTCAACAACAAGAATAAAGATTAACATTTTGTGTTAACTAATATTTTTTTTTATTCCCAGCTGTCCCCAATACATGCCCACTTCTGTTATAATGTATCTACTTATGCCCTAGTTATCTTTCTGCAGGATTGCCGTACAGAACATTCATCATGTCTTGGCACTCGGATCACACAGAGACGTGTCACAACAGAAGCATCTTCTTCACAAATGCCTATCGGTATATACCATGTTGGGAAAAATAGATTCATGCACCTGGGGCTGTCAGGACATTGTGTGAAACTGACAAGCTGAGAATATTTGAAGGTTTATGCATGGCTACAAAACTGCAAAAAAACTATACAAGCCCATCACAAGAGAGGAGTGCATGCCATGGGTGCCATAGCATAGGGAATCTGCAGGTTTGACTGTGTGATCGCTCTTTCAGAGATGAAAGTGCCATAGTTAAATGCAGTATGAGTCTAGCATAGTGAGTGAGCTTCTTCTCCCCTCCTTACTTTATTCCCCTTCTCCCCCTGTCTGCTGTGATGAATGGTTTTGATGTCAGCCATGTGTGCGTGCATGTGTGTGTGTGTGTGTGTGTGTGCGTGTGATGAATGACTGCGTTCGTACCGGACTGGCCCGCAGGGCTTTAGCTACTGTTAGTAATGCTTAAAGATGACTGGAGTAAAAAGGCTCTCTGTCACATCTCTCTCTCTCTCTCTCTCTCTCTCTCTCTCTCTCTCTCTCTCTCTCTCTCTCTCACACACACACTCACACTCACACTTACACACACAGATTAGCCCTGTTTAAAGGACTCTGTCCTCGGGGTACGCAGCACAGCACCATGGCAGGTGACATGCAGTTTCTTCTCCTTTTCTATTACTGTATTTTCTCCCTGCCTCCCTCTCCCCCTCTCTATCTCTGTGGCTGCAGACCTCATTGGGGAGGCAAAGTCTCCACATTGTCAGTATAGTATATGCCGCTGTGTGTGTTACTGGTGTATGATGCTGTGAGCAGATATGTTTTGAGCCACAGTTTTGCCGTGAACCTCTTTTTGCCAAGTTCAGTATCACAAGATTCATAACAGGCCTCAGTGGCCACAGGGCCGAGGGACATTTCTTTTAATAGTGTCACCAAAAAAACGAGCATTGTTTTATTCCTTAAAAGGCGCACACTTTAAAAGGCTGGAATGCTTATTGCAATTGCTGATTGAATGTTTAGCAAAAAATATCCTTCGCCATGATGTCACTTCAATTTTCTGGATATCAGGGACCAAACTGCATATTTCCACAACAATGTCATTAAAACGTGTATGGCAGCCATTGTCAGCGTTGCCCGCCAATAAATTCAAGGATTCTGGTCAGGGGCGCCCTTTCTTATCGTTGTGATTTGAATGACCTTAAAACAAAGGCAATAGATGACCCTGCTGTTATCAGGCTGCATACAACATGGAGCATTAGGAGATACTACAGCCCCAACTCCACTCAAACTCCTGATTTATTCCTACTTGGTTTCATTTCATTCCTGTTTAGTTTTACAGCTCAAGTTATAAAATGAGTACATTTTAGAGGCCTTTTTGAAAATTGTTAGCCAATGATGTCTTTAGGTGCTATAGTTAAGCTCCACTCCAAGGATTCTCTGCTTGTGGTCAATTATCTGACTTTYTTTGATGGTGTTGTGACAGATGCGTGTGCTTAACATGTAGTAGATACTTGGTGGAAGCATCGTACTTCACTTGCCTATCAAGGCAATTGTCTACTGTATGTTATAAGACTGCCACAGTATATAGCAGGCTCCCATTCCGGGACATATCTGAATACTTGACTTTGTGGGTAATGCCTCTTGGAGCAACAACCAGGGCCAACTCTGTCACTGTGTGTGTTTCTGCCAGACAAGCCCGACGTTACCCGAAGTAATGTACGCTAAGAGATATGAATTTGAGACACTAATGAGATGTCACGAAATTTTGTTAATTTCCTCATGACTTCACAGAAAAGGGAACAGAAGTGCTGATTGGTCATATCCATGCCTCATTGGACTGAGATAGTACCAGTTACAACCAACGGACGAGCCATCAATGTTCAATCGCTTTTGCATGTAATTGCCTCCCTCCCCCTTTTCTTGTCACTCTTCATTTTCACTGTTGACTAATACAGAGAAATTCCACAAACGTAATATTTAGATGTCATGTTTCAGGCCCATGGTTGCCCTAATGTGCAGGGCTTCACACCACATCACAACAGGATATTAAAAAATTGTGAAATCCAAAATTGGCTATTTAAAGTCAGTAACCTGTCTATACAGGTAAAAGAAAAAAGATCACTTGCTGTGTTATGAGAGAGCTGTCTTTTTCAGCATACATGTTGCCGCTAACTGCACTAACTAAAGTTAGGTTTTAATGTTTTATGAGAATATTTACTGTATATTTAGATAATACAATGTAAAAAGAACATATTTATAGGTTAAAGTACAGACTAAATTATAGTAGCTAAATAAACAAATGAAAATAAATAATAACTTGATTATTATTACCCTAAATCATGTATATAATATTCTGTTTTGCCCTTAGTAGCAGGTCTTCTTCTCAGGCTGCATACTCACCCAACAAATGCCGCTAATAAGGTTAGGCAGCCTGTATGTGGCCTGAGAAGCCAAGGGCAAAAAAGTAGACAAAGCATTCACTGTTCCACCTGCAGCTGCTTGTTTATTTTTATATTTCTTTATTTTTTACATTTTTTATCAACTCCTCTCACACGGTTAACAAACAGTCAGAGGACACTGTTTCGGACAATAGAAACGTATCTAAATGTAAATGTGAGCAGTAAAGCTGTTGCTCTAGCGGCACCAAATATACACATATCTGAAGACTGGTTTTGTTCCAGTAAATCAATCAATAGAGGAAAACCAATCAGAAAAGGAGTAAATAATCTATTAAAGAATACTGCTCAAGAAAAACCAAATAATGTGTCAGCCAGTTGGAAACTTGAGTGAGGATCGATGCCAGCGTCGTCCCTTTTGTATCCTAATTACCCTTGTGAGCAACAGACTGCGGAAGCCATTAAATCCCCACCACCTTCCTCATTTACTAAACCATCACAGCCAAATGTAACGTTTTAATTTTCTTAAATTATTCTCAAGAGAAAACTGAATCCTTGCATAGTTGGGAGGTTGATGATTTCCGTTCTTTTTAAAGAGTTTTTTCCTCTTATCTGATTGCATAAGGGAGGAAGCCATCTATTAGCATATTCACTAACTGCGACAACACCAACGGCCATAGAGTAAGCCTAGCTGCCCCCCCCCCCCCCTTGGGTACTTGCCCTCATTTTCCTCAATCAGTACTCTTATTCTTAGAAGCTTTATTCATGCAGCCTGAGGGCCAGGGCCTGGAGGAGAAGGAGGAAGAGGAGGGGTAGGACAGGTGGAAAGATGAAATCAAAGAGGATAAAGAAGTGACAGTAGAGCGTGGCAGTTTTACCCAGGAGTCCCTGACCTCTGACCCTGGGGTGGACAGGGACAAAGAATCGGCCCGAGCCTTTTTCTTCACATTCACATTCACACATATTAAGCTTTTGTTGAGCTTTACATACATTATGACAAAATAACCTGGCGACGTTGATGCCGGTAACCAAAGCAATTCACTCAGAGAGGTAAGGGAGAGATGCTGCCAGAGGGGCTGCTCACTGAGTTTTCTCTGACCAGCAAGTTGCTAAAAGGCTCTGAAAAGTACGGCTGGTCATAAAACATTCTGGGCTGTAGCCCCGGACACCCAGGCAATTCTGCCTGAATGGTCTGTCTTTTTGTGGACCGTTATTTCTCTGCGCCACCCTTGCATTTTGTCTTATGTATTTTGCAGATGCGTTGTTTAATGAAGGCCCTGAGCATAAAGTGGGAGACGTGATTTGGCCTGCCCAGTGTCATTTAAGAATAAAATACCAATGGGCCAATCTACCTGTTTTATGGACCAGTCAGACACAAAAATGTGAGAGCATCGAAGGACAATTCCAGTCCTTTCTTATCCTTCGCTGACCTGCAGGGCAAAGTTTCCTCACATTCTCTTTCTGAACCCTTCATCATCCCATTGCTTGTGCTTTCTTTCCCTATCTCTACGTTCTCTCTGCAGTGTCTGCTTTGCAGACGTACTCTTCCTCTTGCTCTTTTTTCTCTATGTTTCTTCTTTTGTTCCCTCATTGAGTGCAACAGAAGCCCCCTTTTCCTCTACTTGAGGCAGTTTTGTGAAAGAGGGACTAGAGGCAGACAGGAGAAGGAAGCAGACAGAGGGATGAATGGCCTCATTCACAGCAAGCACACACACACAGCACAGCATACAATACACAATCACTCACAATAATCACTGCCCTGTTTATGAAGCTATTGCGGCTCAGTTATCTTGTAAACTATGTTCTGGTGGAGAGGATCAGATATGAAATCCATAAGGTGGCTGAGCTCCCCTGCTGGACTATTGATTGCCAGGCTTTATCTTTTATCTTGTCTTTATAATGCTGCTGATGAGCACACTTGAGGCCTTGTGTCAGTATTAACGTCTCAACAACTGATCATTGCACGTTGGTGTCTTTTGTTTTATGGATGCATTTTATTAAACCCGACTGAAGAATTTTAGAACATAATCTATCAATTTTAAGCTTTAATTACCATATGTCTCTGAGAGGGAAACAACAGAAATGTTTTATTCTCCAGAGGTCAATCAAAAGTCTTGGTTTGGTGCTCTCAGCTGAAAACAGTTGGCCGTTGCTTAACAAGCTCTCCTGCATGCCTTCTCATTATTGTCTGTGTTATTGAATAGTGAGCATGCTCTGTCGAAGAATGTTGATCCTCAGGCTTTTAGCTTATCATCATAACATTGCTGCTGAGGATGGATGAGTTGTTGTCTGCCTGTGTTTATCTGGGGATGAGGAGCATGTGTTAGATTGTTTCAAGTCTAAAGAAAGCAGTATTAAAAAGCAAAAATTGCTTGTAGAGATCTTCTACTTTTTTTTAAAAGAGTTATTGTAATAATGTCATAACAGGATATCCTGTAAAATAATATAAAAGCATCACATTTGCCCAAATTCCTTTTCTAACCTCTAAGGTGGTAAGGTTGTTTTTTTTCCCCCAGAAGTTGCTCCATTGGGCCATAATCTATGTTGAAGTGTAGAGGGACAAATATGAAATCCATACAGTGACTGTGCTCTCTGCCAGATAGTATCAATCTCCAAACTTTGTCTGTAGTAGTAGTTTAAGTTATATAACTTCTGTAGAGTGTTTCATTGGTAGTTTTGTCTTTTAAATTTAAGTTTAAAACACTGTTTTAAACTGAGTGAAACAATTAAAAAAAAAATGCTTATTTTAATAATAAAAAAAACACAAAACTGGTGCCCGGATGCGTCAGGCAGAGAAGCTTTTTTGGCTAATCTTGTCATGTGTTCCCCTTTTGTTTTTCATTGTTGTCATCGACAGGTTTGCCAGTAAACAGTAATGGGTGTGGTGATCCTACTGTGGCTGTGTAATGAGTATTTAGTTTTTTCTCTTGGCTGCTGCAGAGTGCAGGAGCACCTGTGACTGGCAGAAAAATATCTTCCCTGTTATCTGGAGACTCTCTGGAAAGGACCAGAAATCCCTATTATAGTATAATATTTTACCAATATAATATGAGAGAAATATCATAAACTCACTGATGAGTAGCTAAAAAAACAATGTTCATTATTAATATATGATATAATAAATTAATACTAAAACAATATAGGGGCAAAGAGGTGTAAATATACCAAAACCTTTTTGTATTTTTGTTGTACATTGTAGATCATCTGTATCCTTCACTCCTGACCTCCAGACTTGGTTTTCTGTCTGTCTTAACAATACCACTTTGAAAAGCTGAGAGCAGCTATCAAACACGAGAGACAAATAGGCAGTGTTACCCAGCAAGCAAGTACCATCCACCAAGTGAGAGCTGTGCCATTGAAATCACTCAGGTACAGAGATCTCCCCATTTTTCAACAAACTACTGTTATGCAGAAAGCCATGGGCATTTTGGAAGCAGTGGCTCAATTCCCCCCAACTTTATTGAAATATAGTGACAGTAAAATTGTATTGGAGATAAAGTGTGTAAGAGCTGGCTGCCGTTAATCATAACGTAACATAATGTACTATCAAACCAGCTTTGTTCTCAGCTATATAGTATCTGTATCTGTATCTGTACCCCTAAAGCTTTGACGGATCAACCCTGTCTCCTAGAAGTTCTGTTTGTATACTGCACCACTAATTTGCAACAGAAAATATGTTTTGGAGGATTCAACATGCCTGAATTGCATCATTCTTAACCCTGTTTCAATATATGAACTCATCGTGAGTGTTAATTTCTTCTACATTTTGAACTAATTGTGTCTGGATTAGAGTTTTAGTCATTGTAGAAACTCCACTGCTTGCTGCAGGATGCTCCACTCTTTGCTTCTCTCTGTAAAAAGATCTTTCAAAACCCCCACAATGCTGAAACACAATGAAAAAACAGGAGCGTACTTCCCCTAGAGGTTACTACCGTTAATGCCTTAAATATGAAATGTCAGTGTAAGGCACTGGGCGCTACATTTCTCTCTAATTATATAGCTCATAAAAGCTTGTTATTGGCATTTACCTTCATTCACCCTCCAGGTACCACTGTGCTGCACTGAAGGTAGCCCCGGGCAATGCCCGGAACACTATGCCTTATGGCTTTTAAACTTGTTTGTATTCCTCATTTACACAGGTGCTTCTTCTTTCTTGGCCTGTACCTGCAGGTAATGAGAGCTCACAGTATTTGTTGCGGTGTTTCTGTGGCTGTCTGGAGAACGTCTCTGCAGCGGGAGGGTTATTCAGACTAATGGGTGAGAAGCAACTGCAGCATCAGGACCGAAAGTCTGAAAGTTATTTATTGCAGGATGGGGGTGTATGCTTTTGTGTGTTCAAAATGTGTATAGATGACTATGTCTGTTATGTGTGTGTTACTTTTTATATTGTGTGCTGTGCAGTGGTAGTTAAATCAGTAGCAGAGCATCTGCTCTTGCTGTGATGTGAAATGCAAACAAGTGGCCAGTTTAGAGACGGAGGCACGATGCTAAGAGAGGTGAGGAAAGAGGGAGGGAGGGGAGACACATGAGAGACACTTGGGAAATAATACCAGAGTAAAGGGAGCTAAGCTATTTGTCCGTATAGTGTACTGATTGAGCATTATATCTTCTTCCCTGTTATGCAAATTGGACAAGATTGAATTTGAAAAACAAGAAATAAAGGGATGTGCCAAGTGTGCACATGATTGAGAGGTATTTCTAAATGCACAGAGACACAAATGAAATGAATCAAAGAGAGGCAGAGGAAGATGCAACGGTGCTGAGGCTTGATATGCTGTATAGAGTAATGCAGCTAAAGGAGGGGCGTTTTAAGGAGATACATGGAGAGGGCTGCACAGAGAAAGAGCAAGGTTTGACAGACAGAGCGAGCAATTAAGAACCCGAAAAAAGACAGGAGAGTGTACACACAAAGAAATGTAACATTATGGAGATGCTAAGAGAACAAGCGAGGGGGAGGCAAGGATGTGTAGAGGTAGAGGAAGTCCCAGGAGACCTATTGTGTGCGATGCTTTTACTGTGGTGATGATGCACCCTGCCGCTGGTCCCCTCCTCTCATTAAAGCTTTATGAAGCAAGCTTAGCACACATTTTATTACAATGACGCCACTGTCTGGCACATTCCAGCCTTGCGGCGTGATGGTGGTGGTGGTGGTGGTGGTGGACGGCATTGCAGAGAAACAAGCTCATGGAGACGTACATCAGAAAGGGAAACATGGGAATAAGAAAGGATGACAGAGTCAGAGAGGCAAAGCCAGCATCAGAAGGCATAGATTGAAAATAAGGGAAGTGAGAAGGTGAATGATAGGAGAGAACAGGGAAAGAGATAGTGGATGAATGAAGAACAAGACTTACATAGAGACTGTTGTTATGTGCTCTGGGCCTCTGTGTGTTTGGTAACAGATGTCTTGGTGTTTAAAATAGATTGTTTTGGGATTAAGGCTATCAATATGTCCTTACATTCTGATGGAAACCCGAGAGATGGGTGAAAAATATAATTTACAGACAGTGATGTCACAAACTGCTTCTAGGCCAGTAGTTTCAGTCAAGTTTTAAAAGAAATCCATCAGATGCCATGGGAGCAGCACTCCACTCTGTTACACAATAAGTCACTTCACATGTAAAGTTCCTTCGTTTTTGTTCTGCTGCTTTTTCTATATTTGCTCTGTTCCCAAAAGCAGCATATCCCAAAAACACAAATTAATTTAAAAGCACAGGAATGGCTTTGCCATAACACTGCTGTCAAATAATATCAATTGTGTGTTGATTCTTTTGTTTTCCTTAGACAGAGTCAGGACACCATTTCTATCAGCCATGAACTGCCATTATAAGTGAAGTATAATTTCCCCTGCATGTTTCAGTCTGAATGGACACATCTCACCAAACTTTCTCTGCTTGCTGTTTGCTTCAATCCTCGTCATTTCGTTGTTATTTTGAGTTTAGGTGAACATTTGCTCCTGATTTTTCCGAGCACTTATTAATGAAGTCAACTTCAGTGATTTAGTGTAAACATCTTTGTGCATTCCAGGTACTGGACTGTAAAATATAGCATCTGTCATTTAGTAGTTAATCACACACAGGCTCATCTCTTTAACCATCTCTCATGTTGTAATGTGCTCTGAAGTATCAAAGAAAACCTAGAAATGCCATCACAAAAATCTTGTAAGACAGTAAGTTTATTGACTTTGAGGATGTGACTCAGCTCCCACTGAATGACGCATGCTTGCATACGTAGTATGCTAGTTCTCTGAATTCAAGACATTTAGCTGCTGTCATAATCAGAGACTAAATCCCTGCCTTATCACCTCCTGGGTGCAGGGGCCTCGGCTTTGTTTAATTGCCACAAGCCGAAGCGTCAAAGCTGCATCTCCCTCAGTATTTACCCACAGTGAGGCTTACAGCTGATAATGGAATTATTTTGAGTCCCAGGAGGAGGGAGAGAGGGAGGAACAGAAAAGAGGAGGCAGTCATAGGGGAAGAGAGGGAGAAGAGATGACAGAAAGTGGATGGTGGAGGCTGCTAGAAAGATGATGGATGTCTTGTCTGCCTTTAAAACAAAAGAGAGGGGAAAAGGTATGAGATGAAGTGATGCGCTAGGAGATTAAAAAGGGAGAAAAGGTTACAGAGTGATAGCCGGTTGATGCCAAAAGCAAAGTCTGCAGTCCCCCTGTCTCACCATTTACTCCAGTGTGACGTATTGCAGGGTGGAGAGTGAGTTATGACGCAGGATATAGAGCTCATGCTCAAAACATGCCCGCCTGAAAGAATCTAGCTAAAGGATGAATGGGTCTGAAGAGAGAAAGGAGGGGATGAAAGAAACGGATGAAAGAAAGAGAAACATTAAAGAGTATAAAGAGAAAAAAAATGATTTGACATACTTTCAGTCACTTCACTCGCTGAGTCCTTAGAAAGTGAAGCATGTGTTTGCGTGCACATTTTGGTTGATTTGTCAGAATATGCAGGACTCTCCAACTCACACACCCAAGAGCTTTTTTTTTTGGTGTGCAAACACAGTTGTGGTCGAGCCGCATTGATGAGCGACAAACTGAAGCAGAGGAGAGATTTTTGTGGAAACGAGATAGCGGAGGACGTCGATGCTTTTCACTCTCCTCTCTTTCATGGTTGAAAGCTTCAGGGTGTTTGAAGACTGACTTGCAGTGTTGTAGTGGAAAATTACTTCACATCTGATGTGAGCTTGCGGCTCGGTCAAGGGTTTTGTATCTGTGTGTGTATGTGTGTGTCTGTGTGTGTGTGTGTGTGTGTGTGTGTGTGTGTATGCATGGGGGTTACACTGTAAGCTCCAAGCAGGTGGGGCTATTTGGCTGTAATTTCTTTAACAACTGTATAATTAGACATGCCAGTTTTGGCTAGTGGAAATGATTTTGTGACAGTCAGATTTTAGGGTATTCTGATTTCCACCCATGTCCGTGCAGAAGTGTGTGCTTATACGTTACAATAACATGTAAATGTATAGGATGTCTGAGTCTGGCAGAGAGGGATTTTTGCTTTAAGTGCCATGAATCTGTCCATGAATCATGAAAAGCTGTTTTTTTTAGAGCAAACTCAACAAGTAAAACTGATTGATGCATTTGAAGCTTCATTAGATTTTAGTCTTTAGACCAGTTAAATGTATGGTTGCTGACACACACCACTCAATGAGTGGGTCTAATTAGGTGACAGAAGCTGAGGCTGCCACTCATTAAAATGGTTGACATTTTTAAAAAATCCAGTGTGTATTTAATTAGGGAACATGTGTCTTTCTCTGTTCCACCTTCTTGTTTTTTCTTCTTGTCTGTTCATTTGCAAAGCTCTCAACTCTGTATTCGTGTTTTCTCATTTTTCTCCCCTTGTTTTCCTTCTTTCATTTCTTTCATCTGGATCCCTCCCCAACACCCCTCCCTTACCTTCAACTCCCTCCTTGCATCAGTCTGTTCTCAGTATTCAAGGGGAGTCTTCGCCATCTTTGGCCTTTACGACAAGCGCTCGGTGAACACGCTGACGTCGTTCTGTGGGGCCCTGCACATCAGCCTAGTGACGCCCAGCTTCCCCAGCGAAGGAGAGGGCCAGTTCACCCTGCAGCTCCGGCCGTCCATCAGAGGGGCATTGCTGTCACTGTTGGACCACTATGACTGGACCCAATTTGTCTTCCTCTACGACACTGACAGAGGTGAATGCACAATGACAAATGTATTAACAAGTTATATAGAGAGTTGGTGTTTCAAGATAAAAGAAAGTCACACAATTTGATAACCGTAGACTTATTTTTACCAAAATAATATCTATGTTTTGAAATGGGGTTCCATATGAACAAGTATGAACGATTCACTCGTATATTTGGACCTTGAAGTCGATTGTTCCTTTCAAAAGATAAGATAAGAAGTAAGATAAGCCTTTATTTATCCGCAGAGGGGACTTTCAGATACTAGTATATAAAATAAGAATAGAAATAAAAGGCAAATTGTTTTACAATAGCCATTAAACTCAAAACTACAAGGCAATCAGTGTACATGAAAAGTACCCACGATGAGTTTTGTACTCAAGCTAATAGATGAATTGCTGTCTCAAGTGAGGGAGTAAAGAGTACAACATAGACAATTAACGTTAGCCGCTATTAGTTACTGGCCTCGGGGATTGAGCGAGGAAATTGCATAGCTGAAGTAAGTTCAAGTTTACAATATGTTCACTTTTGTAATTCCACCAGTTGACATCAAAATGCTGCAGTACAGTCATATTGTTTTGTCAGTTGACTTCACCTCTTGCGTGTTTTCTACTCCCTTTTTATTCCTTATTGGATTTCAAGAGAAAGGTCAGAGAGGGATTTGGGGAAAGTATGCCAAATGGTCTGTAACTCAGTTGTATAGGCTGCATTCACTGTACAACAGAACAGTCCAAATGACTGTGACTGGAGTGACACTGTGTCCTTATGACGCCGCAGCTGAATTCATAAACTCTGATAACAGCAGTATCTCTGGGGTTAAATTAAATACTCAGCTACGGAAGATTAAAATTGTTTTCCAAATTAGTCTGGTTTAAAATGCTTTTTTGCATGAATAACTATTTGTTAATTTGGGCTCAGTTTGGAATGGCACAGAGAACAATATTATAATGTCATCAAGTCATATTAATCTTTTTGAAAGTCTATTTCTGGGATTATTTAACCTTAATTTAACTCCCAGTTAGTAGGCTGTGCTACTAGACCTGCACTTTCCTGATGAAAGAATACAGCTGCAGAAACAAGGGTGTAATTTGGCACTTTTCAGCAAGAAACTATAGTGTTTGGCCTCAACTCTTGCAGCGTTTAACCGGCGTCAATTTAACCACCCATCATGCAGTGCACGTAAGTTAGTGGAGCAGGCACAGCTGGAGCCCACGGCCCCTGTCCACTGTCATGGGAATGCTTGGCACGCTCTGTCTTTCTCTCTCTCTCTCTCTTTTTCTCTCTCTCACACACACACACACACACGCACGCACAGACTAAGTCCCTGCCACAGGGGGACGCAGGTCAAACATGATGCAGAGTCCCCAGACCAAGGTATAGTGGCATGTTAGGGGGGAATCTGTGAGCTGCAGATTGTGTGTGTGTGTGTGTGTGTGTGTGTGTGTGTGTGTAGTTGTGTGGGCTCTATCTGTGCCTCTGCCACCTTTCCTCTGGTCCAGGTTGTCTGGGTTAGTACCCAGGGGGAGCAGAAGGAGAAAGAGGAGGGACAAAGGTGAGCAGGAGGGACAGGTTAGGTGAGTCGAGCTGGTGGAGCTGTCAAAAAGAGACAACATAGGAAAGACAGGTGTGAGAAAAGGGAGGAGGAGACAAACAAGGTGACAGAGGAAGAGACAGGAAGAGGAGAAAGCAGAGGAGGGAGTGGAGGGAGGCAGGGGGGAGATTACAGAAATTGCAAAAAGGAGAAGTAAGAGGACAGCCAGGATGGCAAGCCTCTGGGGAGATACAGTAGCACATAACAGGAAGAGGGGTTGCAAATTGAGAGGAAGGAGGGATAAATGGAGCGGAGGATAGATGCTTAGAGTATGGGCTTGACTTGGCCAAGGCAGGGCCCTTTATTATAGGATCCCATCAGGCCCTGCTGCTGGTAATGTGCTGGAAAATGGGCAGTAACACTGTGATCTGTTTTATGCTCCCTGCTCTGCTCTGCTCCACAGACAGCCTGCTGACACACACTCACACACACACACAAACTGAGGTATGTCCACAAGCTTGCGCACAAGTTTACAAAGACATACAGCAGATTAATGTTTTTACATCCATGCAGGAATTAGAAAATACGTATAACTCACGGACAAACGTTACCCGAAACACAAACATTAATTTAGGGCACAAACTTATTTACAATATCACTTGTGAGGCTGGAAAAGTAAGAGTGATTTCACACCACTCAAAAATACACACATTTCCACACATACACGTTGTGATTACTGAGGCTTCAGATGTTCTTTTTTTGTTTTCAACTCAAGCAGTAAATAGCTGCTTCCACAAAAGTTGAAAGAAAATAGGGTTGGCACTGTTGCACCGCAGTGTGTGTGTGTGTGTGTCATTGTGTGTCATGCACACTTTGAGTGAATTGTGAGATATGTTCATATACTTTCCACAGTTCCCATTCTACTTCAGAGCTAACAGCATATTTAGAGGTTTGATAGAGATTTCAACGATCATTATGATAAAAATGCAGTATCTGTGTGCCAATATTGCAAATGACCATTAAGGTGATACTGAGTTTTCTCTCATTATTGTTATTTTTTACTCTTGTTACGACCCATCTAGACAGCTGTTCAATGTAATACACTTTAATTCATTATCACTTGTGATTCCACCTGCTGCTCATGAGATCATATTAACTTTGAAACTCATAATATCATGCCGGGAGGCATATTCAGCCTTTTCAAACTTGTACTCTATTGTGTAGAAAAAGATCTTTCCTTTCTGTGATTTGTTCCAAGCTATAAAATTGATGAATTGATTGAAGTGGCAGCGTGTTCTCCGATGAGTAGCTTTTAAATAAAAAAACATATAATTACTCCACGTCCCAATAATGACTTCTACCTACAACTTTAACTCTCCCGCTCTCTCTTTTCCTTCCCTTATTCTCTGTTGTCTAGGTTATGCAATACTGCAAGCAATTATGGAGAGAGCGGGGCAGAACGGATGGCAGGTCAGGATACACAAACACACACTTTCCTGGAAAAAGGCCAAAAAAATCACACGCAACAACACTGTTATGCGACATACATACAGTGCATGTGTAATTTACACAATCACACATTCACTGAACCAATGTTTTTGGTGTTAATTCTTCAAACACAATTGTTAACTTGCTTCTGGTTTGTATGCATGACCTTATTCCTTTGCTGTTTGTGTTTGTATGCGCATCCACGTTTCATGTGTGCATTTTAACCCAGGTGAGTGCTATCTGTGTGGAGAGCTTCAATGAGGCAGCATACCGCCGACTCTTAGAGGAGTTGGACCGACGTCAGGAGAGGAAATATGTCATTGACCTGGAGCCTGAAAGACTACAAAGCATCCTGGAACAGGTAATGGGTTCACACTTGGTTCACACAAGTGGTTTACCAAAACTTTCTTCAATACAACAACAACAACACAAAGACACATCTAAGAGATAATTTAGGTAACAGGACTGTGTGTTGAGATTGATATTCTCAGTCGTACTTACAATATAATCAAAATTACAGATAATTGGATAACTTGCTTTTTACCTTCCCCTGGCCTTCAAGAGACGCGAAGGTTGGTACATGATCATGTGACTTGTGTTATATCCTAAATGTTTCGAGGTTCTATAACTGGACTGAGTGAAAACCTGGAGACATGAGACATAAAATATGTATATTGAATAGCCTATTATGAATTTCTAATAGAAACATGTATTTGCCTATCTAAATTGGAAAACAATAATATTAAAAAACAAGATTTCTAAAGGACTCTAATCGTTATATTTCATGGTGAAATGTGCTCGTAGTGTTAGAGAGTGGAGACGGGCTAAACATGTATCTTTAAATTGCAATTAGGACAAAGTGCAGGGCACTTCGCTTGATAATAATTGTAATGCTCATCATGTTTTGTAAATGTAATTGGTAGGGTGGAAAGATTATGAAAAAATAATTGTTTAATGAATACTTAACTTAAAATTTCACTGCAAATTAAACATTGTAGATGCCAGATAGATAGTGGCTTCATATGGTTATTTATTGATATACGTGTACACGACATGGTGCATTACTAAACACTATAGTCCTTAGCTACAGTACATCACAAGATTAAAAAAAATCACTATTAGTTGCAGGCACTGCAGGCACAGGATGACATTTGACACTGATCTGGAACCTGAAGGACCCTACAGCATTTAGAATCTAGATCATAAGATACTGCTTTAATGGACGCCGCACTATAGTTTTATGTGGCACTGTTACTATCACTGAGATTACTACAGACAGTGCAGAGATTTTATCACTGACCTGGACTTAACAGCACTTAAGACTTAATGATAAGGTTCAGACACACCAACATGACACATTATTAACTTAAAACACGTAGTAAGCTTTAAAAACGTATTTAAAAACAAACCTTTTTAACAATTCAAAAAACAAAAAGTATTTCATTCCCAAATATAGTATCCCATATTGTTTGTTTCAATTGTATTACTGGTGTCTGTCTCCTTCACTCAGCTAGTTGCAACAACCCTCCTTATTCTTTCTGACATCTGGAGTGAAAACAAGATGTGAATTTTTCCCTGGAGTTCATAATGTGGAGTGAAAAATGTGACTTCCCCAACAGCTACATCAGTGTATGATTGCAGTAAACACACCATACTGTCCACTCGGATACAGATTTTGAGAACACGCACACAACACACACACGCACACACATATGAAGGCACACACTCTGAAACCTTACACTTGTCCATGTTCATTATATCATCTGTCTTGCTTGATGGTTGAGCTCTGACAGGTGGTGCAGATGTTTGTTTGTGTGTGTGCTCTTTCACTCTGGTGTCAGTGTCATCATATCGCATCACATCTGATCCTCTGTCTGCACATCTGACTAGCTCAGTGACCCTCCACCCCAACACACACACACACACACACACACACACACACACACACACACAAGCATGCACATGTATCTGTAAAATACAAACCAGCACATAATGCAAGCAAACATACACACCAGCTTTTAAATGCACATTGTCATACAAGTACACACACATGAACACACAAACATACACCAGTAGCAGCATCCCAGACAGACAGACAGTAAGACAGTTTCTTAATTGGCTTCTGTGGTTAGTGAACAGACAGACGGAGAGACTCACACTAACATACACACGCGAGTATATACAGAGACAGGCATACAGACACAAACGCACACTCTCGACACAGTGGGCTCTGTAGTGCTGGCGTTGGCAAGCGTCCCTGCACTGAGACAGAGACTGCTCTGTTTGACTGCCCCTGCCAGCTGCGTTCTGTGTGTGTTTGTGTGTGTGTGCACGTGTGTGTGTGTGTGTGTGTGTGCATCTGTATGTGTCACTACCTAGCTGTTGATGTGTGGAGGACAGAGATGGAAAGAAAATTATGTGAGCCATTTATTAATGAAGTTTTAGGCACCATGTTAATATGAAGATTCTCATTCCTCCTATCACAATGTGTGCTATTTCACAATGACAAAAAAAACATTACAGATTCCAGTGCTGGGCAGGATTTCACTTTCAACTTAACCAGTGTAGAGTCTGAGACAGCATGGTACCAAGGACAAGTGCAGTCCTTAGAGGCTCACTGCTCCCTCTGCTTTTAATCAGTATAAGAATATAACCACAGCCACAGATGGTAGGGAGTCTCCTTTATCTGTAGTATGACTCCCCTGCCCTTCTCTCTAAAACTGATTTCAACCAACTTTAACTTCTCTAGCTAGTTCGTTCAATGACTTGTGAGTGAATTGTGAATCCTACAGTACGCTCCCTGGTTTGCCACACCACATGCATTGTCAATAGATAGCAAATAAATGATGTATTGTTTCTCTCTCTCTCTGTTTTTTTTTTCTTTTCAGGCTGTAAGTGTGGGGAAACATGTGAAAGGTTACCATTACATCGTAGCAAACCTGGTAAGAGCTCCAAATGGCATTGCTTGTCCTTGGCTGTTATTTTGCAAAATGTTGTTTGGAGAATGTTGGTTTAGTGTCTTGTCTGAATAGACTACATGAAGATAATTCCCTTTTATTTAAGATTTGGCAAACAGACACAAACATTAACAAGACAAATTTGAATCACCCATGACACTCAACGGCTGCGTGTTTTAGGCCAACATCATGAGACACATGTGTTACTGACCCCTACTCTGTCATTCAGCTTGTTCGAAATTATTAGCAGAAAAAAAAAAAAAACACCATGTTTGCCATGTTCCGCATTGATCTTTACAAATTCGCACTAAGTTGTCCTTTTTTTCCTTCCACTTCAAAATGAATACATTTTCGTCTTTCCTCAACAAAGTCAGAGCTGCAGGTAGCCGCCAGAACTTGCATCAGTAAATGAAGTATTGCTTCAACCTTAATCCCTGAAATCTGTTCCACAGCAGTTCTCTCTGGGATGGTGAGAAAGGGTCCAGTGAGCTCAGGTCAAGTGAGATAGGCTTTTAGCAATTAGCATCCATCAACCCAGGATAACCCTCACATCTTTTTACACTCTAAATGTGTCTTTGGCCTGTTCCCAAATGGATCCCTCTCCACAACCACTTTACTATGAAGGGTCACTGTGCATGAAGTCACACTCTCAGCTGTAGAAGCCACTCCACATTAAATAGATATAAATAATCAGTTAAACTCATGGAAGTATGACTTGTTAGCAAAGGTCACCACACTGTGTCGGAGGAGTTTGTCGAAATACCCAGTGGCAATTGGGGGGTCCCACCTAACCTGGTAATCCAGTGTTACACGGTGCTGAATTCTTACACAGACTCAAAACGCAATGAAGGTCAACAAGATTTCATGGTTGCAAGCCAAGACAATCAACTAGGCTGTACACACTTTGCACACACATTACCAAGGCGAATGCTGTTAACAATAAGGCCCTCACACAACCACACAAACACGCAACAACTATATGCCCTGCAACAGAATCCACACAGCGCACTCGCCTCTGTCTTTCCAACCCGAAAACTCGCTGTACAACTTTAACCTTTCACAACTTTTACATCACGGAGCATTTGCAACAGCGCCACCCATGGAAGAAGACCACAATGTTTTTCTCTGTATTTATATTTGAAAATAAAGATTTTGCAGTTCGAATGTTGGATACTGCTGGAAGATTTTTAGTGACAAATTATTTTTTAAAGATTCCCCCCCCCCCCCCCCCCAAAAAAAACAAATGTTTGCTGGTGAGGCTATGGGGGGGGGTCAATCAAGGGGTCTCGGACTCCCCTGAGACTCCCTGTATTTTGCACTCTGTTCTTCCTGTGCTTGCATTGGCCCTTATTTCACTTTGTCTTTCCATCTCTCTTTCTCTCTCTCTCAGGGATTTAAGGACATATCTCTGGAGCGGTTCATGCATGGCGGCGCCAATGTGACTGGTTTCCAGCTGGTGGACTTCAGCAGGCCTATTGTTATTAAACTGATGCAGCGTTGGAACAAACTGGATCAGAGAGAGTACCCTGGATCTGAAAGCCCACCTAAGGTGATAAAAATGCACTGTCCCATCCTTAAATATAAGGATTGGAAAGAGCTTCCCCAACTCTAACAAATGTAATTTGAAATAGTTGCAATAAGCGGTTTTGGTTGGGAAAATGTCCTTATTCTACCTTGGCTGCTTTATTCATGAAAATGCAGAACTTCACTTTACTTCAGAAAAAGGTATTTTCCACCATATCACATTGTCAGTACATCTACATATACAGCAGAACAATTTTCACAGCTACACACAGTCCGGACTCCGTTTAAATGTTACATTGCATGAAAACGGTCATATGGTTACTTTAAGAGGCAATTTGGCCTTGTGCGCTCTGATTAATTTGTTGTGCAGTTAACACATCAGTCATAATTTTGCTTTAATGAAAACTCACCTCCTGGCATTTGCTCATAAGTGTTCTTGACCACTCTTTTCAAAGAAGGGAATAAAAAGCTTTAAAAATGTCCGTCTTTTCTTTTTTTAAAGTGCTGTGTGGCTGTCCTAGTTTATGCCAATGTGAAGGTTACTATATTTAGATTTCTAAAAGGAACTGATTCATATTTGGAAAAGCAACTGATAGATATTATTTAAGGATGGAATTTGATGTGGTGGTATGTCCCTGACCCATCCGCCTGCTCCAAAGCAGAAACACTCAACACGCGTCTTTTGACCGAGTACTGACACGCAGCACATTGCGTTTGATTTGTGTATATATTAACTGGAAATATGTCCACCTACCTATTAAAAAGTCATCATATTGCAGCTATCTGTCCAGTCCTCTTTGACTCACACCCACATGCAGTCACTCTCAGAGGACACGCACACAATTTAGTTATGATATGAGTCTTAAAACGCTGCGACTTTGTGTTGATGGTTATGTTCTTTTATTGTTGGGATGTCATTTTTCACCCAAGGACCAGTGTCAACTGGCTAATCATGGCTCTCAGATTTACCTGATGAATTTTCATTAGTGGATGTCAGCTGCATCAATCGACCCGTTTACACAACAGTTGGTTTGTTAATGGAAATAAACTTATTGTAAATTTTTGTGACAAATAGATACAGTGAATTTTGTATATGCTTACAAAATATAGGTAAACACAACTGCAAGTGTTCTGATCTTTCAGAAATTTGTGAACATATTTGATTAGGTGCATTCAAAGGTTCTCTTCCCAAAATGTCGTTTTACCTCTGACTTTTGCAAAGAACTAAACCAGATTTTAATGATTTAACACAATAACACAAAACCAGGTATCTCTAGTTACAACAGATGCTTCCAAAGTGCTTCAGGCTAATTGGTGCTGTGTAAAAACTGAGCTCAGTTAGCCTTGGGCCAACTCATAGCCTCAGGCCAAGTAGTCTAATCATGTGCAGTGTAAAAATCACTATGCAGACATGTCCCTTTCACAATGAAGAATGGATTTTGAGCTAGCTGCTTTTGGCCATCAATCAAAATCTCTTAACCTAGTGTTTCTCAACTCTGCAGTGCCTGTAAATGTGTCAAAGTATAAAGGATATCTTCAGTTATATCTCAATATTCTTTCATGATTATTATTGTAGCTTCTGTGTGAAAAGTTGCACGTGCTTTCTTTTGTCGGCTGAGGCTCTGGGGTAGAGCTGCTTGTCCTTTAATGTTGGTGGTTTGAACCTCAATTCCTAATATTGAAGTGTGCTTGAGGGAGACACTGAACCACGAGATGCTCCACTGCTCTTAAGTGCTTAGGATAGTTAATTGTAAAGGTCAAATTTTGCATATGTAATGTATGTGACAATTGAATCAAAGAGTTTTATTGCATACATCATTTATAAATCTGGTTCTTGGTATTGGTGGAGTAAACTCGTACTAGTCTATTTGAGAATGCTCGTTCAGTTTTCTCTGTTTTGTCTTGCTGGATTTTCCCTGAACTTGGAGGTTTGAAATGATCCTAAAAAAAATATCCAGAATTAGGCGTTTTTTTCCAAAACCAATACTGTTTTCTATGTGACCCCAAGGTGTTTCTATCTTACTTGTGAGAGAAACAAAAAAACAGTATGCTATCTGGTTCAGTTTTGTTGTTTTGTTTCTCCTGGGTTTGGAGTCTACAGTCATCATATGTCAGTTGCACGCCTAAAGGCTTCTTTAGTTTCAAAGGGGAGAGATGAAATGAGGATAACATGGTTGTGCAGCCTTCCATGCCTTGTGGGATGCAAATCAAGAGACGTCAGTAAGAGAGTAAACTATACCTGCAGAGGCTTGGAGAGCATCGGCTGAGTCTCTCAGCTGACGTCCCTCTTTCCTCACATTTTCATCTCACCACTCGTTTCCGCCGTGATGTGAAGGCAGCCCGCTGTGTGTTTGACTGCCTCTGTCTGTGTGTTGGCTGGGTGGGTTTGTTGCTGCTGAGTGTGTGGTAATGTTCCCCACTGTGTGTTACTTATAATGAATTTGTCAAACAATCTGTCAAGATCACCACTACTTTCAAGAGTTTCATCAGAGAAGAGATAATAGTATCTCTTACCCTTTCACTTTTCATTACTCACTGCAACGTTTCAAATGTCCTTTAAAATATTTACTTAAGATCACTTCTTAAGGGCCACATCGTATTTTAGAATATAATGAAACCACATTCATAAATCCTGGGAATCTTTATCTTGCCATCAAAGGGAAATTCCTAACAAAGTGGATTCAATTATCAGATAAACAATATTAAACAGATGTTATGTCATTGTAATGGCCCAGCGACTGTATTTGAAAAAGCCTGTCTAAAACTGGCACATTTACAGTGATGCTGATTGATGTTTACTGGTGTTAACTGTGGAAGTCAAATAAAAGTCATCGCGATAGACTGAGGCACAGGTCAGCGTGTTTGCATGGTGGTAAGGTTGGTTACAGGGATTTAAGATGGTCTGAGGTCTGATGCAGTGATACAGCTGTTGTCTAAGATCAAATTGGTTCTCTTTTTAGGAATAAATCACATTGGCCCGGCAACATTAGCGTATTCTACTTTGGCTTGGTGAATAACAGAAAGCATCTATTCAAAGAGTTTGTTGTGTATCTTAACTCATGGAGTCTTGCAGAGTGAACCCATCACTGAAAAGAAAATGTGGATGCTTCTTGTGTTAAAAAGCTGTGACTCTGTGATTGTTCATTGTAATTCACAGACTAAAAGAAACATATAAATAAATGTTTTGTGATGTTGTTTAAATCAGTAGATTGTGTAAAAACAGGAGTAAAACGGGCCAATATTCATGATTATGTAAATTTTAAAAATGATTCATGTCGTTTAATATTCTAGACACAACAAACACTAAATAATGTACTGTACTTCAGTCTTTAATTTAAACTTGGATGTAGGTACGGATCAGCTTTATTTGGTAAAAAGCTATTTTAAGCCCTGGATTCCCCCTGAGTAAAACAGGGTCTCGTTATGTTTGTTTCAGGAGACATTTTAATGCTTGAGATTTAACTGTATGACGGGATGTATTTCTGTAATACTGCGTACTAACGAAGAAGAGGTATTTATCTACATGGCAATTTCTATGTTTGAAACTTGTCACAATGATAACATTTCTCTTGTCTTCATGCTTTCCTCCATCCTTCAGTACACCTCATCTCTAACGTATGACGGCGTCCTTGTGATGGCCGAGGCCTTCCGCACCCTTCGCCGTCAGAAAATTGATATCAGTCGCCGCGGCAACGCTGGCGACTGCCTGGCCAATCCAGCTGCTCCCTGGAACCAAGGAATAGATATGGAGCGTGCACTCAAACAGGTTGGCGCAAGTTTGATGTTGTGTGGACAGGTTGCGAAACGTTTAGACAGATGTTCACAAGCATGCACAAGAGAAATCCATGAGCGCATTTATGTATTTTAAACTCTTGTTGGGACTTTGATGGAGTCCCCATCAGAATCCACACACACTTAACACGCAAACTTGTATTGCTATACTTGTGGGGACATTGTCGTGACCTCCATTCACTGCTCAGGTACCTACTCTAACATTGATAATAAGCACTATCCACCTCAACCCAGTATTTATTCTAACCTTAGCTCAAAGATAGGCTACTTGTTAACCTTGTTGGAACAGAAGTTTTGATCACTGACTATTCATATTATTTTTGGAGAGAATAAATCCTTGATGCTACATATGATTAAGTTAGAATCCTCACATTTTTCAAAAAAATCAAACCCCATTTTGGATAATACTCATGGTCACCCTTTTTTCTGAAATCACCATTCAATATACTTGCATTCTATATAACAGTTTTCATTTTTTAGTGGGCGTGTCCTCCATTCCCGCACTGGATTCTGGTTGCCTAGCTAAGCACAAGGGATGGACAGGAAATGATGCATGCATGCAATCCAGTGTTACTGTTTGTAATATCATCTCATAGATATTAGCCTCACTGCTTACTGTTAGTTTTTGGCTGGTTTTCTTGTTCTGAATGCAGGTGCGTATTCAGGGCCTGACTGGAAACATTCAGTTTGATCACTACGGTCGGAGGGTCAACTATACCATGGACGTATTTGAGCTAAAGAGCAACGGACCTCGCAAGGTAGGCTGTCCTCATGGCTTAGAAACAATAACAAACAGCACTTTGAATTTGTCCATGGAACAACATAAAAAACATACCAAAGCCAACATATTCCATTCAGTTTCTGTCATTTATTTTCAGGCTGTAGTGCTGAAAAGCAATGTCAAAACAACTGCATGTAAAATTGAAGGAAAGCTCCCTTTAATCACCACTGACAGGACATACACTTACTGTTATTGTTAAAGGATAATAACTGTAGTTTATATTCTGTGCTGCATATTTCTTGTTTTATTCATCATGATTGTGAATTGTGTAATTAATTCATTTACAGCGTAATTATCTGCAGAATTCTTAATTAAT
The DNA here is from genome assembly GCF_004355925.1 of Anarrhichthys ocellatus. Lineage (NCBI taxonomy): Eukaryota > Metazoa > Chordata > Actinopteri > Perciformes > Anarhichadidae > Anarrhichthys > Anarrhichthys ocellatus. The sequence continues at coordinate 4,820,455 of NW_022280054.1, read as the reverse complement.
AACTGTCGCACTGCAGCTGAACCATCACGGCTTGAGTCTTAATATCTTTTTGGAGTGTACATTCGGGAGCAGCTCCCAGTCAAACTTGGGGTAGATAAAACTCTACAGTGACATAAATAAGGAAAGTTTGAACATAACCCTTATTTGTAATAGCAAAAAGTTGGAAGACAAGGCTTAGGTTGCAGCTGCTCATAATATCTCTTTTACTGGAAAAAAAATCATACATGTAGCGCCTTTAATAACGAAATAACATCATGTTCCAGCTTCTCAATTGTTCCTTTGACAGCGATGTGTGTTCATTGAAAGTTTCTGCCTCACACTCAATATCTCTCAATATCTTCTACAGTTCCAATGGGAAATCTGCTGCAGCGCGCTCATTCTGTTGGCTCATTTCTTTTTATTTCTTTCTCTCCGTCTCACATAGGTTCCATTTCTTTATATATATTGTGCTATGAAGACTGATTGATTGAATGATATTTTTTCGTTTTATCACTTATTATCTCTCTCTCTCTTATCACTCTGTTTCTCTCAGATTGGCTACTGGAACGACATAGACAAACTTGTGTTGGTCCAGAATGATAATACTCTGTCCAATGACAGCACGGCGATGGAGAACCGCACAGTAGTCGTGACAACTATCATGGTAATGTACCCTCAGACTGCTTTTATTTCTGCATAATTTGGGTGCTGTTTGGGATTTGTTTGAAGCTGTCCTTCAACACACAACAATCTTTCCAATTCCACAACTTAATTTCACCAAAACCTTGCACTCACCTGATTTCCCACCTCACATCTGCTTCATGTAAAGGCTTAAAGTTTACGGAGAAGCAAGATTAGAGCAAATGTCAAATCAGGTCCACAGCAGGTGATTAATAACCGATGTTAGACGTGCTAAATAAGAAAAATAAGATCAGGTGCGCAGCATGAATGTGGTTAAACAGCACTAGATAATGACCAATGTGTTACAGGCATGGCTTTGCTTCTGCACTACGGTGGTTCCAAACAAGGGGTTCCAAGACGCATTTAAGGGGTCACAAGATGATTGACAGTACAGAAAAAAAATGTTTTCTAATAGTTGCCTAATAGGATACAGAAAGCCAGGGGATGAAGTACTTTGAGTGGATGCTATGTGGCAGAGTTTTGTTAATGTCCAAGAAAAAACAGGTTGGAGCAGGATGAGCACAGAGCACAGCCAGGAGGGAGTGGCACTTATCCAGCTGGAAGATTACATTAATGTCTCATTAGTAGGCAAATCTAAAACTGACCTCAGATCACCATTTAGAAGTGACCTCAGTCCAGACTACTCGAATGGCTTTCTCATAGACACCAGTCTGCAGCCCAGTATAATTACTCCTCTTTCTTACACAAACACGGATAAAGGATGGCTAATCGGTGGATTTGTGCACATCCTCTGCTTACATTTGATTTCACTTCACCCATCTGCAGCCTTTTTATGGTGGCCATCCCCTTCCTGTAAATGCAATCAGTCTAATTCAATTGGGCATGCAAAATGATGCAAGGGAAAGCAACTCAAAAGACTAATTTCAGCCCTGTGATAAAACAAGCCACAGATGCGTGAGCTTTGGCAATTCAGCACTTTGTCTTAAGCCACTTCGCTTCATCCAGCAAACTGCTAAGTATGACCAAAATATCTGTCGTTGTACTGTAGTGCTTGCGATACAAATACCTTCAACGATTTGATAACAGGGTGAAAGTCTACACCCTCTGGCCAGGAGTGGTACTGGCCAGTCAGGTCTGCACTGAGGAAAAAAAACACACACGCTGCAGGAAAGTGTTCAGAAAAAGGAATTCAGCTGGACTAAATGTCCACAGCGACTGACACGCCTTCAGACATGCACACTTCAACTGGCAATGTGTTAAGCCGCAGTGGGTAGTGCCTTTAGCCAGGCCCAAGACAAGCAAATAAAAATACATCAACACAATCAAATAAATTAAAGGGCAAGTTATTTTTTTCTGTGGCAAAATTTGTAAATGTTAATATATGTTAATATAACATTACTGTTAGAATATATCATAAATATATATAATTGTATTCATTTTGTGTGTTTGAAAAAGAGGTTAGTGTCTAAAACAGAGTTCGGCATTACTGCAGTTGTCTGTTCCCTCCCTATTTCTTCCCACCCGTGTCTGTCTGTCATCTGATTGTTTCCCACCTCACTATCCCCTCTTTCTCCCTCCCTCTCTCTAACTGTGTCTTGCTGTCTTTCATTAACTCCACTCATCTCATCAACCCCCATGCCCCTCGTTTTTACCTCCATGCCTACCCCCGCCTGCATATTTCTCTGTGGATGGTGACCTCAGCAGGCCTTGGCTAACCTTAGCTCAGCCACCTCCTCCTCTTTGCAGCCTCTGATGATGAGGAAGCCTCTGCTGCGACACTGATGCCGGGTCTGCAGACAGAGCGACAGACAGACACACAGACTCACCTGAGTCGCAAACCCTCGGGAAAGACAGAGGACAGACTGATTTACTGAATGTCTCTAAAGCTCTGTACAAAGACTCAGTGTGCTCTAGTTTTGCTTTGTCATGGTGGCTTTTGTCTTTACGTGTATTTTGTTTAAATGGGGATTTTCTTTGTTTGTTCTGAAATTATTTCTTTAAGTAGTTTGCCCTGCATTAAAACAGAAGAAATGGCAAAGAGGGACAGATGAGAAGAACACGGCCACCATGTTTTGAGCCTGCAAGGCACTGGGATGCCTTTCTCGCTGTGCTCCTCATGACAATGGCTACAGTCGGATGGATACTGTGGCTGCTGTCAAGATTTGACACTTGGCTGCACAAAATCACCAGACCATCAGACAGCCCTGTTAATTCAGATTCTTTTCACTCCTTTCGAGGACACAACAATCACCAGCACCATCTCTGCTACACTGCAGAGAACCTGCAGGAAGAAATGCCTCACCAAAATGCATCATTTGTTCTATTTCTCTCGATACTTTTGTTTTGTTTTTGGAGGAGAGTGATACATGGACAGATCTTTGTGCCAGTGTATTTTGGCGCCCCTCACCTTGTGATACTATACTCTCCCTCCATCTTCATCTTTCTGCTCCGTCACTCTGTAAAACTACTCAGTCATGCTCACTCAGCCAACTTTCCTCTACTGTGTTCCAGTGAGAGCTCTACACACCACCTGAATGTAAAGGAATTCAACACCAGGGGTGCTTGACTGAAGCACAAGAGATCCCCACACATCACATTGTAATGGTGCCATTTTAAATGTTTTGACTTGTCTAAGTTTCACACTACCATTGTAGCAAAGTGCATTAATGGGGGGATTGATTGTTAAGCCTGTTGACATTTACTTCACTTGTTAACACAGTCCCTGAGGAATTCACAATTTCTTGTTTATGCCTTTTGATTTTGCCTTAATTAATTGCAGCATACTGTACAAAATGCTCCTTTAGTGATTTGAATGTTTAATTGGCTTTAATATAATATTTCGATATAATAGATTTTCTGACTTCTAATCGATTACATTTGTCTTCAAATATATGTCTTTTGATGGATGAATTATTACTAAAAGGTGTAGCACATCCAGCTTCAAAACAAAACTGTAGAGTCCGCTCACTGTTAGATTGTTCTCCAATAGCGTGTTTATGAATGAAACGTCAATGTTGCTTTCCCACAAGGCTCCTCGTCAGGATGCAGGACACTCATATATAGAGCTGAAGATGGGAAATTGTCATTAGGGGGTACATTATTTATGTAATAGTATAAAGTAGGCCAACTTTCATAAACAGAAGAGAAAATATGAAAGCTTCTGAAATATTGGCTTTGGAAAAATATGTTGAACCGAACTGAATGCCGTTGTCTGACTGAACGGGTGGCGGTTGAATTATTAGCTAGACAGACAACAAGGCTTGTTTTTGGCAGGCTGGTTAGTTACCTGGTGGACTCAGCAGCTCACAGTCTTTGTGTCTGGCTGACTTACTGTGAAAAGCTTTTTAACTGGCAGGTTGTCTGGTGACAGACGATTGGCATTGTGACTAACAGTCTGGATACTGACTGACTAACTGGTCATTTGTTTACTGGTGGACAGACTGCTGAACGGCCTTGCTCGCTTTATGGTGGAATTGCTGCAAGATAATCCTACTGGCTCACTGGCCAAATATGTGACTGGATAGATGATTATGTACGATAATTGCAATACTAAATGAATGAATGAAGTGATTGACCGATTGACTGACTGCTTGGCTTACTTCTTTGGCCATCTGAAAGGATGGCTAGTCGGCTTTTTTAACGTCTCAGTGGTTGGATAACTTTTTACGTCTGGCGAAAGTCTGGCTCTTTAGATGCTGAACTGATTGTGCGTCCAGATGGCAGCCTGAATCAATGATGGAACAGTTAGGTGACTGTCCAGTCGGGTGCCTGTCTTTTTCACTGGCTGGCTAACTGGTTTACATAGCAAGTCCTGTCTGCCTTTTTGGCTCTGGTGTGAAGTGCTTCATGTCTTATCAGCACCAACCATTTGCTTCTACAAAGCTCTTCTCCCTCTTTTCCCCCCACCCGTTTTCCCTCTTTATGTCTGTGTTTTCAGTCTTTCTTCTGTCTTGCTTTCCTCCTCTTTTGCTCTAAATTTTTTCACATTGTCATATTCCTCTTCCATTTTATCTTTCCTTCACACTCCCTTCTTCTGTACCTATTTATCTTCTCTCCTCACTGAAGCTATCTGTTTGTATTCTGATCTGCTCCTTCATCTTTCTTTTGTAGTTTCATGCAGCCAACACATCCCACATCCCTCTCTTCATCCCCATGTCCAAGCTCTCTTTCAACCTCCTGATCGGCATTAGCATTATTACCTTCACACCAAGACAAAGGCATCTGGGGCAAACTGATAACAAACCTTGAGGAGGCTTTAAAGTGAAACAGTGCCATACAGTGTGCATCTGTATGTGTGTGTGTTTATTTGTAGTTTCTGTTCATGTGTAGTTGCTTACATGATACTAAATTAATTAGCCTGTTCTCATTTCAAACACTTGACCTTCTAACATGATAAACAGGGCAATTTGATGGAGGAGGCAACTGAGATGGTTGCATACTCCTTGTCAGCACAAATTAAGTAAATGGTTTCCCTTGAGATTTGATGATTGAAGATGAAAAGTGAAGCAAAACAGCCTTCTTACATTTTTTAAGTGGGGTGTCACTGATGATACAATCTCCTGATGTGGGACACTTTATACAAATAAATAAATAAATATATTAAAGGCAAAGTTCAACATTTTGGAAAATACGTACATGTCTTTCAGGGTGTTCATTGACAAGATTGATACGACTCTCATATCTGTCCATTTGACATGTCGCCGGGGCCAGCAGCCAGTTAGCTTAGCATATCATAAAGACTGGAAACAGTCTTTATGATATAGCTTTGCTCTATCTAAATGCAAAAAAAAAATCAAATGCACTCATTAACATGTCCCGTGTCTTATACCATCTCATTTAATCAAAATGTAAATAATGAAAACATGGGTATTTCTTCCCAGACCATGGCTTTGAGCAGTGACTTCCTGAAGCGTCCACTGGTTGCCTGCAACCTCACGGTGACAACAAGACTCTAACGAGATAGTCATTGTGCTAAGCTAAGCAAACCTTCTCCTGGCTGTAGCTTCAAATGTCACAGACAGATATGAGAGTGGCATCAATCGTCTCATCTAACTCTAAACAAGAAAGCAAATAAACATATTTCCCAAAAATGTCTCTAAATGAGAAATGCTGAATTAATTAACAATGAATAAGATTATTGTATGTCATCCTTTGTTGTGTCCATTAGATGAGATAGATGGAATAATAATTTCTGTCCAGTTTGGCCCAAAGTTTCTATTTTGGTGCGTTCAGATTCTTGAATTTGTGTTTCAGTGTATCTGAAACAGGTCTGCCAAGTACTACAGCTTGTAATGAATATAATCATGTCCATCTGGCTACAGCATTATCATCATTCGTTATTTTTAAATTACTTGAAAATATCCCAAGCTAAATATTCCCTTATTGTCATTGTTACTTTCATTTTGCATGCAACAAACAGGCAATTCTGTATCATTCACCAGATGTCTTCTTAAAGCGCGTTTCCTCACAAACTTCAATGTCAAATTGTTGTCAATACGTTTTCGATTATCTGGGCAGTTAATATCACACCAGGCTGGTAAACCATCAAGTTTATGATGCAAAGCAACACATATTGAATTAAAAACAATAACACAGCAAGATGATTGTAAAAACTGTAGATTTCGATATAAGCAGTAATTAGGCTACAGCTATGAATCACACTGGTATTGTATTTTTATATTGTTTAGCTCACATCGTCATACCCTCTAGTCTTTATCCTGCTACAGTACAGAGCAGTCCTCGTGGCTGTGTTGATCTGTCTGAGAGAATTCACTTGAAACTGTGTGCTGTTCATTAATATTATGATTCATGTTGAGTCAATGGAAGTCGCGCCCCAGGACATGCTAATGTCCTTGATAATGATATTTTAGGGGAAATATTTTTGTATGTTCTGACATTGAACACAATGGGGCAAATGATTGTATTTGATGATGATGGTAATGATGATGATGATGATGATGATGAAGTGTTGTTGATCAAAAGTGTCTTATTTTTATGGCTGGTTTTGGAAGAAGTGTATTTTGTTTTAAGAAATATTATACTGATGACTGAATAATGGTTTGTTAGAAATGTGATGCTCAGGCTGTTTTTGATGGTTTTAAAATGCGTTTGTTTCTCAACCTTTTTGTCAATTTGACATTATCTTTATTAATTCGCATGAGTGTGAATTGATGTTCAATATTAATGTTAAATGTGGTTTATGCACACAGAAATGGACACGCACATCCCAAAGAAAATTGTGACATTTTCAATCTTGCAAACTATTTAACAGGAAAAAAACTAAGCATGCTAACATGCTCATCATATCTATGATAGCATGTTGATGTTTAGCAGGTATAATTACCATGTTCTCCATATTAGTATTAGCATGCTAACCTTCTTCTACAAGTTTGAATAACCATAACTGAAAAATGATAAAAAATGATTTCTCCCTATTTTACTTTTCAGTCATACACAAGTACAAAAGTAAATAGTTATATTTCAAGCTCTTTGTTTATTAAAGAGAAAGAGGATTCATCTATAAATCCAGCTTCCCTTTGTAGGTTTTGTTTGTACAGTTCAGTTTCCATTGTAAGATTTATTTTTATCCCCTGCCTGCCTTCTTCTGATCTAGATCTAGATCATTTTCTTCAAATGGTATTCAATTTCCCAGATTGACGATCGCTCCCTCCGCATCTGTGTCAGAGGGATTATGTTGCTCAGTTGACCCCTTTTAAAAGATGTCTTGAATCTTATGTGAACTATGCTTGTTTTCAATATGAATCAATTTCCTTACTGAGGAATTCAATCCAAAACATGTTATCATCTTTTATTGTGTTTCGTGATCTTTATAAACCATTTCATAGCAGGGGAGTGTTGTATATTATGAAAGCCGGTTTGATTAATTAGATGAGATTAGTCTTTGATTAAAAAGGATTTGATAGCATTTTAATAGACTTGGCTTCAGTTGGATTACAGGGTGAGCAGCCTCAGGCATAATACCATAACTCACTGCTCCGGACAATTGCGCTGTCACTCAAAAGTCAGTATGTGTGTTTCTTTTCTCTGTGGATATCCTGCATAGGTGTGGTACTGTATGTGCATGCTTCTCTGTAAATACGTTTGTGTGTGTGTGTCATCCCTAATACACCCGCCATGTCGCTACACAACATTAAACTCTCCCTTTGCTTTCATCTTTGTTTACTGCATGCACAGAAATCAGTCTACCTCTTATGGCACATTACCAAAGCAGCAGTCTCCTCTTTTTTTCATCTCTCTCTCTCTCTCTCTCTCTCTCTCTGTATTTTTCCTCTCTCTTGTACATTTCACTCCTCTCGGCATTAGTGTTGCACTGAGTCAGGTACAGATCCCAGAGGAGGCATCTAAAGTCAGACGAAGGAATAAAACAAGGCACTAGAAGTCAGAGACACAAGATATAAAACATCTACCCAACCCCCCCCCCCCCCCCAAAAAAATATATTTTTCCCCAATTGTATTAACTGTGCAACTGTTTCTGTCAAGTTTTGAGTGGTTTCTGTGTTTTCCTGACAAGATGGTTTGTCTGTAAGATGTTCATCTCCTTTAATAGTTCAAACAATGTGGATCTACATAAGGATGTGTGACTTTCAGTTTACCTTTACTGTCTTCCATGTATGGTTAAATCAGTCTCTTATAATGCATACATTTCAGAATCTTAATGTTCTGATGAAACTCTTCTTTCATCATGAGGTTGGTGTCCAGTTTAATGTGGCAGCATTGCTTTCGTGTATTTTATAGAGCTGTGCCTTTCTTGTGCAATATGTGTTTTTCCTTGGTACAAAGTTTACAACCAAACTGCTTGCACCTGTTGATGAGTTTTCATTTTCCTTCTTCCAATAGTCGCTGCTGTCATGTTCCTCCAAACAGTTGTGTCTCTCTCCCCTTATGCTGGTTTTGTAGGAGGGTCCCTATGTGATGCTGAAGAAGAACTCGGAACTCTATGAAGGCAACGACCAGTTTGAGGGATACTGTGTGGACTTGGCCTCGGAGATTGCCAAACACATTGGAATCAAATACAAGATCTCCATCGTACCGGATGGAAAATATGGAGCCAGAGATTCAGAGACGAAGATATGGAATGGCATGGTTGGAGAGCTTGTGTATGGGGTAAGTTTAAATGGCAAATATTCGGACTATTGATTAGAACTATTTGCTAGAACACGTTAGACCTTCAAAATCCAAGAGAGGGATATTTACTGACTCTGTTTTATATCATAGAACAAAACATTAAAATCTCTTGAGCTTTTGTTAAACACAGACCTTATTTCGGGCATCTAACCAAAAACCCATTCAAAAAACTCATTGACTTTGAGATGAGGGAACCAGAAGGGGAAAAAATGCAGACTCATTTTCTAGTTTTAGGACTCAGCGCTCTATTGATGCTCTGAATATCATACAGTAAACCTTAATCAAAGACAAAGTACTATATACATGAGGTAGGAGGATATAATGTTCAGCAAACCAGTACAACAGCAGTACAAATTAAGACCTCTGAAAAACTGTGTTGAATAAACACTTCTCTGGTACAGAGTCAACTTAACTTCAACATTGTAATCTTATAATCTAATATATACAGCGGGGCTATTACATGGCATTTTATGTGCTTCTGCTATTATGACCCCGCCACAGGCCATCTCGCAACAGATGAGAAATGCTCAAAATAACTCCTATGCAGTACACAAACTTGTCTTGAGCTCTCCGTCTCCTTAGTTACCATGTCAGTTTCCTGCAAAGATGCTGTGTCTCAGAGTGTTAACTTATCCTTGAGAATTTGGCAAGCTGGCTAATTGCCACTGACGCCCATGCATGGTCTGAGATTTCACACTGCTGTCTTGATGCAAACTTTATCAACATGCAGAAGACAATGTCAGTTGTCATTTTGCGGAAGACTGAAAGTGGAGACGTTTGCTGCAGAACATTGACAGAATTAATTAGCCTCCTGAAACTGTGTAGTGGAAGGTGACACAACCGAACAGCTGCATTGACTAATCTGTTTTTGATTTCTTGCAGTCATCTCTTAAGACTCTTCTGCCACATAGAGAAAATACAGAAATGTGTCCTCTACTTTATGTCCTTTACTCTGTATATCTTTGTGACTTTCTTTTCTTTGATGTGTACTTTTGTCCCCTGCTTTCCCTTTCTAATTTGTTTTATTTCTCTGTCTGAAGTGTGTTGTGGGTTTTTGGCATTCCTCTGCCCCCTCCTACCCTGTTCTCTTTCTATATTGCTTCTTACTTCCTTTTGCTGTTTATTCTACATGCATTGTATCATCCTCTCCCTGTAGTGAAAAAAGGGAAGTCATGTGATGTGCTATTGTAGCCTTTTTTTGCGGATCGTGTATAGACACACACGCAGTTACACAAAAACAGATGCTCAGAGGCGAGTTCACAAAAGGATTTTGCAGCATTTCTAAAAAAAACTCACAAAAGGTAAATGACACCCTTAAAGGTCTAGTGTGTAGGATCTGGAGGCACCTAGCTGAGAGGTTGCAGATAGCAAACAACTGAAACTTCTCCCGTGTACCAAGCGTGTATGGAGAACTATGGCACTAATGTGCGAAAACACAAAAAAAAACAGGTTTGGATGGAAATGGCACTCTGGCAAGGCACTCCTTACAAGACCCCTTGCTCGGTCTGACTCTTACAATCCACACATTGGCTTTAAGCACATTTATAATTTGCCTCATGGATAATTCCAAAAAAAGCCAAATTTCACTCCGCTGCAAAACTGTATGGGTGTATTTGCGCTGTAATATCATGGGCGCAAAATCTTTTGTTTCGGACCTTGAGAAGGCGCAGATAGCGATGCGCAATTAGTGATGCTATCAATGGCCGCATTCCATTATTTGTAGAACTGCTCTCAGTGTGCTGAATGAATGATGTTTTTTGACTCTTCTGTAGATTTTGCGTGTCTGCATGCACACAAATGTGTGTGAGTCCTTGCAGACCAATTTATATTCTGGCAGTGTCACTTTCATGCCTACGTATGAATTACTTCTCTGTCATTCGGGTTTTCCCTCTACCTACTCTGTCTCTTTCAACATTTCTCCCTCCCCCGCTGTACCACAATTCCCTTTCTTTGCCTCTTTTATTTATTTCAATCCCTTCCTTCTGTTGCTCCTGCTTCAAACTCTGCTGATCTTTTACTGTGTCTACTTAACCTGATCCTTGTGTTTTAATTTTTATTTCTCCTTCCTTTATCTTTGTCCTCACTTTTTCCTTTTGCAGACATAAGAGTTCACAGAGAATTCCTGCTCACCATCAGTCTCCTGCTTTTGCATGAAGTTGCTGCACATTAACAACTACTACTCTATGACTAAACTAAACTAAACAAACACTATTCTCCCCACCACCTCTTTGCAGAAAGCAGAAATTGCCGTTGCCCCACTGACCATCACTCTCGTGAGAGAAGAGGTGATCGACTTCTCGAAGCCCTTCATGTCTCTGGGCATCTCCATCATGATCAAGAAGCCCCAGAAGTCTAAACCAGGTGTTTTCTCTTTCCTGGACCCGCTGGCCTACGAGATCTGGATGTGCATAGTGTTTGCTTACATTGGAGTCAGTGTCGTGCTATTTTTGGTGAGTGATTCTTAAAAACCAGTAGTCAGTGCTTCAGTGAAATTGCAGGGCTGTAAGAGTTTGAAGCATTTTTAAAGCTTTAGGGTTGAAAGAAGCGATATTTTATTTGGCTCACAGGCTAAGAATAAAATGTATTTAAAGAGAATAAAATCCTGATATAGGACACATTTCCTGCTGATCATGATATGGGAGATTCTTGTCATATTCTGATGATATTATACATTGTGTCATCAGTGATCATGTGTCCGAATGTTTCTGAGAGTACACTGTGTGTATCTATTAAAGATTATTACAACCCTTCAATGAATTAAATAATTTAATAACTTTTCAAGTATGGCTACATTGCCCTTAATGCAATGTCTTCTGCAGTGTTAAGGAAATCTTCTGTGCAGGAAATTGTTAGGTTCTTAAAGGTGTCCTATCTGGACAGAATTACAATCACTGACAGTGCTGTATGCAAGAAATGCAAATACTTAATGTGAGACATGCAAGTTTACAATGTCAAGATCAGGTCAGCATAACTCCTATGACACCGGATTGTCTGCATATTCAAGGACACATTTTTGTCTTCCAGATAAGTCACGAGAAATGTACCCATATGGCTTTGTGTTTGTTATTAAGCTGTTATTAATGCTCTCTATGCACCTGGATCAGTCTGTACCTGCACTGGTCGCTCTTCCTCTAAAAGTTCTGTTTTCCTTCTTTTGTCTTAGGTGAGTCGCTTCAGTCCGTATGAGTGGCATGCAGAGGAACCAGAGGAGGGCACAACAGAGCTGGGCCCCACCGACCAACCGCCCAATGAGTTTGGAATCTTCAACTCCCTCTGGTTCTCACTGGGAGCTTTCATGCAACAGGGCTGCGACATCTCGCCACGGTGAGGGAAAGGAAATGTATTGTGAGACAAACGGAGTGCTTTGTTGTGTGTGTGTGCCTCTAGACTGAGTAAGAGATAGTGTTGTATATGAGGCTGTGTTCACAAGAGAGTGCGTTTGGGCCGGGGATAGCGTGTGGCTGTCTAACTGTCTGTAGTGTTAGAGTGCTTTAGTATTAGGCTGTGGTGATTCAGACTGTCGTCAATGTGAATCACTCTCTCCGCACTTTTCTAGCTTTCAAGCTGAACTGGACTGCTTCTCGAAGACGGTGTGTTACAGAAGCTTAAGATGTGCCAGGAATGCACACATACATCGACACAAACGTGCACGCGCACAAAAACATGGAGGTGATAAGAACACACCTGCACATCGTCCAATGGTCATGCCTATATGGGTTTGGTGCGGTGGGAGATTTAACAGTTTGCTAGATGTGCATGAATGTTTGATGCAGGACTGAAGAGGCAGAGTCCGGCTGTATTTTTAGAATATTTATAAGAATATGGCATTTTATTATTGATAACCTGAGAATGCAGTTTAGTGAAATATTCATGGCCATCATACTCAAGACCTTTAGGGAGCTAAATCTAAAGAGAGAAGCAGATAGCAAAAGAGTGATAGACGATGAGCTGAAAGGAGGAAAAGGTGTGAGCGGTTGAGCAAAAAGGTGCGTGAAAGAATAATAAGAACTGGTAGCAAAGATGTGAAAGGACACTGCTCACTTTATCACAGACATCGACTCACAGTGGTCAGTGGTTCATGTTATGCTGACGGACGAAGGTGAATAGTTACAAATTCACATTTACTTTTAATACGCGTGGATATGACATTTTTGATTCTGTGTCCTCAACATGATCATGTGCGAGATGATTATTGTTTGTCTTGACTTTGGTGACACTTTAGTGAGAAGCATGCAGTCACTGCTGTGATGTTTTGCCTTCAATGTAAAGCATTTTATAATGATAACGACTGGAGCTTCCTACATTTCGTTAACTTTCCATTTGTTCCAAACAAACTGTTGTTATTACTCTTATAAATATTAAAAGCATTATACGCAGAAACGCATCACTTCCTGTGCAGCAGGAAATAGGGTTTATCTTGTAGGTGTCCCAATTACTAAATGTTCAGTGTAATGTATATTTATGAAAAGGTTTTTCATTTCTTTAACCTCAGAGAGCCTAACTACTTTTCAATATTAACTATAATTCATGTCCAGGCTCACTGACACTACATATAATCTTTAAGAATCTTTTTCTCATCTCAGGGACTTTACTTCTGCTTTAAAACCTCGTTAAATCCAGTATCCTTCAAACATTTCACTTTTGGGAAAGGGATAAAAGTTCTACATCGGTTGCTCAAACTTAATTTTCTTCCTCATCCTCTGCTGCTCATTTGCCCTTCTCCTGCGCTCTTTCATCCATCTCTTTCACACTTTCTCTTTTCCTTCCTCCCCCGCTCCCCGACACCTGTCGTCTCCTACTCCTCCCCGCTATACTGTGACTGACAGGCCAATTCTATCCCCAACACACAAAATGGAAAACACTCACACCAGCTGCACGCGCACACACACACACACACACACACACACACACACACACACACACACAAACACACAAGATATGCACATGAATACACACAAACATTTCACACTCTGACATTGCTTACACGCGCATGCAGAAAAATCACCCACTCAGCAGTTTCACAACAATCCAACGCACGCATGCAGACCTCTCCATCATTGGCAGGACTTGTTATGGATGTGTCTGCGTAAGCTACAGCTGTCATAGCGATAATGTGATACTTAACGTGAGGCCAGTGTTTGTCATACAAATCACCTGACCCCGTCACTTCTAACACAGCACAACTCCTCTGTAGACAAGATTACTGCAGTCGTAAATGCCTGATTTTATTCATACAATGAGAAATCTATAACTCATGTATATTTTCTTCATGGTTTCAAGGAGGTTTCAATGTAAACCCAAGTTTGAAATGTCTTTCTCATAAAACATACATTTATTAAAACAGCAATTTAGTCAGTGTGTCCTTGTCCCTATGGTTATAATTGATATTGTCATTATAACAGTGTAATAAATGACAATATGAAAACAGCGGTTTCGCTCGTAATAATAAACCTGCAGACAGTTATCACCTGCCGCTCCCGTCAACTATACAGAGCTTTATAGTGAGTTCAGCTCATTGTTTAGCTGTCTGGCCCGCAACTTTACTGTTTTGGTTCACTCTTACTGCTCTCATAGAAAGCTTTAAACGAAATACAAAAAACCTGGTGACCATAGTGGAGCATTAGGCAGCTAAAGAACCAGATGTTTCTTTGGAGAGGTTTTTTTGGACCAAAAACAAAGCTACTGTGAAGGAGAGAATATTGGACTGAGATTCAAACGTGATTTCTAGATGTATAAATAAGCAACTGTTTGTGAAAGCGTCTGCCATATTAACTTAAAGAGTGATGATATGTCAATGTTGTGTTCACAACTTGTTTCCAATGTCCCCAAGTGGCTAAAAAAAAGTCAGTTATGGCACATTTAATTAAGATCCTCAGAGGTGGCATCAACAACGGCAAATGTTTGGAAGGAAGGAACCATAGAAGGTGTCATCCAACCACATCTAAAGGCCAAATTGTTTGCCCACACTCAGACTGACAAGCCTGCCGTTGTAGTGACGATATGAGAGCACACATAGGCCCTATGGCCATACAGGATACGTTAGTGCTACAGTGTTTATGTAAACTAGCTACTATAGTTATTGCCATATTTATGATTGGTCATTATTGACCATCCATCAACTGACATGACCAAAGCTTCCTGCCTGAACAAAAACACTTGGTTTTTGTCAGTGTTTCTAAATGGTTCTGAGGTACACACAAACTAAACAGAGAATTTGAGTTGCTCTGCTACACATATTACACACCCCACTCTTTGCAACACATACCCTCCACACCCGTCTATTTAATCTGTCACGCTCTGCTGACTCTTTTGTTCTGCTTAAGCTGCTACTGCTACACCGCTCACTGTAAGCATCCCTACATCATCATCATCATCGTCATCATCAGCTGCATTCACCTGTAGCTGCTGATTAGTTTAGTCCCTTCCTAATCTCTCTACGCGTGAGATTAAGTGTATACTGCAGGGAGTGATGAGGCTTGACTGACTTTCTTAGATATCAAGCATTTACTGTACCTTGTACCCGACATATAACCATTCCACAGGAAATGACTGACTGAAATTCAGTAATGATACAATTTCTGATTCTGCAAGAAAATGAGGAAAGAACTAAAGACATAGGCCTAATGGTAAAAGAGTGAAATTAACTTGTTCATTAGATCCGTTGATGAAGAAATGATATAACCCCGCAGACCAGTCTTTCTGCCATAAAACAAGTGATGGATGAGCCTTCACTATGACATCGTTCTCTGCAGCGACTTTGTCTTGTTCACCTTTGCAGGCAGACAAAGTCATAATGTTAACTTCAGTCAGCAGAAATGTGCTTCAGATATACAGGTATTACCATATCACTCAGAGTATTCCTGCATGCAACTTTCCTTTGTACAGAAATATCAAATATTTGACATTTACTTTCATTACTACATTAAGGATATTGCAAGACACGTTAGTCAATCACTCATAAAGGAGAATGCATAAAAGAATGGGATGATGTCTTGCTAGTTTCTCTATACTCTGCCAGAGTTTCAAATCCACAGGGTCTCAATTACAGAGAATACAGTAGCACTCTTCTGTGTGATGTGTTGATTTAGTCCAGGAAGGCAAATGCAACTTTACAAAGGAATCTGGGCCAGTGGAGCTTTAGTGTCTGTGTGCATCAATGACACAGTAAATTCTTTAAAGGCACTACACAAGGTGGAAATGGTGCAATAATTAAACACCGTTAAAAGTAAGTCAGTTTCTTGGGCTGTCGTGACACAAAATAAACTACTGAATTGATACCATATGAGTCTGAATGCAAAGTTAACTTTTTTTTATTTGGTTGTTATTTTACATTAGTCCTCTGAGAGACTGGTGACTTGCTATGTGTAGGTAGAAGACTCTACATACCGTGCACATTTCATAATGCCTACCGACTACCTTCTTTGCCCCACTATATTATCCTTCACATTATCTGTTACTTTTTCCATCTTCCATACGTTTGACCCGACCGTGGGATGCTCTTTCATGCTCTGCTGTTATCCATCTCATCCATCCTGACACTTGTATCGTCTCTGGCTAGTCAGCAGGGATCAGAGTATTGAGGTTGACATTTACAGTGGAGCTGGGAATAAAGGGAAGGATGCACAGGTAGAGATTTTTTGAGAGTGTGTGCAGTCTCTCTGGTTGGTTATTAACAGTGTATTTGTGTTTTTCTTTCTAAAGGAAAATCTCTTCTGTCTTGTATTATATGTCCTCTTACACACGGGTTGTTTGACTTTATATACTGAGCGTGTCTGTGCGTGAATACTGTGTGGGTTGTGTATTGTGTATTAGGCTGCCATATAGGTCCATTGGTATTCAGTGTGGGTCCCTCTCTCCCTGCTGCAGTCATCTCTGCAGTCTGGGAGACACAGTATAACTATTCAACTCACCCACTTTCTCTCCTCTTTCTTTCTCCATCTATCATTTTTTCTTTTCTTTCTCACAGCCTTTTTTTTGCTCTCTCACTAAATGCCTGTCCCTGCTGCTTTGTTGTCTAATCTCCACCTTAGTTAATTGACATTTTCATAGCTAGAAATGACTCCATGAGTGTGCTGCCAATGTCTGCGTGCTCATGAGACAAACACACGCTGTCTCTTTTGCAAACACCGACTTCTGTTTCCTTCACCTTCCCGATCAAGCAAAAGCTAATGGCTGGAAGCAGACATGAACGCACACGCTCACACACATCTTCAGAGTGACCTTGAGATGGCATTTGCACCACACACACCAGTCATATTTCAGCCCAGGCTTCTAGGTTTGTAATGGCGGCGATTGGCCCGGTCACCTCGCCCAAATGGTGGCGACAAAGTGATGGACATTGAGGTGATGGGACAGGAAAAAAAGTGGAAATCTATAAATGGCATAAGAAAAAGTGACATGTTGTACATTAAGGAAGACCGAGAGTAAATGCGAGAGAGGGAGAGAGCGGTAAAACTGATCACCAGCGAACATCTCAGAGGGATTGGATCTGCCTCTGTCAATAACCATCTGAAATTACAGCTCTCTTGTGTGTGGATGTGCACGTGTGCCTGCTGCTAGGTGAGAGCACTTGTGCACTTCTGGCTGTGTGTGCGTGTGTGTGTGTGTGTGTGTGTGTGTGTGTGTGCGTGTGTGTGTGAGTGTCATGTGTAAGTATTGAGCTAATGGCCTTGGGTATGTTGAATACTTAATGATAGCAACAGATCCAGTTAATGGTTTGACTAACTAACTAGAGTGGAGCACTAAAGCCTACTGATTAATGATCTCAAGGTCACTGACCTGTATTGAATTATTATTTATTATTAGAATAATAAATTGGACACCAGCAACTTGGTAAAAATATTCAAAATTGCCAGGGATTAAAATTCCAGTCTATTATGTATACAAGTAGAATTGAATGGAATAGATCGTTCCCATGGTCACTGATACCCGGTCCAGCTATGTCAGCTATTGCTGATATCGGTCTGACCGATATCAGCAACGGAATCGTTGCATCCCTAGCTTATATGAATCATATCTTTTCTGCTTCACTGATATGATCCCTGTTATTATTTTATTTGCTCATTCCTTCATTATCTGCCTGCTGCATCTAATCGTTGATCTATTAATCAGAATTTCTTTCATGTGTCTGTTTGCCTTTGCGCCCTTCATTCTGCCTCCGCTGCATAGTGTTTCTGCCGGTTTCAATCAGTCAGTCGATTCACTTTATTTCACACCTGAATTCCATGCAAGACAGAGTTGAAAGACAAGAACGAGAAAGGATATTTGTCTGTATTTCTATCTGCATTGGTCTTTCAGTCCTTTATTGTGTACTAATCAAGCATTCATGCTTCACTACACCCACAAATTTGTTAACATGTCTTTCACCATCACTTTAGAAAATATGTTTTGTAAGCACCCCAATCAGATAACAACAAAAACAGTTTCATTTCCTCTGTCTGCATGTCTTAATGAACAGGGAAATTAGAATCACAATAACATTTTCACGATTTGCATAATCAAATGGAACTTATGTCACTCGTGATGTCTGGTGTGTCCAAAGTAGTTTGCAAATTTTATTTCAGAATTTTTCCTCGATCAGGAGCCCAAAAAAATAGCATTTGTTGAAGAAAAAATGCCCGTTTAGTAAAACTTTACACAATATGTAAAACTACTGTATAATATGTGGTATTATGTCATAAAAAATAAGATGTTTGTAGATCGGTTTACGGTTTTCATAATGTCAATGGACAACAACTATCCTGCGCTGGCTCATGTTGTTGTTTTTGTCAGCATGTCTGCTTGTATTTGTGTGTTTGGTTGAGTCAGCATCAATCTACTTTAGTACTTGTTTGTGTTTGTTTTTCTGTGTGTGTTTGAGTATATTTGTGTGCTCTTGTTGTGGCAATTACATTAAGAGGTTTTTCTTCTCAGATGATTGTGATAACTGTCATACTCGTAAGAAGCCAAACAACATAATCTGAGGAAATAAGTTGATGATTAAACTACGGGAAAACATCTCTGTCTTCCATTAGTCCTCATAAGAATGAAACTAAAACACACATGCAAGATCATATGCACACAGCCTCAAACTGCAGTCTCTCGTATGTCAGGTGAGGCTGACATACGGTTAAATGTAGATGAAAAGAAACTGTATCGCTCGGAACTATGTGTATGTGTGTGTGACAAAGTGTGTGTGTTCGAGAGAGAAAGAGAGATAGAGAGAGAGAGAGAGAGAGAGAGAGAGAGAGGGGAACAGCATGCCATTAATCTTTCACACAGAGGATTGGGAAGGCAATCTGTTGGCTATCATAGATGATACATTACCCGCCATAGAATGAGTCACCTGTTGCATACCAACATACACAACACAACTACACACACAGGCAACACAGACATTCACACTGCCACAAACACACTGACATGTCACATAAAGAATCAAGGACATCACTCCCAAAGCTCATCCACGTACACTAAAATACACTTTTAACAGGAAGGAAACATGATGTGCTCATACGAACACACGAACTGCATGCATGCGCACTCTATCCAGTCTCATTTAATTCCAGCCTCCAGAAGGTAAACTTCACTCCAAGGCCAAACACTGGTGAATACCTCCACTCTTTTTTCATTCACACACACAAATAAATCAAGTACAACACATTTAGAAAGAAACATGCTGTCAATCATTTTGTCCTCAACCAATTTATTTTTCTCTTCTCCGTAGGATGGTTGTCTTTCATTCCCACGTGGATAAAGAACCATTTCAGATGTTCTGTCTTATATTACAAACTCATGGCCACACACAAAATGGCCTTACCCTAATGATTTGATGTGGTAACTCAACAGTACAATTTATTTGATCAGCATCAGAAACCTTACTGAACTTGAGTAGTCAAGATAGAAATAGGGTGTCAAATCGAGGGTGATTCATTTCTGTTCACTGTAGTTGAATGTTATCTTGTCGCTACCCTAAATAAATTAGATTCAAAGATGCACTGTATGCATTCAGGGTAATTTGTGGACCCTGAGAAATCAATATGTCAAGCAAATAGCTACGTACTGTACAGTAAGATAAGCAGTTTGGTGTTCAATTTGGGATGACAACGCTAATGTAAGAAAGGAGTACCCCAATCAGCCGATGAACAACAGTGTTTACATGCACTTATTCCCAGGTTTCAGCTGAAGTCTGATTTGTTTAACATGTCTGAATAATGTGGTTTGGGTTACCAGAATACTCTTTTTATTTAAAGCACCGGCCAAAGAAATTGAAAAGATGGTCCCTAAACACTCCACTCATTACCCAATAGGTATCGAACGATTATTGGCTGCAATATTCATCACTTTTACGATTAACGGAATCGTATATTTTTATAAAACAAGTCGATTTAAAAGTACGCTCTGAGGCACCTCGCCTCTCCGTTTGAAGTCACCGCTCTCTGGTGTCGCTCAATGTCCCGCCCACTGCACTGACTGGTTACGTGTTACGAGTAACAGCCTATCAACACTGAAGGATAGTGTGCCTCTGACGGGAAAAGTCAACTTGCGCATTCGCAGATTAGAGCTGCTCCGGTGGACGAGCAGAGCTCTCTGTCAAGTGTGAGGCAACAGATATTGCTGAAGTTGCAAAAAAATATCACAGTCATCTATGCTGAAGTTGCACAAATACCCAGTTGTCCGGCCATGGCCTTCACAGCAAAATAAAAAAAAGAAGAAAAGCAATTACTGGATAGATGCTCTAAAGAAAATGTCTAAGAGTGCAGTACCCTCAACCACCACCAGGGAAGGCAGTCTGCAATACATGCAAAGAATGTGTCCGCGTGGGATAAGCTTCAAAAGTTCTCTTTTCCAGAATTGAATTAAACGTATATGCTTAAATGCATTTCAGCAGTTTTGTGTTATTCTAACTTTTTGCCACAAGGATTTTCATTTTTATGGCAGTATATCCCTTTCAAATATTAGTAATCAGTCTCCTTGATTGCTAATAATCGGTTACAATATTGGCCCAGAAAAAAACATAACAGTCGACCCCTATTGCCCAATGCTCCCGTAGTTTTTCTTAATGGGTCAAACACATAGGATAAATTCTGCTCAAGTGATTAATAACTTAAAGCCCAACTGAATTGAAATAGCTTCTTTTTTTATTGCTACAGCATATCTGCCCTGTAAATCACTTGTCCTGTGTTCCCCAAACATGAACCACTTCATGTTCTGCTCCTTAGCATGTTGACCAGACAAAGGAAAAAGTGTGCTACTAAGGTTTTGCAGTTTGCAGGCTAGTTAGCTTTTTAATACTAGAAAACTACAAAAAGGAATGAAATGGCATTTCAGTTGGACTTTAAATGGATTCCTTGCATTTTATAGTCAGTTAAAGTGACACTACCAACATCTAATGTACAAAAAAAATCAATTAATGTTCCTGTTCTTGAACTCGACAGGTTCGTGAGATAAAAGCACTATGATTCACCACATTTTGGTGCTCACAATGATGCAGAGCGGAGAAGTGCACTGCCCTTGAACCTTCTCTCCATCTCTTTATCTCTGTCTTCCTATTCCTTCCTTCACTGTGGCCTGCTTTTATCCTCCACCCTTCCCTTTGGATGTCCACTTAAATCACACAGTCACTCCATCAGGTCAGATTAAAAATGCTGTCACAGCCCGTTTACTAGCTAACCAATCAAATCACACGCTCATGTTGGGCATCGTCCATTGCCTGAGTCTCATTTTCAGTGCAAAACTATCGCTGTCTTTCCATCATGAAGTCTTATTAATTTTCCCGCTGTCATCTAATACGTATAAAATTAAACAGCTCTTTCTGAGGAGAATCCATACCGTGTATGCCAGGTTCATTAATTCAGGTAAACAGATCAATGCCTCAAGGACACATGCTATCAATCTATATTTGCATGTGTGTGTGTGTGTGTGTGTGTGTGTGTGTGTGTGTGTGTGTGTGTGTGTGTGTGTGTGTATGAGGATTAAGAGGTGTGCTGGCTTCCGAAAAGCAGCAGAATGTCGAGTTGCTCCAAAAGGTGACATCTTATGCTGAGTCAGTCATCAATGTACCTCTCAGCTCTCTCACTCCTCTGTTCTCTTTACAACCCAACCCTAAAACTATCTTATATATCACGGCTTTCACATCAGGGTGGTATTTATTACCAAATGGCTACCTGTCTGAGAAATGTCTGGCCTTATTTTCTGACTGCGTGTAAAAGGAGCTATGAATGTCACCCAAATTTAGTTAAAGTCGCTATAATCAATATTTTTTTTATATTAACAATGGCTCAAATGATTATGTGCGATGTGAAAGGGGTCACTCGTGGAGAGGCACCAGCAGATAATTAGCACTCATATCAGCTATTTACCTCAGCTCTGAATTAAAAAATGAATTAAAGTAAATGAAATACATCAGTCAATTGACATTTTAAATATCTGCCATCTGAATATAAAAACATAAACTGTTATAAGAGTGGAAGTTAGGTGATTCAAAGAGACATATTTTCAAATCACTGATTTACTGAGGAGTGCAAATAACTTCAATGTATTCATATTCACTCTGAATGTTTTCTTGAGCTACACACAGACTTGAAAGGGGAATGGTACAAAACATTTAGCTTGTCATTCTCTGTGAGTGTGATGGCTCTCCAACATTTCATACTGAAGCAAAACTGAGGAAACTGTAAAAAAATTAATTTCGCCAGTATCGTCTCCTTTTTCTTGTTGACTCTTTCTAAACTGCGGATATTTTATGTCGCTGCGTGTACCCATTAGAACTTCAAGGTCTTTTGTTGACTACAGCGCTTAAAAGAAAACATACCATCTCCCATCTCTCTCTCTCTCTCTCTCCCATCTCTCTCTCTCTCTCCCATCTCTCTCTCTCGCTCTCTCATTTTCTCTAATATGCTCACTCTTGCCTGTCCTCTTCCATTTTACTAGTTTGTACAAACAAAATGAATTGCCACTTACTTTGATGCTTCAGCTCACAATTGGTAGATAAAGAGAGTAAACATGGAGAAAGAGAAAAGAGAATGAGATTGAGAGAGATGTTTCATGTAGCCTTTGTTATTGTTAGTGCTGAATTGGTTCGAGGCCTGAAAGACAACTACTTTGGCGCAACTGTCATTTTTACAGTTATGCATACAGTGGTGCCGAAAATGCTTTGTAATACTTATGGCGTGTTGTGTTGCATCTCTCTGACTCAGGAACTAACCTTGATTATGTTTCCTTCCTCTTTCTGTTCACTTCATCCCTTTATCCTTCACCTTTCTCTTGTCCATCATCCTCTACTCGTCCTGTTCATTTCTCATCTCCAAATCCTTTTTGTTCCTTCCTCATTCTTAACCTTTTGCATCTCTTTGTCCCTCTTTCCCTCTTCCTTGTTTTCTCCGGACCTCTCCAACGTCTGTTTTCTACCCAGGTCTTTGTCTGGACGAATTGTTGGAGGTGTGTGGTGGTTCTTCACTCTTATCATCATCTCCTCCTACACAGCCAACCTGGCTGCTTTCCTCACTGTGGAGAGGATGGTCTCACCCATAGAGAGCGCAGAGGACTTGGCCAAACAGACGGAGATAGCCTACGGGACACTGGACTCAGGCTCTACTAAGGAGTTCTTCAAGGTAAGGACTCCACACGCTCTGCTCATTTGCTTGAATCCTTCAGACTTGTGTTGGTCATGTATGTATACGCAAGGAATTTGACACCGTCTTTTACGTTTAACTAAGTTAAGTCAAGTTAATTTGCTTCTGAGCTGAGTAGCCAAAAGCCAAAAGGTCTCAATGCTGATACTGCTATCAATCCCAACCAGTACTGCACAGCTGCTTTTAAACATACAGAACTCTATTTGAAATTCTAGTCAAAATTTTAAGTTCCAGATTCTTCGCCAGAAACAGTTTAAAAAACTTACGTAGCGAAGAAGAAGATAAGCTAGCAAACATGTCAACAATGCAGGTTCCATAATATTTTGAAAATATATATTTTTTGCAAATGTTTTTGAAGAATGAAAAGTATTCAACTTGTCTGTTAGCTCTCATAGATACACACAATGTGTTTTGGTGTGAAACATTGATTGTAAACATAACGTTGTGTGTTTGTAAGAAATCTCCTCTGGGCCCTTTTAAGAAATAGATAAGTCAATTTTAGTCAATTTTCTTAGATATTGCTTGTGGTCTTTATTTCGTTCTAAACGGCCATTGTGTAAATGTGATGGAGCACAATATGTCCCTCGGAGGTGGAAAAATGCCATTCTACTTATGCTTTGCAGCATTCATCACCTCCATTCAATCCATATTGCATTATTGTTCACTTATTGTACAGCATAAGAAAAGGGGAGTAAACAAGGTGGAAGGGGAAAAGTCCAGTGTCAGTCGAGAAGGTTGGATCATGTACAAACAAACAACACAATCTTAAAGTTCTCCTGAAATACAATGACAGTCAGTAAGAGGAAGCAAATGTGAGGGAGGTGTTTCATTTATTGAAGCCAGACAAAAGCCAAGCAGCAGAAATCAGCTCTGACTGTAGGTGGGACAAGGACAAGTGACTAATGACAGTCTAAACCAATTTACAAAAGTCCAGGTGGGTGGAATGTCATGAATGGATGACTTTTTCCTGATCTTGAATTAAGAGCCTTACATTTTGGGAGTGACGCTAAGCTGAAATGGTTGACTTGATGGCTTTATCCAAGTTCACACCAAGGTTTTGGGGGAGTGCTAGAAGAAAAAGGACCAGCGTGGGATCTTATTCCTTTTGATTAAAATTCAAACGTCTGAAATAGAACAATGTTTGTTTATCACACCCCTGTTGCTTTGAGTCACTTCCCAACTCTGTCAAATAAAGCAATGATCTTACCAGCAATTATAAGTGAAGTAGAGATGGACAAAAGAGGTGGACAGAGCTGGAACAGAATAGACTAAAGGGAGCAGGAAATTATAGCAGAGTGGAGTGAAGTGGCCCAGAGGAGACCTGTAGTGGCTTCACCCATTAACATATTCACCCATGTGGATTGCAATTACATAAGTACTCATAAACATAAAAACACACATGAGCACAATGCTGATGAAGACAAATATTTATTTTCTGCAGACATGGGCAAAAACACAATCGTCACCACATGTGTACAAATACGAATCTGCGAAGTCATGCTCTGTTGAGAAATTGTTTGTGTGCTCATGCATTGTGTACGAGTATATATACCAATTTACATTTATGCTTTGCAGATATGTGTGCACTAGTGTGTGTATTTGAGTGTGTGGAGGAGGGGGAGGTTTAGCAGACAGTTTGTGCTTCTGTGAGCGGCTCTGGCATCATCAACATAACGAGCGGGCTGAAATCTGTGGAGGGTGAAAAAGCAATTTACTCTCCCATAGCTGAGGGGGATTCGCCACCACCATTAATTATCTGTGTCTGTGTGTGCGTGAGTATATTTGTGTGTGTACATACGCATGCCTATATGCATATTCGGCCACATATGTATGCGTGTATATGTGCAGGTGAGTGTGTGCGTCACTTCTCCCACAGAGCAGATTTGTGTGTGCGAAATGTATATTTAAAAGTGTGCGCCATGGTGTGGACGCCTGAAGGTGACTTGCAGCATCCATTTCCTCCTTCACCCTCGCTCATTGTTAAAGAATCTGGAAAGAGTCACACCGCCGCATTGTCACACATCCATCCCTCAAGGCCAGGCGCTGCTTTATATGTGCACAGTCATCATCATCATCAATGTCTCTCTCTCCCTCACTCATTCTCACTCTCTCTGACTCACACACACACACACACACAGTCAGATACAAATACACACAGTGCACAACACACATTAGTGCATACACATTTTTCTGTGGCCAGACAGAGAAAACGGAGGATAGAAAAATAAGAGACAGATGGATGGACGGATCAAACTTGAGGAATAAGGAAGATAGAAAGGGCTGGAGGTGTAAAAATAAGGGGATGCTGAGAAGGTTTTTTTAATCGATGATGGTAAACAGAGTGAGAAATGATAAGAGAAAGAATAGAGAGAGAAAGAGAGAAAAGGTAGAATGGAGAGAAGAGGGACCTGCTGGTCCTCATAGATATGAGTGACATTATAATGGAATAGTTGTCCGTCACGCACTTGTAACACACTTACAAAGGCGTACACACCATCCCCCGGGCGCTGGTTTCCATGGCTGAGTCCGTGGCTTGTCGCTTGCAGAGCGACAGAATAACGCTTAATCACCAGGAGAGAAAGAGAAGAAAGAAGCAGGATGCTTGTGGAGGATGACAGTTTGACTCCTCGGCTTGTTATTTTCCCTCTTGAGTGAACATGTGAACACATAAATTCCCACGTACACATATAGACTGGTGCACAGAACTGCACACTCACACGTACACACACACATATAAATATATATGGTATACACACAATACAATCTATTGCATCATACCGGACCAATGTCCTCTGACACTAGTCCTCTGAATTTCCTAACGGCACAACCAGATCAGTATGCCACTAATCCAGTCATAAACTCATTTAAAGTAAGACTGATGCTTGACTTGCCAATGGAGATGCAGTGTTACATTTCAAATGTGGTTCTAAATGTCATTATGTGCCAGAGGATCAAAATGGAAGATGGAAGACAGAGCCCTCCATCAGAAGTGTAATTGTATTCAAGAACTGTAAGAGGGAAAATCAGCCTCAGCTGTTTGCTCCACATCATAAGACACTGGAGCAATAAATGAAATGCAGTAAAAGCATATAGACTAATAATACACTTTGTACGAGTTCAATCTCAGAAGTATGTTGTTTAGATTGTCGAAGCAAAAAAAAGCACTTCTCCCTAATACATTAACACAAATGAATGGTATTGTGTTCAGTAGCATTGTAGTACTACTCAGATTCATCCTTTTTGTCTCAGTAAGCATGGCATGTGAGAGAAACATCTGACACTTTGGGCATCAGTTTGGTGTGAATGGACACCCATAGGTGGACACAGAGCACGGACATGTCAACAATAAGACGGCATTCTTAAATGGTAAGGCTGACGTTCACTATTTTTCTGAGGGACCACAAATTCTTTGAGAAGCCAACAAGGTGTTAGTTTGTTTCTCAGTACTTTTAAATGTTCCCTACCCTGTTTGTGTGTCTCTCAAATCCAAGCCCATTCATCCCTGTTGAAGACACAAAGCCTTTAAAACAGGCCATATCAAAGGGCTAAATAATCTACTCATACTGCTGGGCACTGTAGTTTTTAGCAAACAGTTTCTAATCAGAGGTAAATTGTTAATTTGTCTGGGACTATTTTCAGTGGTGGATTAATACACATTTGGCTATTGAGTATTTACAGCTACAGCGCCGTGTATAAGATTGACTCAAAATAAACTACAGTTACCATGTTCATGGTGATGAAGGAACATGATACCCATTGAAGCTAATGTGTTTTTCTAGTTTTTGGACAACAATTGAACTCTATGGCACAGAGGAATAAGCTTCTTGGCTACACAGGCAAAACCTGTTTGTAGGATTACTTCAGCATTCAGTGATGTTCTCATTTTGTCAAACTGAATCCTGTTACACACGGTCACTTGAAGACAGAGTCTTGGTGATATCTTCTAATACTGTGCATCATCAAGTACGATCCTTGCAGTGAACACAACATGCTGTCAGGCGAATAGAGCGCACTGCCTTCTGCAGTCACTTCACACAGCACATGTTCACAACCTTAGCAATAACTTTACTTTAACTTAACTTTTTACTTATAGGCTGTCTGGTCAATGACAACAGTTAGAGTTAGATTCATGGGAAGTGAGATGGTTGGGTTAGTTTGAAAATATCAGGGTCAGAGCCAATCAGAGGCAGAGTAGGGGCATTTAGTCTCTTAGTCGGTTTCAAGTCAAATCATTCAGATACAGAGAGACAGTGGGTTTTTCAGGAAATTATTACCAAGGTCTGGACCATATGGCCATGAGCGGTATGGCCTAGATGGACTCTCTTCCCTTGGCAGTCTTCTCCTCACTGGACTATGAAAACTATCATCTGTGAGACAATCTGGCCTCGTATGTTAGCAAAAAGATGCCCACTCATTCCTAATTAACATCTGCTCTCTCCTCTTCCCCCTCCTCCACACCACAGAGATCCAAAATAGCCGTATACGAGAAGATGTGGTCATATATGAAGTCTGCCGAACCGACCGTCTTCACCAAAACCACAATGGAGGGCGTGGCGAGGGTCCGCAAATCCAAGGGGAAATACGCTTTCCTCTTGGAGTCCACCATGAACGAGTACACGGAGCAGCGCAAGCCTTGTGACACCATGAAAGTCGGGGGGAACCTGGACTCCAAAGGATATGGGATTGCTACGCCGAAAGGCTCACAGTTAAGGTGGGTGGAATAGTGTAACAATAGGAGACAGTAACAAAGCTGATACTGTCCTATTGCTGCGATATTCCACCTACCCTGCTGTGCCTTTTACACTTCACCTAGATTAACCTGTCACTGCTGTCAGGTGAAAATCGCCCTCAACAAATGAAGAATTGAGTTACAGTTGACCAGTATTTGGATATTGATTGTTTCTCACGAGTACTAAATTCCCTGTAACGATTTTGGCACCAGTCCAATTTATGTATTCCTTATCATTATAAACTCCAAAAGCAAAGAAGCAGTTATAGATTCTCACCCAGCAGCAGCGATATAAATATGACAAAGTATGTTAAATATGCAGATTACGTGTTTCATCCTCTCCTGTTTGTTTAATTCCCTGATTTTTTTGACATCTTCTTACATTTTTTTTTCCATTCGTCCGTGCTTGTCCTCACTTTTTTTCTGCTACCACTCTGTTCATTTAGGGCCTTTTAGCTCCATTTCTGTGTCCTCTGTCACTGTCATTCATCCATCCCTGTATGGTCACATCCCATCTTTCTTTCCTCTTTTAACCACTCTGTTTCTCCACAGGGCCACCTTACAGGTAACTTTGTCCATTTGTCTGCCGTCTCATCCATTCGTTCCTTTCATCCTCAGTGATGGTAGTCATGATGGTGATGATAATGATGATGGTGATGATGATTATGATTATTATAGGAGAGATTTATTCACTCAAAATGACTGCAAGGAGGGGCAGAACCTCAGACTGCTGCCGCTACATCCAAAGCCTTGAGGGGGAATTTATAGAAGAACAGGAGACAAAAAGTGAAAAACAGGAAGTAGAGGGGCCTGGCCAATGGGGGGACTAGAAACTAAACATAATACAGGATCCCACATCAAAAATACTGAGTCACAAATGAGAGAAAAGAAAATAGTTCTTCAATTTTACACAAACTAAATAAAGAACATATTAATGGTAATTGGACAACACCAAAATAAACCCAGATCAGAAAGAAATCAGTAGTTTATTTTTAAAAAGAGACCATATGCTGGAGGAAATGATGAGAAAGTGATTGAGTTTAAGTTCTAAAGTTGGTCCTTTTGTTTAGATTTTCCCTCAGCAGATACTTGTTTATCCAGGCTTGTTAACTTGAGCCTACAGTAACAGTCCCAGTAGGTTTAACTGAGGTATTCTCTCAGTGCAAATAATTAATTTTTCAGGTGACTGTGACAGCAGTATAGTGAGACTTTATCTTTACGATGTTACAAGTGACTGCCCAGGGAAAATAATTGACTAAATTCAACAAAGCCGGACCACTTGCTCTCTCTTCTCTACCTCCATCTCTCTCTGTCAGCATTTCAGATTTGCCTTATGAAAGGCAAATCAAAACAGCACATCAGCCTCACATCCTGTCCTGTAACTTTCCCCTGTGTGCGGTGCAAACAAGTTCCACTAAACCCCAGTCACTGTAGTTTATTCCTTGTTATTTACACAAAGGTTTTTTCCGTTTATGAGGGAAAAGTGACAGACAGCGGGTGGATAGGTCCCTTTTTTTAAGCCCCCATCAGAACACATTTCTGGAACTATCCACGGTTGTCTCTGGCTTCTCTCAATCAGCGGAAACCTGATCTAACAGGTGCACACGAGGCAGGAAAGTGTGCATGTCAGGTGAGCCTGCCTCTCCTCTCAGTGCACTAATCACAGCGTTAATTTGACTTGATGTTGATGAGGAGATTGAATACTCTGATGATTGAAATGGATGTTAGGACTGTATGTTTTTCTGAAGTATAGCTGCTTTTGATATGATTGTTATGTCACTGAAAAAAGATATGTTTGAAATGTTTTCATCCATACCTCTTACGTTGATGAGATCAGTCATGGTTTGTAGATTAGATCGCCCCAGAGAACACTCTCTCTTTCTGAATCTCTTAAATATCTTTACTAAGAGAGGTGAACCCATAGAAGGCCGGTGTTTTACTCTGACTTTCCTAATTTGTCCTGAACTGACAACCTTTCAGTCACAAGCCAGCTCCTACCTGCAGTCTACTGACACACTCTGTGATGAGATAGGACTTCCAGATAGACGTGTACAGACAAAGAGGCAGGCTAACAAACAAGCAGACAGCGACTGCAGTGACCTTTGTTGTATAGATTTTCACGGCTGATTACAGCATCGCACAAACAAAAGAGTGGACAACAGAGGGTTGTAGCAAGAGGAACAAAGTATTTTAAGGGTAGCTGTTAAAAACAAAGATGTAGCGAAGCAGGAGAGACGGGCCAAAATGTATTTACAAAGGGCATGCAGGGAATAAGCTGACAAAATCATTCAGCCCCTGCAGCCGTGTTTTATAAACACTTTTCTGGACATCGCAGTAAGGGAGCAGACACGTATTGAGGCAATGGAGAGACATTTGCAGAAATAGTGAATTGGTAAGAGTTGGAGCAAATTAAACATTCTGGTTCTTTATATCTCATAAGACTGCCGTTGGGTTGTCTGTCTTATCAAAGGCGGTGCATTAATATAAAGAGCTTACACGGATACATGTGCACACACATGAAAAAGCATGAAATGCAATATCAGGAATGCATGAAATTCCTGATATTTATCTCTGTGTCCCCTGATTTTGTTTGGAGGTCAATCCCTTCAGGGGTGCTGTATGAAACTGGAGTCACGCACACACACACACACACAAACATACAAAACCACAGATTGAGAGTAGCAGTAAGGCAGGAGAGCATCAGGAGGGGACAAGAGCACCATCAGCAGGCTGCAGAGAGCTGGTTAACACACTTAATATTACAATCTCACAGTCACTGCGGAACATCCTGTGTTAGTGCAGCATCCTGTACAAGAGAGCCAATAATGACATGAAAGCTCAAACAAAACCATTTTAGGAAGTATCTTAATTAGACAGAGTCAAAGAGAAAGACGTTGCCTGGGGTGCATCCTTCCCCACTAACCCACCTTTGTCCCCTGAACCCCTCTAATTTCTCCCCCCCACCCCCCACCCCACTCTGCTCCCTCTCCTTCTCTTTTCCCTCCCTTTTTTCCTCCTGGCTGTGATCCACGTCCATCTTGTCTGTCTGTCCCTCCAACCTCTGACCAAACTATCTTATCTGTCCCTCCTTTTTTACTTAAAGAAATGCGGTCAACCTGGCCGTGCTAAAGCTCAACGAGCAGGGCCTGTTGGACAAATTGAAAAACAAGTGGTGGTATGACAAAGGAGAATGTGGCAGCGGGGGAGGGGATTCCAAGGTTAGCCCTCTCTGTCTGACCACACCACCACTAGGGGGACAGGGGCCGCTCGCCGGCTAGCTGGCGGCAGCCCCTGTTCCGTGAGTGTAATGCATGCATCTGCCCTGGCAAGAGTCAAGCAGCAAAGAGGGAGGGCAAAAGTGACACCCTAAAATCTCCCTGGGACAACCCTGCAGCTTCAAAAATAGGCACAATGTTGCATCTCCTGTCAGTGAGGTGTGCCTTTTTATACAAAAGGTTCAGACGCAGTGACAGAGGTACAACACTTGAGCTTGTTGAGACAGAGAAAAAGAAAAACCCTAAAAAAAGAATAAAAGCATTCGAGTGAACCAACATTCTTTTTTAAAAGATCAATGTAATATAATTGCGTGTTGAATCATCAAAAATGTGTTAATTTTCAGTAACATGCAGTGAAATTTGTCCCATTTGCCGGTGAGTGCGTGCCAAGTTAAATCAAGCACACGTCATGATAATAACCATTTTCAAATGTGTTTGGCACCGATCTGGTAATGCCCGTCTGAAAGGACAGAGTGTGAAGGTGGAGAAATGAAGACAATTACTATCAAGACAGGAATATTCGCACCCCAGTGGCAGCTCTGGGGAGAGGAGAGAGAAGAAGGAGACTTGAGTGAGAATCAAATTGCAAGAAGGACAGAGAGAGGCTGAGAAGATACATGGCAGATAAAACAGGTTTTAAAACGTCTAATGGGAAAACGAGACCTAAGAGAGAGTAGCTCTTTTGAGCTCAGGTTGACTTGAGGCAGAGGGGAGGATGAATAATTGATAGCAGCAGAATGCAATCAAAGGATAAAGTTTCAGTGCCAATTC
Source organism: Anarrhichthys ocellatus (assembly GCF_004355925.1). Lineage (NCBI taxonomy): Eukaryota > Metazoa > Chordata > Actinopteri > Perciformes > Anarhichadidae > Anarrhichthys > Anarrhichthys ocellatus. The sequence goes on along the minus strand of NW_022280054.1, from coordinate 4,788,302 downwards.
ATTTTGTAGATGTTGAGATTTTTATATTGGATAAGTTTAAACTTTGACCTGCTGGTGGCACTAAATGAAAAAGTCAGATGACTACTAAAGTCACTACTAAAGTGCCCTCTGTTCAAAATTTCATGCCAATCGATCTATAAATTGTAAAGATATTTCAGTCTGGAACAAAGTTGTGCACCGAATGACAGCCAGACAGACTGAACCACCTGACAGTTGCCTTTCAGTGAAAATATGTGCTCGGGATGCAAAGTGCCATATGAGTGCAACAAGAAAAGATTATATCTGTAACAAGATCGGAGTTTCCTGTTGCCTCGTCTGTAGAGTTTATGAAATCAGCTACACATTCAAACCGGCCTCGATGGAGCTCTCTCTCTCCCAGTTGTAGCACAGTGCTAGCCTGATGCCAATAGCCCTGACTTAACAGTACTTGCCTCTGGCTTAGTGTAGGATCAGCTGGGGCAGCATGGGTGTGTTACCTGAAGTGACAAAGGTGGGTCCCACTCATATGTCTGTAGCTCGCCTTAGCTCCTCGCTCCCCCCAGCCCCTCCTCAACGAGCATACACACATGTACTCAGTGGGATCCATCCTAGGTCACTTGATGTGAACAAGTACTTTTCTGTGTAACTGAGCTGTGCAATGCAAATGTGAAATATCCTAATAACATAAAATAACATGACCTATGATGTTATTTATGTTATTTTTACACGCGAAGAACCCCGGTAAACCTTGCAGTTTTGAAACTGAGCGAAGCAGGAGTCTTAGACAAACTGAAAAACAAATGGTGGTATGACAAGGGAGAGTGTGGACCCAAGGACTCTGGAAGTAAGGTCAGTCTCACGCTGCTGCGGCCCTCAGAACGCTAGCCTGAAACTCTCATCCTGAATACGCTCCAGATTACTGCAACTACTGTTTTAGTAATAGTCAATATTTTCAGTCAGCCTGAAATATATCTTAAATGTGCTCCACAGTAGACTTCACTGTCCATTTAGTGATTCCCTGCAACATTTTCCTATACCTCTACTTTAATGCTGAACCACATTTACCTAAATATGCATCAGAATAACTCAAATTTGTGTTCAGTTTCTGTAGCAATCTGTGGCAGTCCCATCTTCATTACAGTTAGCATTAGCAATGCAATGTCAATTTTGATTATAATCAGCCAATTTTCACTTGCATGTTTTTTTTAAATCTCACACACTAGCGCATTTTTCCAGATGAGAATATTAGTTAGATTATGAATTTGTATTAGTAGATACATTAGATTACTTTTCGCATTAACAACTTAGCAACTATAGGCTTTTGCCTCAATGTTTAAGCTTTAATCAGGAAATCTATTTATTTCTTGGAGTAACGTCTGGTCATGCTTCATTTTACAGGTCCATATTTTTTAGATAAAATCTGGTATAAAGACTTCAGTGCACAGCAGTTCACTTCATATGGATTTTGTTAACAGACAAGCATTCAATTGTATTATCAATTTAACATAGTATATATTAATACTGAATTAACAAAGAAATGGGTTTAAGTGGAGCAGTTCTTTAGTCTGGAAATCAACAACTGCATCTATGCTCAACACAACCTTAACTTTAAGTAAATTCACCACCAAACTCCATTTTAAAAAAAGTATTTAGACTCAAATGATGTAGTTTGTTCAAGAGGATTCCTACAAAATGAGTAGAAAAGTATGGACCTGTAACATATAGTGTTGCTCCCTATAGAGTATGAGCTGCTCTACTGTAGATGTTTAGACTATTGGAGCATTTCCATTCTATTAAAACTGCAGTGAAAATCATCAGCGCTCAGATTAAAGCCTGCTCTTCTTGACCTGATTTAAATGTTTATTCAAGCTGTTTTGATATCATGTTACCATGCTGCAGTTGTAGAAATGTTCTGTAGTTATAATGACTGTTACAGATGTGTAGTATGTAGTATGTTGTGGTGATAGTCGTAATAATTGTAGAAAAGTAGAATGTAGTTGTATGATAACTCATAATTAAGTGATAACAAATGTAATTTCAGTGGCATACAATAGTACATTTGCAAACGTATAACACTAAACATTGCTTTTTTTCTGTGACAATCTCCATTTCTGTGTCTAACCAACTGTATCTACTGTTTCTCTCTGCTTTTCCCCCACCTCTTTTCCCATACGCTCGCCCCCTATTCACTTCCCTCTCCTGCTTTCTTACTTCCATTATTATCCTCTTCTCCCATCTCTCAAATTTTCCTTACACCTCTTGTCCCTTTTGCCTATCTCCTCTCCTTAATCACATATTGTCTTTTTCACACACCTACCTCAACATCCTCCATCATCGTCCCACTCTGCTCCTTCGCTCCCTTTTGTTTTTCATTTTTCATCCTTTTTCCCTTCTTTTTTTCCTTTAACTCCATCCCTCTTATGCCTCCTTTACCTCAACCCTTCCTTTTCTTTTCCCCGTCACACCACTCTTCCCCAAACCTCATCCTACTGCCTCTCTCCAGGACAAGTCATCCCAGGCTCTCAGCCTGTCCAACGTGGCGGGGGTCTTCTACATCCTTGTGGGCGGCCTGGGCCTGGCCATGCTGGTGGCCCTGGTCGAGTTCTGCTACAAGTCACGGGCCGAAGCCAAGCGCATGAAGGTGGACCTTAGCCCCCCCCACTGCCCCAGCCCCTCCCCCAGCACCCAGAATCTAGCCACTTATAGGGAGGGGTACAACGTGTACGGCTCCGAGGGGGTCAAGATATAGGGGTAGGATTTAGAGGCTCCCATATAGGTGGGGTTATGGTGGTGTTGATCATGGTGGTGGTGCTGTAGATTATTGTATTGTCAATGTAGAGGCTGACGCAGCAGCCCCACGCAACCGTGTTGTTCTTCATGTGGTGATGAGGATGTGGTCAAGCATTGTGGAACCAATGTAGCTTTTTATGTTTCGTGAAAGTTTTTGGCTGTTTTGTTTCTTTATTGACCTAATATTTCTTAGATTTTTGGGTTTAAATTTGATTTGTTACATTTTTTTAATTTTTCATTCTACAGCATTTCACCCCTGGCTAGATTGGGGTTAGATTTGTGTGACTACAGATTTGGTTCCATCGTCTTTGGCTGCAGATGATGATGATGATGACATTGATGCTCTTGGCTCATGACATGATTAGGCACCTGCATTGTAATTTTAGCTAATAGTTAACGAAATAATGACAGCGAAGGGATGCACAACTCCATCCTCAGGGACTAGAGCTGTGCTAAGTACATTTTTGTATACTGTATAGCGCTGCAACTAACAATTATTTTCTTCATCGATTAATCTACCAAATAATATCCCAATTAAGTATTAATTAATTAATGAACAGTTATATTCATTGTACTATCACATAAGTCAAGAAAAGCAGGAAATCCTCACAAAAGAAGATGAAACTACAGCAAGTAAAATCTTAAACTATTTTAAGTTTGTAGCAATAGTCTACATTGACACTTCACTACCCTGAGAGCACTGTTACTGTGGTGTTCCTCATTAAATTTAGTTTTGCTTCTAGCTACAAAATAATTAGCTAACGTGTTGGCGTCAACTATCACTAATTTGGGTCTGAATAAAACTTTTTCAGCCGTAATGTGATAGATATTTCAGGACTTCAACAACACCATTAAGTTGTTTTTATGTCAGTGGATGTCTGCCGTAATTTTGGTAACTAGATTAGTAGGACCCCTGTAATGTCAGAAAGACATTTGGGCATGAGCTTGCGTGAAAAACCTTGTTTGTAAAGAGCCTTTTAAAGCCACTTGGCACTGAGGCAATTCAAACCAATTTAGGATAAGACTGCACTTTTGACAGCTTGAGCAAAGTTTCAAACATTCCCTTTAAATACTGATCTAATCGTGTCCATTCAGGTAACATGTATAATCAGGTAAATCTTTGTTATTATGGTAACAAATGAAATCCTCAGCAGCAGTTTTTAATTGGTTTTCATTTTTGTCCATAGATGATAGTCAACCTGCAGCCATCATTTGATTTAGTGGTATTACATTCTTTAAATTCTAAATCCCTGAATCCTATCTAATATACTAATTAGAAACCAATCCCTTATGGGGAAACTATTTTCTAATCCAGACTTCTAGGAGCTCATTAGAATAGATGCAGTGGTGTTATTTTGATTACCGGAGATGGACTCATAGATCTATCAGACCATGACTAGAAATATCAAGTGTATACATGGGAATCTAGTTTACAAACAGCAAAACAAGGTGCAAGGTCCATCAGTGCACAATTGCCACCGTTTAATTACTGAACTGATGTTTCCCTAGTTCTGGTGGCTAGTAGTCGGCAGTGTGTCCCACTGTACCTTTAATGCGTGGTCCATAAACTGGAGTTGTGCACCCCTGTCGTAGATGGTTCAAACAGAGACTCTGACTTATTCCAGCCCTGACAACCTCCAAACAGCCCAGTTACTTAGTGTTAATGCAGAGGAATAATTGATGAAGCAAACACTTCATAGAGAACGGCTACTCAGTGACGCAGTTGTAAAAACATGACTCATGTTTATTGATGTAAGAGAGCCATTAACTGAAACAATAGGAAATACTGGACCTCAATCTTAACGATCTGCTTAGCAAACCTTAAGAGGCATTATAAGGTCATATTTGATTATCATCTTGAGCAGATCAATACCCATTTAACGGAAATAATGACAGCTAAATGTGGTACACTAAATATTGGTTATTATCTGTCTACAGGTAGCCATGCCAAGTTCAAATAAAGTACGAGGTTTACCACAGATAAACCATCTTGAGAGTGGACTGTTTAGGACTAAATATATGAAGGCTCGTTAAATATTTTCTTAGATGCTCCTTTAGAGTAGTCTATTACATGTTTTCTCTTTGGTTTTTAATTGAGCACTACATCAGCATGGCAACACTGATTAAAAGAAGAGGAGGGCAAACGTTTGTCTCTGTTTCTGGCGATGTATTACCAAACACAGTTGGCTGTCTTCAGCTGCAGAGTTAACTGCACTGTTCTGTCCTCTAACAAGAAGCGTCCCAATCAGAGCTCAAGCAACACCCATTTTACTCATTACATGTTCTCAAAAAATGCAGATATATATATATATATATATATATATATATATATATATAAGATATAAGATATGACAGTGAAACATCACAGAGTAGCCTGTCTGTGTGAAGTGACGCCCTTCTCTGAGCAGTATAGTCAGTCACTCCCTCTCTATGAATCTGAAACCTTAAAGGAAAAATCACTCCTTCATGTTTTCCTTTTGTCTTTTTCCAAAGTCCTCACCTTCTAAATCCTTTGAAAATCCTCACCCGAATTTTTCAGTTTACAGAAACCCAGAAATGCATGGTCACCTTTGAAATGCAGATGTCTACAACCCAAATCCACTCGTCTATGTACATGTTTGTTGAGTGTGCCTGCGTTTGCATTTACTTGCACTGTGACATTTGAATGTGTAGTTGGTGGTGCACTCACACATACAGTCACAGGCAGTTCTGCCTGTAGTTCAGTTTGTTTGAACAGTGAGAATTCTCGTTCAAACTTTGATGAACAACAATTAAGTGCACCCAGCACATCTGAAAATGCTATTTCAAGCAGCTGATGGTGAATTCTGATCAGAAAAACTGAGAGGAATAGTTCACCCAAAATAAATATAAATTGTATATAGCACTCACCTTTATGGTCCCAGAAATGTTTTTTCTTTAAAATTGTGCATTTGTGCACAACGCATTCCTTCACGGGAAATGCTTTGTTTAGCAAATTTTGCAAAAATAGTGATGTTTGCAATTCCACAAGCCCACGAATACTTTGATAATGCTGCACAGGAATTTTCAGAAAGAATTTTGGACGTTTTATAACCTATAATTTTTCGGGCACTCCGCTCTCTGTAACGCCATTTGATGGAGACTTTCTCTGTGAGCATAGAGAGCCGAGGGAGGTGAATATTATGTACAATTTATATTGTTTGTGGGTGAGTTATTCCATAGAAATGTTCTGTAAGTCTCTAGTAAATGAGTTTCTTACTTCTTAACCAGGCAGTAATAGTAAAATGTGACATTTGAAAAAGCTGGAGCCACCAACTGCTTGGCATTTTTTGCTTTAAAAATGACTTTACTAATTAATCGATTTTCAGAACTGTTGGCAATTAATTTGACACGGACTAATCGATTATTTGATTGTTTCCGCATTAGTAAGCTTATAATGTGAGTCTTACAGCAACAAAAAATAGACTGGAATGCAAATAGCAAAACTTCCACAGTTCTGTTTTGACTATGTGTGTGATTGCACCCTCACACCTTTCTGTTTGTGTACTTGTGTGTTAAGTGGGTATACTGTACAGACACATGCATGTAAGCGTTCTTTGTGCATGTGTTTTTATAGAAATTTCTGTCTTTATGAAAGTTTGTTGCTGCACAGTTAATGAACTCACTCCACCCTCTACTGGACTTGTATGGTTATACTCTCCTCCAATCACAAACACAAGTTTGCCAACTGAAAATTTGCACAAGTGTAGCTGGCCAATCAGGACGTGCCGACTCAAAAACGTGTGTACCCACAGTATATAAGGCAGCCCACGTTGCCGCTTGACATCCTTTTCTCATCAGAAAACTGATTTGCCCACTGCCTGTATGTATGCCTTTTGTCTTCCACCCCATGTGAGGGACAGGAAGGCAAAGTTACTGCTTTGCCAAGTACGTGCGTTGCCATGTTATGTTGAATGCATGGCCCCCATCAGACACACTGAACAGCTGTTTATGTGCTTCAGGAATGGTGTGGCCAGTAAAGCCCTAGCCAAGAAAGGTCTTGCGGGATAAGCTTTGTAAGTGCATCTCCCAAGCCTATAGTCAGGCAGGAAGAGATCCTCCCACTGTGGCCCACACACACTCTACACACAGTGTTGGCAGTCTTGTTCGGTGTGGTGAGTGTTGAGAACATATGTACAACAGAGTCGTTGATAGCGCCTTGCCCGCTCATACGATTCTATCCCTTGGAGATGTCGGGCTCCTTTTCAGGGTCTGTCCTTGTTGAAACGACACAGGACCGGTGAAAGGGGTGAATGTTTGTCGGTTGTGTTGCACCTGACCCAACTCTGGGCATCATACACCTACATGTCCCAGTGCTCTTTGATGATCCAGGTAATGTGGTGTGCAGGGTGTCTAGTGTTTTTGTTTTTGACCCCTGCAGGATCCAATGGCTCTACCTAGTTCAGCTACATAGTATCTGGGTTTGCTTGGGCTCCCTACTCCTACTTCTCCGCTGTGGCAGACAAGGTTACAAAGAAGTCGGTGGGCTGCGGAGACTAACCTATAGTCAGTCAGGATCAGTGTAGTACACTGCTCACTGAAGAGGGTGTAGGATGTTGAGCAGCCTTGTACTGTATAGGGTGCTGTTCACACGTATTTAGGTAGGCAAGTCCTGATTGGCCGGCTAAGCTTATACAAATTTTTTCTGGGCTAACACGGCTCGTGATTGGAGGAGAGTATTACCTCTAGAGTCCAGACGAGGGTACAGCCTGTGTTCATAGAACGAGTGTTACAATACCGTAATCTTTGCATATGACAATGACATGATTTTTATTCCAAACTAAATCTCCACTCTGCCATCTCTATTCCCTTCTCCGTCCACACCTCCACCTCTGCTCTCCTCATGTAGCTGTCTTTTTCTGAAGCCATGCGGAACAAGGCCCGTCTGTCCATCACAGGAAGTGTGGGGGAGAATGGGCGTGTCCTGACGCCGGACTGCCCCAAAGCCGTGCATTCTGGCCACGCCTCCCTCCGACACCCTGGCCTTGCAGTGGTCTCCTCCGGACTGCCCTGAAAACCAAAAACACCTTCCGTGCCTTAACGACACTCAAACATACAGACTCCGACAAGGACACACACAAACCCACATGCACACACTTACCATTTTCATGCATAACACACACACACACACATATATAATTACAGATACTCAAATACAAATACTCACATTGTTACACACTTGAGTACACAAACACACACTGCGCCTCATCATTTCACTTTCCTGCTGCCATTGACTTATTTTACAAGAGATAAGTGAAAAACAACTATGGAGTGAACAGTGGCGAAAAGAACAAAGGACAACTCTGACTGTCACACTTGCCTGCAGCATTCATTTTATTGTTTTTTTGGGAGGACACCATCCTGATATCGAGAAACCGACAGGAGAGCCAGCGCGGACTTGCGTGAAATGAACTATGAGCTGTGAACATGACCGCAAAACTGATCATGATGATGATAGTGATAAAGATGATGAGCGCAGCTGATCGTAAAAAAAAAAGAAAGACAACCAAACAACTCTGTTCCTGCTCTGTCTTCGTTGGACAGTGTTGGCCAACGCGCCGCACTCCTTGACAACGCCTTACTAAGACTACAAACATTGTTTTCATCATCATCATCATCATGGTCATTGTCATCTTAACTTGCCTGCAGAGAGTGCCAGGTATTATCACCCTTAGAAGACCAGAAAACTGTAAGCTTGAACGTTCGGACTGTGCAAATTCGCTACTTTGCCATGAACTGTCCAAATTGAATGAAATGCTTTCTTACTTCGCATATAGAATGATTTCTCGCTCCCAAAACCAGCGAGATAATCAGCCGATATATAGAACAGAAGTAACCTCGAAACACACACGTGTGACTGATCTCGGTCACAGAATTCACAGGGGTTTGTAAAAGAAAAAAATAAACAGTAGTAATTAACTAAGTCCTTCATCAACAGCATCGTCATGACAGTAGAAATCCTAGATAGCAAATTGATGATTACTTTTTGCTGAGCGGCATAGGCGAAGTTTAAACTGTATATTCAGTGATGGAAAGAAAAAATTAAAGATGTGGGCAGATCTCAAATGGTTACCCAACAAAGTGCTTCTCAACCTGAATGCTATGGACCTTGGTGAAGAAAGGAATGGTGGAGGAAATGAGAATGAATGTGATGTCTACAACCTTTTAATTGTGGAAACTAATTTCTGCCTCCGTGTCCTCTTGGATATTAAACCCAGATGGCCGAGCAACAGAAAAGGCGAATCAAAGATCATCATTCTTTTAACGTTTCCCAGCAGTGGGGTTATTAGAGTATAAACCATTTGTTTCAAGGGGTGTAATAAGGTTGAGAACCACTAGTCTATGGTGGGTGCGCTTCATTTGACTTGAACTATAGGTATAATTTTCAATTTCTCTAAAGGTAATGACTCTAATGGGCAGTTTGGTTGTCATTTGAGATCCTCAGTCTTTTTCAGTCGCCGGGGAAAGGTACCATATCAGAAAGCTTGCTTTTTAAAACTGTTGTAAATAACTGCGTAGCAAAACAGAACTCAACTGTCTTTTTTAATCATCTTAGATAACAATTCATTGCAATAATGAATATAAAAGAAAATGCCACTACTTGTAATTAAGATCAAATCTTTTTTTATAAATCTACATATTATATATAATACAAATAAATATATATCTATACGTCTATAGAGAGCTATAGAAAACATTGATCACAGATTGTCAGAGGCCATGGCATACATTCTGTTATATGGCTGTTTTTTTGATAACTTGAGAATATTAATATGCCACAGACTTTGTGTGTCCTGCTCAACATTGAATGTCCATCTGGCAGTCACACGGACACATACGTAGAATCGCACGTACACACATTGTTGCATACACAGGGTCAGCTCAGATCACTCCAGCACCGTGAGAGGTTCGGGACATTTTATTTTTGCCTGTCTGTCTGTTTCACCAGTAGTTATTCACTGATTTTCATTGTCTAACAGTGTTTTTACCCCCAAAACCTTCTGTTGGTGAGCCCCTGAGACAGCATGTCGGTGCCAGTATTCAGCATTGGAACTTTTAGGCAGGCCTCTAGAGAGGACGGGCTACTGCGATTACCAAGATGTAGGGAAACAATGCTGTCTGACATTTGGCGAGTGTAGCATTTGTGTTGCATTTTATATCGCCTCAGTGCTTTTTTGTTATTTGTCTTCTCAGTCAGCTTCAAATTGAAATCCAACACTTGTACAAACTGAGCAGGGTTGGCACATTTTGAGGACATGCTTGGATCCATCATGCTTGGCAAGAGCACTCAAGCCTACAAAATGTTTAAAATCTGTTATATAGCATATGGCAGCCTGTTTTGGTGCATCCACCAACTGCCAGCCTAAGGGAGGGGGAATATACATTGCTTTAATATCTGAGGATCAATTAGGAAAAGAAAAAATATATCTTTAATCATACATCAGTGCAGTTTTACTTTTGTAATGCAACTTAGCCTGGTGGTGATGCCTACATAGAGATTGTTTCATAACACAGCTATACTGTGTGTAGGACTGAAATATTGTGTTTTCTGCCCTGCTCACCTCTCCTTTACTTCCTTGTCCTCTTTGTTTTTTTCTACTATTTGTCCAGTGTCCTGCCTCCCATCAAATCATCCTCGTTCCTTCCCTTGTTTTGTCTTTCCCGTACCCTCTCCGGGCTTTTATCTCACACACTGTCCCATTGTAAGACAGAACTCTCTGTACAAAGTGCATCTCAGCAATGACAAATTACTTTATTTTCTGCCCTGACTCACTGCAAAATATTGGGATAGAGAACTCAAGACACCAACTGACAATCTGAGTTTCTTCCGGCTCTTTGTTCTGAACATTGCATACCTTCTACGTCGTAACCTCTAACATCTAACAATAAATAAAAAAAACATTGGAAAAATTCCAACTTCTTTGTTAAACTCACACACATACCTCATCACGCATCAGTATGCATGTATTCAAGTCAAACTCAACAATCAAAAGCATAAATGGAAATGAATACCTTAAAGCCACAGGTATCTCAAACAACAACCCTCTTTATGGCTCATAAGAATTAGGTAGACGGTTTCCATTCACCTCCTCTCAGCCGTGGGGATCAGTTCAGCAGCACTGCAGGAATCCAACATAAGAGAAATACTGAAAATCGTTTCTACAGTGGATACATTTGTGAAGAGACGGTTAACACTGATCTAGCTATCACCGCACCAGGCGGATAAACCGTACATACTGTTCTGTTTATTTTTTTGCCACCTCCAGCACATGCGTAGACAGCAAAAGCAGACTGCTTGGCTGTCAACATTCTGGCTTTAACATTTTTTATTTCTTCCTTTGTTTTATGTCTTACCATTTGGTTTCTTTTTCTAGTAAAACATCAATGCTGAACCTGCTCTCTATGCGTGGTTATTTATCCCCTGATCCTCTTCCTGTTTACGACAACCGGCCTGTGGGCCTCATTTACATCTGAATCATACCGTAGAGGTAATCTCACTCAGCATTTTGGATCGACGTCTTTTCTTTAACTTAGAACTGGTAATAAGACTGGATTAGAAGATATCAAGTTAAGTAATTCATAATGCATACTTATTATCACAGCTACATTTATTAAAGAAAGAAATGACAGCTTATGGACAAGACTAATTTAGTCATCTGTTGTACAATCTTGTTGGTTAAAAGGTGTTGAACAAATAATGTTTTTGACCGGATGATGGTGCTCGATAATAAATCAGAGGATCACCCAAAGGGATGTACAAACATGAATGTGTGCACCAAATATCATGGCACGTCGTCCAATAGTTGTCAAGACATTTCATTCGAAGCCACAAACGTCATCCTGAGGTTGACACTAGAGGAAAGGTCAAGGGATCACCAAAGACAGCGGTATTTGTCATCTGGGGACGACGGATGTCAGTCCAAAATGATGTGCCAATCCATTTTATAGCTGTTCAGATATTTCCATCTGGACCAAAGTGGTGGACTGACAATTTGTCATAAGCTTGAACATTTCCGTTGTAGTTGTGCCCATCGGTGTCTCGACAATTACAACACAGCTATAGTGGGGGATTTAACCTTCAAATCAGAGCTCTGATCAATTACTCAGTGGCTTTGAAATATCCTCGAGAAACAGCTGAAATGTTGAGCCTCACCAGAGTGTCAATGTGTATCTCTTCTGTTTATTTGAAGCCTCGCTGTGTAGGCCTACAGTCTCTGCTGTTGTAGACCAGCTGTTACGGGGTTAAATTCCCTGCTGCGATTTTGTCATCTGGGCTCATTTTTTCAATCTGTGGGGACCCAACACTTCTAATGCAGAGCCATCACTGACAAGTATTTCCCATTATTTCCCATCTCTTTCACACACAGAGACACGAGCATGTACACACACACACACACACACACACACATACACACTCACACACCATGCTGGGTTATTACTGACAAGTATTTCCCATTTACCCAAAGATGAAGCAAAATAACAATTTTGAGGTGGTTCCGCCAACCTTTTAACCTTGCACCCTCACGTGTGAATGCACACACACACCTTCAATCTACCTCTTTTATTGTCACTGTGAAGCGACAGCAGCCTTTTCACCTTTTCATTTGTATTGGCTCATTTCATCTCAGCCTCAGTCTTTCCCTCCCTCAACTCTGCATTACCCCCATCCTGTTCAGCCCCTCCTCATTTCTCGTCTGTTCTCCCCCTCTTTTCCTCTGCTCGTTCTCTTTATCCTCCCACCTCCTGTCATACTTCATCTATCCATTTTCCTGCATTCCTCTCTCTGGGGAATCCATCTCAAACCCTGATTTCTCATTCACGGCCCCTCTCTTACTTTTTCTTTGAGGTGTCTCTCATGATCGGATAGGAAATTGAATTCCACCAACACTGTCAGCACACACAAGCAGCTTGTGGCCATGCTGTTCTGTCCTTGTAGCTGTTGGACAGGTAGACTGCTGAGATGTGCATTTACTAAATTCCGTACACGTTTACCTTTACTGTACAGACTTTATCTGTACAACGAATGAGCACACAACATGTGACTCGACATGGCTGGATTGCTACAAATATCATTTTCTGACTGACTGAACAATAAATCAGACATTTATACATTTTTAATGCTATCCGAAAAGTTTGACTAAAATGTGTTTGATTTAGATTAAAGAGTGAATCAAATGGAACTGATTACAAGTTGATTAAAAACCAAAGGTTTCTTTCACTGTGATTATCGTATCGAATCCCAGTGAAAACTAAATATGTGCTGCTTTGCGGCCAAGTATTCCCTCATCCCGTGATACATATATTTGTTTTTAAATGTAAACTAGGAGTGCAAGTCACCTTCTAATCATCGGCAAATCTCAGAAGAAATGGTAGAGAGGCTGATAGAGAAAGAAATACCACCAATGTGAATCACATCAAGTTTTTGAAGCTCGGTGAAAAAAAAGCAGCATTTCCCCAGGGTGCTTTTTGAAACGGGTCACAGCTTCTTAAATCCAATGCCCAATGGTCGCAACAACATTACCTTACATTACACGATAACAACATTTGGGTTGTGGATTAATCTGAAAGCCTTAAATATATCTTGCCCCTCCACTCTGTGTCAGAATATACAGCTAACATTGCCTAATTTAGAGTGGCTGAAACTGAACATGCTGTACAAAGTCAACCTCGAACCTTCATGCTCTTTTTGTTCCAACTAACATTTTAGAAACAATTTAAAATTGTGTAGCCTGTGCCATTATAATGTCATTCTTTTAAACAGCTTCGCTTTCCAGTTTTGAATAACTTCACACCAATCTCAAACTCCACAAAGTTCACCAAAAATTGTTTAATAACACAGAATGAGAAAAATAAAGTGTTTTTTGAACATTAAAGCATGTAAACATGTTTAAGTAGAGAGCCTTAGCACATTGTTTCCTTTAACTGTCACACGTAGAGCATTTTAACTTGAAACAAAATGATACAGCAAAGGGATTATTTAGTAGCATAACTGTATTTCCCACCAATCTACAGTTAAAGAAAAACCACAGTGAAATGAAAATTGTTCATAATTCTGCAGCAAGTCTGCGACCATAAGATCATCTCTAAGGTCGACATAAACTCTTTTTAAAATCTCAAACCACCTGGGTATACTGAATGTCAGACATGCTCATAATCCATGGGCAGAGACCTTTTATCTGTAGCAAGAGATCTGTATGCTATGAGCAGCTTTTTAGTTCTTATCTTGGTCACCAGTGGAACAGTGAGCCAGAGGACCTTGAGGGCATCTCAGTCGGTGGACAATGTTTCAGTATATTCTTACAGCTTTCTCTGCTCTGCTGAGAATCCTTGATGTTTTTCTTTCATTTTAGATGTAAAGCTCTGAACTGTAATATTGTACAGCCTGATTTGAGTTTCCTAATTTGACTGAATTACCGTAATATTTAAGGTAGGACATAATAAAAGAAGATTTAAGTATTAGTTTAAAAAAAAAAAAACAGTCCCAAAGTATTAAAAAGAAATATTGTGGTATTTTATTCTCCACCTGGCATTTGCTGCCATGTCTCACCACACAGCAGTCCACACAGCAGTCAGTTACGCTTTGAGTTACGCCATGTGTGTGTGTAAGCGTGCATGTTCGTATAAGGATCTGTAGAAGCACAGGTGATTTAAGAGTTTAAAAGAGCTTTCTTACCAGCGTTATTGTCTCTGTTCAATTCTAATTGTATGCCTTCCTTCTGCAGTAAAGTGGTTTCATACCACTATGACACAAATACTATAAACAATTTAAATGTGAAATGCAAAAAAAAAAAATGAACAAGTGTCACTGGTTTACATCATTGTACCAAAATCCTCCAAAAAGTTGACTCTTTAGAGATGCAGGGTTTGTGAAGCACATCAGTGCTCTCAAAGTGATTTCAAACGCTTGTCTCTCCTTATTAGCCTGCATTGATCCAAGGATCCCCCAATTGGCTTCCTGAGGAGCATAAATACAGAGGAGACAAATGTTTCTTTTCTAATTATCTTCTCATTCTCTTTTACCATTATTCTTCAAAGGCAATGCAGAGTACATCAAGGCAAGAGCGAGACCACAGAGGCTGGCTTTCAAAAGCAGTACTTTGGGGCTTGAATGGGTAACACAGATTTTATTAAACTCTGATTATTACAGATTTTGTCTGGAGGTCACATTTCTTTTCCTCAGCAAAAAAATATGAAATAATTTATCAACACAGAGGCACATGGACTTAGTAAGAAATCATAAAAAAAACATTATAAGTACATATATTTGAAGAAAATAATAAAAAGGGCTGATATCAAGTTGCTTGAACAGACAAACATTAAAAAGGGGTTATTCTTTACAAAACCAAATGGGATAGTGGGTTTGATGTGTTGGACAACAGTACCTTCAGTACACACTAGCAAAATATAGTTTCCAGCAGCCAGTAACACTTCACAGTATATTCGTAGCACAACAAAACTGGAGAAAACACAGCATTCAAAAAGAAAATATCATATACATTTTTCTAGCATGCACACCATAACTTCCAGTACCTGCCCATCGCAGATGTTCAGGTTCTTCTCCAAGTCCGCAAATCTTAATGACAAAAACAGTACATCTTAATAGACCTTTTTTTCACAGCAGACATTCTGGCATGTCACAAAAGGAAGAGTAACGGGTGTAAATAATAATCAAATTAATGATGGCTGGATTCCATTCAAGATGCTTCAGTTTCAGGGTCCTGGTATTGCAGCCTGCTCTCACCAAATGCCGTATGAATGACTCGACAATTAGTCGTGTTCGATCATGTAGTGTGCAATAAGAACGCCTTTATGTGTTTCTGCGTGTCATTCGTTCGCCATGTAGTCTGTACTGACTGCAAAGTCAATGTATCCGCTAAACAACGATTGTTTACGTACGTATTGTACTTGGTAGATGTAGTTTTTTTTCAGCCCAACAAGCTGAGCGTTTTCTTAAACCTAAGTGAGACACATGGAAAGCCGTTTCACAAAATGAACCTTATAGTGTATAAATGCCACACGAAAAGTGCTGCATAAATGACATGCAAAAAGACAAAATGCGTACTAGTGACGTGCAGAAATGTTGTATACACATTCCCATGAGATTGGGTTGGGTATTGTGTCACACTTTCACACTGTCATGACTGAACAGTCATTGCAAATGTTATTAGTAACCCCTGTGCAGGCGGCAAACTCCGGTTCTGCCGAATGGAGCCAATGAGTCACACATTTTTAACACAAGCACTTGACAGCAAAACATAAATACCATAAAAATCTCTCTGTACAAGTAACAATACTGTGCTTTTGTTTTTGAATGTTTGAAGCTGACTTATACAAACAAAAACCCATGCAGTAGAAAAAATTGGCACGGATTTGGTGCATGAATGCAGAGTAAGACTCCATGATTCCATTCTTTCATATAGAACATTATAAAACCACAAAGGTAAGGATGCTTTGCATTGATATCCCAGCATTTCATGTTTAATACTGCACGTTTTGTGCATTAGTGTATTTGGATGAGGTGCTAAACATTTCATAAACCAAATATGTTCAAGGCTAACCAGCCAAACAAATCCTAGATTTTATCATCATGGCATCTTTTCTGTCCTAGCACCCATTTTATGAAGGCATCATAAGGCACTGCTTTATCATGTTGGTCATAAATATGCCAGCCCTCTCTCTCAGTCTTCTCCTTGGCCAGATTTCAAGTCAGGAATGATCATTTAAGTGCCTCACACCATTTTTAAGGATGTGTGTGTGAGGAACTTGATAAAGGAACAGCTGCTCGTGCAATTCACATTCTGGGTTGTTTTCAGTATTAGACGTACCCCTGAATCTGGTAAAAAATCTAATCTCCCCCTCTCCCTCTCTCTCAGTGGCTCTGATGATCTTTGTGCAGCTGCATTCTCTCTTTCTCCACTTGGAGGCGTTCTCTCTCAATCTGCAGTCTGCCTGCCTCAAATTTAAAAAACTGCAGCCTCTCTTTCTCCAGCTGTAGTCTCTCCTTCTCTAGTTTTATCCTTTCTGTCTCCAGATCCACCATTGGCTTCCAGGCGGCTTTACTTTTCCTATCTCTCTCCCTCTGTCCATCATGAGTGGAAGATAAAGAAGACGTGGAGGATGAAGGCGGGCCTTGCTGTGGCGGCAGGTAAAAGGAGGAGTCGACCTGCTCTGATTGGCTGATGAGCAGAAGCCTCAGCCTTTCCCTTTCCACCTGTAACCTCTCTCTCTCCAGCTGCAGCCTTTCCCTCTCTACCTCCATCTGACGAAGCCGCTCCTTCTCCACCACCAGTCGCTCTTTCTCCACTGCCAGGCGTTCAGTTTCCACAACCAGGCGATGTTTTTCCAGCTCCAATCGCTGTTTCTCAACAGCAACCAGAAACCCCGACCCCATGTTTTCATGATTGGTTAGTCCACCTAGAGCATGGGCCGCCGTCCCCATCAGGCCACCCGCGAGTGGAAGGCCTCTGTTGGTAGTCGAGGTCGGAGCCTTTGAGGAGCTGAGCATGTCCAAGTCGTTGTGGGAGTAAACATCACCAACATGTCCCTCACCATGAGACTCAATGTCACTGAGGAGGGAGGGAATATCATCTTCATCTAATTCCCCATCTCCCATTTCGCCATCACCATCCAGCTAGAAGGAGAGAGGGAGATTCTTAAAGGGGCACTCCACTAGTTTCACACATGATTTGCAAGTTTTCTTTGGAATTTGACCCACAGAGACAAAAAAATCAAGAGTCTATGCTTCTGCTGCTTTGATTTCCTTTTTCTGTATAAAGAATGTTTGGCAGTTTTTAAATGAATGTCACTGAATACAGATGAGACTCAACACTATTACCCCTTTTACTACTGCAGATTGTCTGGCTGATATTATGAGGAATTTTAACAGACTGGATATAGGTTAATTACGCTGTTAAGAGACAGAGCGGGACATTTTTTAGAGAATGATTGTGGATGATTGTAATACCACAGCTTGAACAGATGATGATTATATCTGTGAACACATCTAAATGCAATTGCAAAAGAAAGTAACATTTACATGTCATGTTCGAATAAATCTCAATTAATTAACACATCCCTTAATTTAATTTGATCTTTACCTTGTGGACCTACATGAGCCCAATCAAAAAGACGGCTTAACGAGAGCCACTTGAACTACAGAATGTGCTGGCATCATCACTGTGCCGTGTTTAACATAACTACCTCTGCTAATAAGGATATTAATTAAGCTAATGAACACATTAAAAACTACTTGCATCTCAAATTCTCTATCACACTCAATATGCAACTTGTCTTAACATGAACACTGTTAATGTGAGCTCTCTATCAAAAAGCATGAAGGTGTTTGAGGAAATCATTTTGTCCTCATTTACATGCTAATTGAATTAATGGACTCTAAGGTTTAATTAGAATATCTAATCTATAGTTATCGTACACGCACAGGCACGACTGAGTTTTTTTTCTTACTCGGTATACACTGACATCGTCCTCCATCTTCACACCCAGCGGTGCCATCATGGCCTGCCCATTCGGTTCCCCGAGAGATGCCAGCTCCGGCCAGTCACAGTGACAGTCCTTCGAGAGGCATGAGAGGTCAAGCAGCTGGTCACACCCAGATCCCAGAGAAGCTGCCTCGTGCTCAGGGGAGAACTGATTGTACTCAGTCTTCAGGGCCACAGAGGAGGAGGAGGAGGAGGAGAGAGAGAGCTCAGCCCGAAGCTGTTTTCTCTTCACCAGTGAACGCCAGTCCAGGTATCGACGCTTCACCTGAACAGGAGATTAGGAAGGAAAGGTCCTGGTGTTTAATAGGTTATATACTGTACTGTATACATGTATACACATTCAAACATAGAAATAAACGCACCTCAGCAGCAGTGCGTAGCTCTCCCTCCCCCAGGGAATTAACACCTTGAGCCACTTCCTCCCATGCCTGTCTCTTCAACTCATTAATGGCTGTGTTCTGTTCACACGCAAAGAGAAGAGACGCAAAACAGACAACAATTGTATTCTAACAATTGTAACATGGCTTTTGTGAAGTTCCTGTCAAAATAACAGAGCTGTCAGTTTTACAAAAAAAAAAGGCTGACACGTCTGTAAAACAAAATGCTCCACTATAGTACAGCCAGGGGATGATTTTATCCTTTTATCATTCTAGATATTTGACATTTCTTTCCACAAATACATAAAGAAAACATTTTTGACAAGGATCCCGTAAATTGGTTAGGAAAAATAAAATGTGTCAGTGCTCTCTGGTGGTGATAACAGAAATACTTCTAAATCATTTCAAATATATTTCGGCCTTTCTGCACTGCACTCATTTTACGTAGCAGCTGACCTACTGTATACGGGACCCGGTTGGTTGGTCTAGGTTTACTCTTTATCTGACTCATAATTGTATATCTGAGTTGTGGCTTGCTTTTTGGATGAGCATGTCAGTTAATTGTGTCAAAGACAAAGTTTTTTGTCAGTAATTATATAAATGACATTAAACAACTGGTTTGAAAGCTATTTTCACATATTTAACAAGAGGTTACAAACGACTTAAAAGAAGTTGCTACTGTATAAGTGATAATTGGTTTGTGCTGCGGTTGATCTGTCCAAGAGAAGAGAAGAAGAAATCTATACCTGCTGTCTGGAGAACAACACGTCCGTCCTCTTGTGGATTTCCCTGATGAGTGTCTGTGTTTCTCTCACACTGTAGTTGCTCTTCCTCTTCCTCTTTAGATGCTTCACCTGCAGGAAATCCAGCTTGGCAGCAAGAAAGGGGACAGAAACCCCAGAGACAGAGAGAGAAAAAGAGACAAGGAGAGACAACTAGGGGAGGGAAGCAAGAAGACAAGGGGAAGAGAGCGGTGTAGGTATGGAGGGAGCAATAGATGAAGAAGAAAATGAGTTAGAAAAGGAAGGGTGAATGGAAACAGGTGTACAAAGAATGATAGATCACAGGTCAGAGTAAAGGGGGGATGTTATTTGTAAAGGTTAGTCCATGTCTAGGAGTGTAGCTTTCCTTCAAAATCACAGTGGTTTTCAATATGGAGGAATCCCTCAGTGGCTTCAGTATTCCCTGTGAAGTTCTCCACCTGGGAGACTGATCCCAGCTGTTACACTAGATACTGGCTCTGTGTAATGGCATGTGAGAGAGAAGTGTGTGAAGTTGCAGAGGTCACAACTGGTTGGCTGAAGGATTAAATCATCAAAAGTCTTCTTTTTTTCCCAGTGGAGGGTTCACGTTTGCCTTGATGAGGCCCTGATTTGATGTATAGCTAATTCCACAGAATATTAAGACTTGCAGCGTGTTCCACCTGTATTCCCTGATCTGCACTGCTGCCAGTTGATTGTACGCAGGTAGAGAAGCATCACAGGCTGAAAGGACTCTGCAGTCTTCCTGTATGCAAATCAGAGAGTAGTTCATATTTTTGAATAAAAAAAGACCTCTCAAGATATTAAAGAAATAGGATTACAATATGAAATACAAGGGCGTAATATACTACAGCATAAATATTAAGTGCAATAAGTTATTCTCTCGCTTTCTTTTGATGAAAAATGCAGACATGTTTGTTATTTGTCTCTTGAATTGGAAAGACCATAAAAGGTATTTTTTAATAAATCGTAAGGGAATAATCTTTTAAGATATTGTATCATGTTACATTTTTAGTAAGGCCTCTTTCATTGACTGATTACCTGTCAATATGAAGAAATGCAGTATTTCATTGTCGCCAATGAAATACTGCTGATGTTTAAATTTTTTCTGCAACACATTAACACACATTGTTATGCGATGTTTACACATTATATTAGGCTACTATAAGCAGACAATATCGACCACATAGGCTTACGTTACTAACATATTAAAATCACAAGTGTAGCCTTGGGAGGTTTATTGTAAGTATATTTGAGATGTGCGTTTCTTCTGTTAGTCTACGCGTAGACAGAATACATACAAGCAGTATGTGTTTCAGGTTATGCCCTCTTGTATCTCCAATATATTTCGAGTTAAAAATAACGTTGTTTTTTTTAGGAACGGTAGGCTATGAGACTGTGGTCTTCGAACCAAACGAGTTTCATCATCATTAACAGAAATGTAACGAAATCGTGTGTGTTGCCGGTCCAACCACCACCTCCAATTAAACATTATCTTTCATATATTGTGAAGACAACTCACCTTACACACAGATGTACCGCAATCAAAACAACATCGTGGAGGTACAATTTAATGGTGCTTTCAGGTACGATTTGCAAATTTAATTTCCTAATATTGAATCAGTAAATAGGACGGTATAAGTGGAAATTGGACAGAAAAATTTGGAAAGGCAAAATAAAACCTTGCATTAAAAGCCTTTTTTCCTTTTTTTTTTATGCAGCACAGCGTTATTTTCACAATTATGTTGCAGAATAGATATTTAATTGATTTTCAAGGATCAGCCCTAGCTGAGAGGTGTTTTTTAAGTAGGAAGATTGAGATACACCAGCTTTACAGTCAATATGCTTCAGATTATCCCATATCTCTCTTTGGTATCAAAAGCTGTCATATTCATTGATACCACAACACGTTTCTTTCGTTTTTACAACATTCCCGAGAGCACCCGAAGGTGTCGTTAGTTGTGTACCGTTTCGATCGATCCTATTGGTCAATTCTTCACCGCGCCCACTTATGACGACATAGATATCTCGCCTCGGCTGTTCCGGGTTGCTCGGCATGTTCACCGCTGTCAGACACAAAACGTGTGACGTTAGTAGTTTTAATAGTTGTCCCCAGTTATGCACTGCACACGGGGCACCACTGTGCAAGTAGTAAAGCATCAGATGTAACGTTCACAGAGTGTTGTTGTCAGTCAAACCTTACGTGCTAACGCGCTATGCTAACGTTAGCTCACTAACAACTAGTTGTGGAAGAGTCCAGATGACCAGACGGAGGTGAGGAGATGGGCTCTGTTCGCTGGGCTTTTCGCTGCGGGTCGTGGACACCGACTAGGTCTGACTGGCTGTTTGCTGCTCGTTGCATTCAGCGGGAGGAGAAAGACAGAATCGGACAGTTTGTGTTTGCTAAGGATGCCAAGTCAGCCATGGTGAGTCTGACTGTAAAAACGTTTGTTTTTGCAACCAACTTGGATCCCTTCCCACTTGTCAAATCTATTTATCCCTGTTTACTCGCTGTGTGGCCCTGTGTTACCTCGTCAGGCTGGCAGGTTGTTGCTGAGGAAATGTGTGTATGAGAGGATGGGGATCCCCTGGTCAGAGATCAGACTGGAGCGATCCCCCAGAGGGAAACCTTACCTGGCAGCACCACTGAAGGTTCATACCATTATTATTTTTATCTGAAGTGTCTCCATAAAGAATAAGAAATAAAGTTCTGTGGGTTTGAACAAAGTTCGGATGCACAGCATGTGTTTAACTAGCTTGCCCCCTAAACTAGCGGAATAAGACTCTCATAGTATTTTAGATGATGAGTCACCAGAACAGACACTTTGCTCAGGTGGATGTGTGCACATTATTACATGCTGCACAGTATGAATATAATTACTTTAGATGTAACTTGGGCACTGGTAATTGTTTTCTTTCCCCCCGCTTTAAAAGCTTTTAGAAGATGTTAAAGTAGTTCTCTGATTGACGTGTTTTTTGTCATGATTGAAAATATCCAGAATTTGAATACTGTCTTGCTGTTGTTGGCATCCAGGTCAGTCCAGATTCAGGTCCTGAACCCCCGGCCTGGAGTTTCAACGTGTCCCACCAGGGGGACTATGCGGTGCTTGCTGCAGAGCAGGGGGTGCAGGTGGGGGTGGATATCATGAAGACCACCATGCCAGGTAAATGCTGAGGGTAACAGTTTAAGCAGCATTAACAATATCAACAGATATGTGCACATACATTGATATCTGAAGAGAAAAAAACAAAAGACAATGAATGATTGTCATGATTGTCTCACTGCTCCCAATAAGCTAGAGATGGGTTAAATGCAGAAGTTACATTTAATGTATGTGTATCTGTATATGACGACTCTAATACAATCTCTATTCCTCACTAACATGACAGATTATATCAGATATAAATGAAACCACACAGTTAGTTGCATATAACACTATATATTATTGTAAATCAGATTCAATTCGGCATAAGTTGCAGCGAACAAAAAAGCTGTGAGGCTCCCGCTGTACTCCGGCACATTAAACAACTAAACATTCACAAACTATAACTGAAACCCTGTGTCCCATCAGTCCCAACGTTCCTTAATTCAACCCAAAACAAAATCAATAACGGGTGGAAGCGTGGCGAGATGCTGCTGTTCCGAAATCCATAGAAGACACGCTATCTCACCACAGTCTGTTTAGCTGCTGGGTCTTCCTTGTAGTAGTCCAGTGAAGGTTTCCTGCTTTATGATCTACAAAGGTTCATTCGGATCCTTTGCTGAGCAGTCGCCGGAAAATCCTACTCTTTCGAGCCCACTAAACGCCGACTGCTTCCCCTGTCTGCCTGCTCCATACTCGCATCTTATACAAGCGAGGACAAATAAAAACAATAGCAACCAAAAAAAGACCCTGTATGATAACCGATATTAACATAGCAGGCCGCTGATATCATTTATAAGTGCAGACAAATCTGTATTAAGATCAGCTGATGTCTTAAAAGCTAGGCAGAAATGGAAATGCTTTTGTATTTTCCAACTTGACCACAAGAGGCCACTGTTGCCTTGTGTATGTAAAAGGTCTAGGCCAAGGCTGTGTGTGTGTGTGTGTGTGTGTGTGTGTGTGTGTGTGTCAGTAAAATCACTTATGTTCAGACATATTTCAGAGAGAGGAAACAGTCCACACTAATCTCAAAACCTGAGTATGTTTGAATAACCCTGCCTTCTTTGTCTGTCCCTTCTGTCTGTGTTTCCATCCTTCTTCCTCTCTCTCCTCTTCCCTTTCTGTGGCCCTCACACTTTTTTTCCTCCCTTTCTCCCTCCTTCCTTCCTTCCCTCCTTTTTCCCCTCCAGGTAGCAGCTCCGTGCCAGAGTTTTTCCGCATCATGACTCGTCATTTTACCGCGTACGAGTGGAGCGTCATCCAATCGGGCGGCTTGGAGCACCAGCAGCTTGCCGCGTTCTACCGCCACTGGGTAACCACGGCAACCGTACTACCCTGTTGTCACTGTGTGTGTGTGTGTGTGTGTGTGTGTGTGTGTGTGTGTGTGTGTGTGTGTGTGTGTGTGGAACATAGAAAGAAATGACATTGACAATATCCTTTGAGACACATTTGCACATACATGTGTGAACTCATACATGTGTGAATGTGCCTCCTCATTTTTCTCCTTTTCTCACATTTTGTCCTTCTCTATCTCTACATTTCATCCTCACAGTCTCACACAATGGTCCTTCCTTTCTTCCTTTCTTTCCCCTTTCTCAGTTTTTGACACACACACAGATGGACAGCAACAGCACAACGGTGGTGCTAAGTATAAAGATGTGGTGAGATTAAGAGGGTGGCACAGAGACGTCAGGCTCTGATATCATCACCACGCTGTTGACTAATGGCAGAGTTCGACGGTTGCCATAGCGATTAGCCTTGTAATACTGTTATTGTGGCTCATTGGCTACCGGGCAGGGTTGGTTTTGGCTGGACACACACAAACACACAGTCACTCTTTTGCATAGATTCCCATCTGTTGTGATTTGAAGTTATTGTGCTACTGAGTCAAAATATATCACACACACACACACACACACACACACACACACACACACACACACACACAAAGAAGCACACCAGACGGACCATCTCTGCCTTGTCAGGCATACAAATGTATTTTTCCTTATGTGCTGGTGATCATTCTCTGCATGTACCTGATTGAGTTTCCTTCCTTTTCCACCAAGGCCTTGAAGGAGAGCTTCATCAAAGCCATCGGCACGGGTCTGGGCTTCAACCTGCAGAGGGTGGAGTTCCACCTGTCATCTGAACCGCTCACACACAAACATGCACTGCGCCAGACCAAGATGCATCTGGACGAGGAAGAAGAAGACGACTGGGTATTTGAAGTAAGTCTGTTCGAAGACGGGTGTGACGAGTAAAGGGGACACAATAGAAAAATCATCTGTTGTCATTTATTTCCCATTTTATTTCCTCTTATCTGCTCTTCTTCTTCTCACCTTCATTCCTCATCCTCTTTGCATTTCCCTTGATGTTGTCTCCTTTATTTCCTCCCTTCCCTTACCTTCTCTCTTTATTTTACTGTTCCCCCTCTCCTCTCTCCCCCCGATGTATTTTTCCTCTCTATTCCCCCTCCCCTCCTCTTCCTCTTTTCTCCATGCCCAGTGGCAGGTGGATTAACAAGTGACTGCTAAAAGGTTACCACTGGTTTAAAAAGCCAGATGTTACGTCTCCTCTCCTTTCTCCATCTCTCTAGAGGTCACGGAGGCTTAATGCTGTTTTAGTGTCCATGTTTTCACACCGGGGACTAAAAGCTCACTTCTGTAGATTGCAGGGCATGCACATGTCCGCTCTTTAACTATAGACTGTAGGGCAAAGTGAAGTACGAAGTATGAAGAGTTGCAAGTCGAAGAGAGAATCAGTGAAGCATAGAGAGAGAGAGAAGTGGATGTTAATATTGTGTTATAAATGTGCACTTTGTCCTTTACAGC
This sequence comes from Anarrhichthys ocellatus, assembly GCF_004355925.1. Taxonomy (NCBI): domain Eukaryota; kingdom Metazoa; phylum Chordata; class Actinopteri; order Perciformes; family Anarhichadidae; genus Anarrhichthys; species Anarrhichthys ocellatus. Next base: position 4,762,903 of record NW_022280054.1, on the reverse strand, counting down.
TGGTTTATTCCATATTTGTTTAGTATGACTTTTGGTTCGAATGGCCGTCAAGTACATCATCAGCATCGTAACAGATCCATGTTAATACCTACATGCATAAATAAGGCCAAATTAGCTAATTTAGCTCAAACAGTTCGTACATTTATTACTCTGCAACCATTTTGACAAACAAAGAATTGTTTGAGTCACTTATCAAGCAAAAAAAGCCAAACATATGCTGGTACCATAATCCTAATATTTGAGCATTTCCTGCTTATCTGTGTTTGATATAAATGTAAATTGTGCGTCTTCGAGTTTGAGCTGTTGTTTAGGACAAAACAAAGCATGTGAAGACGTTCCCTTTGGCTTTGGACTAAACCTTATTACACTCATCATACACATTCAGGGTATTTGATGTCCGCACCCGCAGAGCTACTTGGGATTCATTGTCTGGCTCAAGGGCCGCCAACCTTCTGGTTAAAGGATGAGCAACTCAGCCAGAGTTTCTCTTTGCTTTGTTTACTTAGCCGGTCCAGCGAGGTAGGTGTGTGTGTGTGTGTGTATGTGTGTGTGTGTTCCACTGGGGGGTTGCAAAATACAATCTCTTACATTAGATGCTTAATCCTGTGAAGTGTAATTACACAAAGGCATGTGCTTCATAATGTGCTGTTGACCTTGTGTTCTCTGTCTCACTGTCGGCTGATTCGCTAGATCAGAGAGCAACTATGAGATTTATTATTTCCTGCTGACCTCAGGTGATGTCACCCCTGCAGCCTTTACACAGGAACTGAGGGAGACACAAGCACACATTGAAGGCAGACTATAACATAATCTGAAACAGCAAAATTACAACAGTTTCACATTTAAATACAGTTCCTTCTGATGTTTCTCTCCCTATCATTGTTCTTTGAGCTTCTGTCTACGTTCCCTTACTCTCTTCCATTTTCCAACTAAACCCCCACTACTCACCACCACCTGTTACTCCCACGGATACACACTCAGCTTTTGGCCTTTAATGTCCAAGTGTATTTCTTCCAGCTACAAAGGCAATTGCATTTGGAGTAGAAGTTATAGACTTTACACAAATTCTAAACAGAAAATATGTTTTTACCATTTTAAAGGCTCAGTAGGTTGGGTATATATATATAGTGTGTGTTGTTTGAAATGTGAGTTGCAATAACATGAAGCATGTTTTCTGTTCAATTAAATCATTTTACATAAGCAAGGTGGGTAGACCGCATCAATCGTGCAGTGGAATGGATTCATCTTAAAGCTAAGCATTGACATGTTTCAGTGAATTCATGTGTGCTTGATGTTTCCTGGTATCAAAGGAATCTCTTAGTGCTTGTGACTGTGTGACCTCTAAACGCAGCAGTTATCTGACTGAAACTTTGCTTACCATCCTTAGAAATCATGCAAACAGATACTAGATATTCACATGCATGTATTCAATAGTTGTAGATGCATGCGGTGTGGATGTCGGTATGAGCGGGTCTGATAAGGTTGCACATATGCATTCTATGTCATGTGGTATTTGAATGAGTGTAGAGTTGTTGTTTTTTTATCATAATATGCAGGCTATACTGTATATGTGCATGTGCTGATGCGTGTGCTGATACATGTGTGTGTCTGCAGGAGAGCTTGCTGGATACTGATCATCATGTTGCTGTAGCACTCGGACCAGCAGACAATGCAGTAAGAACACATAACATTTACAGGCTGCTCTCATTCAGAAGGATTTTTCTCAGGATGCATAATTAAATAAATATAAAAATTGTTCATTTTGATGAATCAATCAGATGATGGATAGACTGTTATAAACAACAACTTTAATTGATCTGAATAAGTTTTACACTATTTATAGAATAAAAATGGCAAACGTGTAGGTTTACTTTTCTCAAATAATGATGTACAACATTTCTCAACCTCATTAAAAAAAACATGTGTTAAAACATAACACATTGGTCTCTAGGAATATGCGATGTGGGAGCATTTTCAGTCATTTTACAGTCTAAATAATGAATAGATCAATGACAAAATATTCACTTAAAAAAACTGAAATGAACCATTAATTGCAGCACTATTACAGACTCTACTCTATCTCACTAATCAAAGACTCTTCTCTCTTACTGTCAGCATCTTCGTCCATCTCTTCCTCCTCCCACCTCATTCACGCTGCTGTCATTCAGAGACCTCATCGCCTCGGCCTCACCTCTGACAGAGGAAGACCCCGCCTGCTGGGACAGCTTCAAGATGAAGGCTGAAGCTCCACAGAGACAAAGAGAAACACATGCGTCCAAATAACCACCTGTCTCATGCTGACACCTACACACACCCCCCCCCCCCCCCCCCCCCCCACACCCGGGGGGGGGGGGGGGGGGGCTTGTGTTGAAAGCTGCTTTCAACACAAGTCCAGTCAAGTCAGGTTTGTCTCTGAGGGCTTCAGAATCCATACGGCATCTGACACCTTCCATCTTTAGATCCTGATGGAAAAAAATAAACCTTCACATGCCTGATACACGCACAAAAACACTGTGCAGTACATCCAAACTTTAAATGTTGATCAATAGATTGATATCCTGTGAAATTGTGTAATTTCAGGGTACACATTGTCCAAGATTCTGCACTGAGCAATTCATTATTACCCTTGTACACTTTTAAAAAAACACATTGATTGAAATAAATCTGTAATACTGTATATAGTGTATCATAATGTAAGATAAGTAAGGCATAATTCACAGATAAATCGACGATTAATGACCATAATTACTTAAGTCTACTCCCGATGTGGATCATATAGATGCAAGGATCAAATCTAGAATTACTCCAAGTAGTGTTGGTGTTCACTTGATGTTGCTCTTAACGAACAAATGTTTCCTCTCAAGGTCTTTTATTCTCTTCTCTCTTTCCTCCAGCAGTTATTGTGACTTCAATGCAGAGCAACTTATAAAGTACCCAATAATTACTGCATGTTGTGTTGGCCATTTTTGATCTTTTCCTTGTGGTGATTTTGCATTAGTTTGCCATACTGGGTTTCTGAAAGACTTTCTTTGTAACCATATCCTTGTGAGTTGTGTGTCTTGCTACACTTCCTCTGTATAACAAAATATATCTGCCTCTCTTGCATTTATTTTCTCCTTCCTTTCTTCCTCATCTCTTTCAGTTTCTCTCTTTCTTTCCTTTTCTCTGTCTCCATCTTGTCTCACCATCTGGTAGCACATCTCTTTCAATCAAGAATATTTAGTCAACCATCGCGTTCTCTCTGCAGTTCATATCTCCATCCTCCCTCTCTCTCTTCAGGACAGCTCGTAGATGTAGTCCGTCTGCATGTTTACCTTCTTTCTGCATCGCCTTACTTTAATCGCAACATATAATCATAAGCCTTCTCTCCTGCACACCTAGAAGGAATTGACATGTTCGAGGCCAAGTGGTATGTACGGGCAGTCGGGAATGCGCCATGTTTGTGACATTACACACTCCACCGTACCTTCCCACAACCTGAGGTGAACAGATACATAAACACAGAGTGGATGCTGCAGACATTTTTCATCATCTCAGCTCTGTTTCACGGCTTAACACGCGACTTAATGTATTATGTAAACTGTTATCCACCAATGTGTCTCTGGCCGCTGGGCAGTGGCTGAGCGGCGTTGATTCATTCAGTGTTTGGCCTGGTTGTTCCTTAGCTGTTTGCTGACAGTCAAGCACACCGTCCAAAACAATAAAAGTGAGCAAACTGTTTTCCCCCACTGTTTCTCTGGCAGCTGAGTGGCGGTGATGCACTCAGCTGTGTTATCACTAGCGGGGGCCGGATAAGAGTAGTGAATGAGGAGTCAACAGTCAATCAATGAGGAGTCAATCAATCAATATCAGTATGAAACAGACAAAGGGTGTTTTGAGAAAGTGTGAGTGACTACAAAGATGAGAGGCCCTTGAACTTTCAACCATTAATGACCCCAATCAGACAGACAACATCCTAAGAGCAGAAAAAGGATATTATTGGCTATTATATTTCTGACAGACAAATATACAATTGCCTGAACTACCATAACCTCACACACACGACCCCGACAGGGCTGTGTGACATGGACATGAGATGTTATGAATGTGTTTTCTGACAACACGACCTCCACTACACCTGCTGCTAATCTTCATGTCGGGTATCCCTCTTTCTTGATTCCTTCCACCTTCAGATGTTCTTCCCATTGGTTGTGTTGGTATTTTCTCACCATTGATTGTGCTTTTGTAATTATGGGAAGTGATGGTATTGTAACCTGCTATGAGGATGGTTTCATGAGGTCCTTTGTTTGTGTTTGTATGTGAGACACAAACAAATATAGACATTGTGTCGGGGGAAAAGTGTAGTCATTCAAGTGGATGTCGTAGAGCATGTGCAAAAAATAGAGCTTGAGAAACACACACGTAGTCATTGCCTCAAGCTGGAGTGAATTTAGCCTCTCCACCATCTTAAATCTTGTGTTCTCTGCAGCAGGGAAGGAGGAGAGAGTGGGCAGCAGGGTCAGACTGGAGTCACACAGGCTTTCCTTAGAGAGAGGCCATTTTTAGTTGCCTCAGGTTTACTAGTGTGTCAGAGAGGATACCTTTTTTTTAAATGCAGGATGGAGACAAGAGTACTTTATGCATCAGACTGAGGATTTATCTTTTTTTAGTTTAATCGGCTAAAATTAAGACGCCAGACAGTAGCAATGTGCTCATTAGCTGAGTAGGTATGCATTATAACTTTATAACCCATGCTCTAGAAATGTCTTTCTGGCAGAGAGATGAGAAGATGGATACCACCGTCATATCCATTGCCTTTAATACTTAATGGACAGGTATGATTCTTCTTGAGCAAGGATGCATATTAGCATTTTTGACCCTGCTTTGGAACATGCTCTGCACAGCTCAATATATGATGAGAAAGTTACAAAACATTTGACACAATCAAAGCACACACTTACACAAAGTAATACCGACACAACCCAATCAGAAACATTAGCGCTTGTGTTCACTTGTTGGCTCGTACTGATTACAGACTCATCCATTATGACTGTCTACTTCATGCTTCAATAATTGGGTATTTGTGTGAGCTCTTGTGCTACGTGTTGTGTGTATATGTGTGTGTTCAAAGTGGGATTGAGGTTTACAGGCAATCACAGAGGATGGAGTTAGAGTAATACGCTTAACCATTGTTTTCCTCTCAGGCTAATAACACCGTGTTTCAAATTGTAAATAACTCTGTGTTGCATACAGTGTTTGTTCATAAAGACATTTTTGTCTGGTTGACAGTGGTGAGGTTGCAATGGAATTTCTTATCCACTTTTGAAATACCAGCAGTTGTATTAATGTCAAGATGTGTTGTTGTTTTCCTGATCAATACATTTGACATACTTTTGTTGTCATTTGATAGTTTATGGACAGGCTCTGTTATCTGGAGTTAACTTGCAGCTCAGAAAATGCATATAATGTCCAAAGACTAATTTACTGTCTGATTGATGTGTTTTTCTATCCTTTGACACCTTCTATCCTTTGGTTTTATTGCAGCCCTGTTGGTCCAAGACTGGTGTGAAGATATTGGGATTGTCACCGCCCAACATGTCACGCTAGCCCACTGACCAATCACGTATGGCTAGGCCAGCTAGAAGCTCTGACACGTCAAAGAATACGCCCAATATGTCAAACTAAAGATCTGATTGGTTGAAGACTATGACAATCAACAATATCGTCCCCATTCACTTAAACTGCAAATGGATTCACGTGAGAGTCTGCAGGCCTGGGGCCTCTCTTCTTACCTAGAGACACATAGGTGAAATCTGATTGGATAAAAGCTCTACTTAAAACAAGCTGCACTGGAAACGGAGCAACTGAGGAAGACAGTAGCTGTGCAATGAGAAAATAAGATAACGGGAAAAAAATATTGTGTATTGTGTATTTATGAAAAATTATTAAATTATAAAATAGCTATAACTTTGTGATTCTCTCTAGGCCAGCAGAGAAGGCCTTGCTGGCCCTGACGGCCCACCACTGTAGTATAGTATGTCGAAAAAAGTCATAATATAGTATTTCCAAAACATTCATTGCACAATCAATGTTGAAAATAGTTATGCGTCAAAAAAGTCTTATCGTATGCCCAAAAAGTCTTAAAAAGTCATAGTTGAAAAAGTCACAGTATTGCATGTCAAAAAAGTTATAGTATATTATGTTATAAATGTCATTGTATGTCATTGCACATAGATTTTATGTGCACTTTTATGTAACTGAAAATATTATGCAGCACATATTTTGCACATTTTCTTCCATGATTTCTTCCAATCTGCTAAGTGGTTGAATTTTGCATTATGCCACACTAAACCTAATAATGCTATTGCTTTCCTTAATCTCGAACCCAATACCTAACCATGAATCTAATCCTTCAACCTGTGAGAACAAATATTCAACATGGAGGATTTGACTTACACACACACCAGTTTCCAGGATCACATTTGCTCACCCATCCCTTACATGTGCAGAACAAGCATCCTTAGGACACACATACACGCATTCACACAACTTAATCACAACCACTGTCGCTGCCCTATTTTCCATATGTAAGTGGGGCACCTACATCCAGCCAGCTGTATTAATGAGAGAGAGAGAGAGAGAGAGTGAGAGTTCCTAGCCATCTGCACAAATGCAATCTACTGCTGCAGGCAGAACTCCAGCATCAGTCACAAGGGCATGATGGAGAGGAGGGGATGGGAGAGAGCAACAAGAGAGTTACTCCAGTTTCCTTGGAGAGAAACCAGAAAGGAAATTGGGGGAAGAAGCAGGAGGGTAAATTGAGGCTACGAAACAAAAGAAAACAAAAGCAAGATCATACAAAAAAGATGAAGAGAGGAAGTAAAAAGGCGATATGGCCAAACTAAACTACTCTCACCACACAGTGATGCCTGTGAGTAGGAATATTATTTTTGATAGAGCCTCTAAAACTGGTGATGTGGAGCATCCTGGTCATGCAGGAATTGCTGGTTTGGAGAGGGGAGATGAAGAGAGAAATTGATGCTGGGGGGGGGGTTGCAATTTATGCAGAATTTAAGGGAGAAAAATTGAAATGACAGTTTGCCTTCAGGGCTTTCTGCCAAGAAACCACTTAGGTTTAGGAAAAGATCATGTCTTGGGTTAAAATAAACCCTTTCTGGCAGAAAGACCTGAATATAAACTTATCCCTTGTGCAATGAAATAAAGAGAAAATTGAAAGTGTGAAAAGAGGAAAAGGACTGAAAAGAAAAGAAATGCACCCAGAGGATACCTCCACCTCAACTTGTTGCCAAGAACAGCAGCAATCCTTACTTTGTTAAGTTAAACATAATTGATTCAGAGCTGGACTTTGAAACAATTGGTTATCACACAGACACGTACATAAGCCAGTGAAACTGATCAGTAAGTGCTCGGGGAATGGTCATGGGTGCACAAAATCAATTCACCTTTAGGAAATGACACACATACACACACACACACACACACACACACAGCGTTAACGTCAGAGCAACGTCAGAACTGCCGCAGTGGATTAGACCTCAGTCTTGGTCCCATGTCCTGCACCGGTCCCCCAGAGAATATGTTGTTTCTCTAAGAGAGCTACTGTAACTGTTTGTGAGGAAAAAGTTAGAAACTAGTGTGATGGAGACAGCTGGAAGGGATTATTCAACTTGAAGGTCAATGCAATGTTCATAACCAAATATTCTCCTAAAAACTACATTGAACATTATTTTGATCCCAAAACAAACCCATAGCAAACTGTAGATTCTGTCATATGTTACTCAGAAAAGCTAAGCAACTTGGGCCTCACCGGAGTCTTTTACCAACCAGCATAATGTAAGTAATTTCCAGTTTTTCCTCTCTCATTGCAGGGCAGCCTTATCTCACAGAAATACGTGAAATGGCCACAACCTCTTAACAGCACATTACGTGGCAGGTAATGTGTTAAAATGACTAGTTGGCAGCACGGAAACAATGCCAATGGAAAGTTAATATGGATTATTTGTGGTGGTGGACACATATTAAACACATCCACTTGAATGCTAGACTCAGAACCAGTGACGTACTATGAACAGTGAGACAGAGTAGTCGGTGGGAGGGGAGGTGGACGGGTCAAACAAACTTTCAACCAAGGGAGATTGACTCTTTTGTCAATAGTTTGAGTCGGCCTGTGGCCAATATGCTCTTTGACAGTTTGATTTATTTTGTGTGCCACATTAAATACATTTTTAAGACACCAGAGACGTAAATGACTTACTTTACTGTATCTGCTGCCTGAGTGTTTTAGCTGTTAAATATAATACAGTACGGCTGCTGGAGGTTTTACATCACCAAACTACTTTTCAGTTTACAGAGTCTGAAGTTACTGGACGGCCAGTTGAACAGCTGAGTCTCACCATGTACTATAAAGTCTGCACAAGTGTGTCAGAGTGTTAATGTGTATGGAGTGGTTCAGCGGAGGCTGAATTTATCAACCCATACAGTATATAGCGACTACGGCTGATGTACTTGGCAATAAACCATTTCTGATTCTGATTCATCAGTTCTACAATATTATACTGTAAAAAATCTACATTAGAAATACAACATCATTCACCGGTTGCAACCTCAATACCTTTATACTGGGGCAATATAAACAATGTACTATAAAACGAAAGGTCCTTGTAGTTGCTTTAAAGTAATGGATTGTCCTCGTTCAAACAGCAGTATTACCCTGTGAAATGTTTTAATTGGGGGTTTTTTTTTACAAAACAATAGGAGCTTGTGACTTCTAGATGGTCAGTCAAACCTGAAGCAAAACTGACAGCAGCTTCTGACATTGAGAAATACTCAATACATTATCGAGGTTAGAGTCTTTAAGTTAATTAAAGACAACGATACAGCAGGTTTTTATCTCTTTGCGGCTACCACCATGCTGCCCTTGAGCAAAGCATTTTCCATTACTTTTCCCTGGTTACACTGTTCAGTGACCTGTAGCAGTGGTGGCTCAAAGATGAAATTGTATTATTGTGCAAAAGGGCAGCAGAGAAAAACTGCGTACACTCAGCTTCCACTGGATGAGGAATATATCACAAATGAAAGCATGTCAGACGTCTCACACTGCATTCCAGTGTCCCAATATTTTACCTTTACTTCAACATCTTAAAATATATGTTTTATAAGGATGCAAGAAAAAAAAACATCCTCAATAAGGGAGATGGCAATTTGTCAGTGCAAGCCGATCCCTTCTTGTCTTTCTTCCATTTAGGTGTCAGATCAAAGGTCTCGAAAAAAAACATGAATAACATAGTTGCTTTTAGAAGCCAAACGTTTTTTTAAGCCAACAAACATGTACACATACAAACACATAGTTTCCCTTCCATGTTCTGACCTCTAAAGTTCGAAAAATTATCAAAACATCAATATATTCCCATCAGTTTGTTTTAGTGAATAAATACATGCAGAAACACATTGTACACTCTCATTCTCACAAACAAACGCAGTGAGGATTGTTGTTTCAGCTGAGGAAAAGAGGAGGAATAGAACGAGTTCATGCGGGTCAAATGTCAAACAGGCCGGGGGAATGTTTACTGTTAAACTTCATTTAAACTCTGTGCGTGCTTGTGGGCAGACAAGCCTGACTGTCCATAACCATTACATACATACAGTAAAGTATATGTTTATGCAGCGTATATATATACGCCTTCGCCTTTAGATTTTGAAAAGAAGCAGAGGAGTATAGAGTAAATTCCAATCTGCTTTTTTCACTTTAACCTACTTCTGATTTTTGAATCTTGTGTTATTTTTTCTTTTTATGTAGTAAATCTATGCTGCAATCAAACTATCCATGAAAGGAAACAACTATACTCAAGACTATAACATTGCTCTGTTGTCTGTTATAAAAAAATTAGCATTTTTGGAAGTGAATATGAATTCTAAAGAGATGTGTCATTTTGGGGAAATAATTTGTACACTCTCCATGGCTGCTAAAGCTTGTTATGAGCAGGAATAGCAGCCAAACTTATTCACAGTGCATGTGTTAGGGAAAGGATGCATAAAATGTGTCTCATCATTGGCTGCAAATATCACTTGTTTTCATCATTTAAATTCCTTGTACAATGAGGTATTATATTATTATGCATCTACAATGTTCTAAAGCAGGAATACAAGTGAGATCAAATACCATGGTGACAAGTAACTTAACATTTGGCTCAAACCAATATGCAACATAATTGTTGTTTTGGTGGCATAATACAGCTTGCCACTGAGACTGGTACATTACAGATACAGATCCTCAAAGGCAGCTATCATCACTGTTCCTTAAAGCTATGAGCTGTCCGCTAATGTCACTTGGTGGCAATGTATGAAATATACAACTGTTTTCAATCAGAGGATTTTAAAGCTAAAAGAGAAAAAATGTTTGATTTCATGTTATCTTGAGTCTCACAAAGATTGTTTGTTTCACCTCGCCACCAACATATGGTCTGAATTTTAGTACTCTAGATAAGAAAGAATTAATTGTGTCTGAAATCTAAGATTAAAAAAGTCTTCAATGTTACAGATGTGACTGTATATCCATGTTGATTCATCGTCTGTTATCTTGTGACTGGCAGCAGTAATGAGGCTTGGGGATAGTTGTTTTTTTATGTACTAAAATAACCTTGATTTCAGATTCCTGTCATTAACTCTCGGTAAAATGGCATGTTTCACGCCTTTCACCTCATATTGGTTACTAATTACAGTGTGATCAATGGGTAAATGTAAACATATATCAAATGAAATTAACAAATGCACTTAAATAGATATTTCTTGATTAATTCCCACTGTTGTCTCTGTATGATTTATCGCTGCCTATGAGATTTGTCTTAAAATGATGGGTAAAACTCTCCAAGATCATTTTTCTCAGCTGTCGGGGGAATATGTTCATTCCATTCCAACAACAACCAGTGCACCCGTAGCAGTGTGGGAGTCTTAGATTTGTGAATGTGTGTTTCCTCCCTTTCACTCTCTTCATTTTTCGCATATCTCTCTATCCACGTCTTAACGTTGTTTAATTACTTTCCTCCTTTCCTCCTCCCTTTGTGCATTTCCATTCATCTCGTATACTTCCTGTAAATTAATGTACTCACTTACTGTAAGTCACTCTTCTTCATCTGCCAAATAACCAAATCTTATCTCCTTACAATCACCTCTGTCTTCCTCTTCTGCTCTTGTTAAGGAGGCTAGACAGTCAGCATTCAAAAAATGACAAATATGTGAAAAAAAAAACAACTTAAAATAACAGAAAATACACACTCTTCACTACACACAAACATAGACTTGAGTGAGAACACATCCAGGCTTTCTGAGTCATTCGGATCAAAGCCAAGTTAGAGTAACTCCCAGCACACCACACAACCTGAGTTATTATCAGGTCGAGGCGACCGCGTTGTCTCTCCATCCATAGTTCTCAATTTACAAGAGCCGGGTATTCCTTTGGAGGCCACACACATTCACATGAACACATAAGCCTGCTCTCTGTTTCAAACACGCACAACAGGACCAAAATAAATCTACTAAATCTCCAATATATGTCTAATGTCTCCAAATTGTAACCCAAACCAGCTCAGTGAAGAGGTGAGGGCCGTCTAAAATGTACTCGCTCAGTGTAAATCCCTAACCATGTACAATGACACAAACACACAGCAGGTGGTGCGTCCCTGTTCTAATTAGCTGGACATTTGCAGTAATAATGGATTCCTCTCGTACTATATTCGGAATGATTAGATTACAGAGCAATCTGATTGGTCTGAATGAGTATCTAATGAGAGCATGATAATGGAGTTACACGATGTTCCAGGAAGTAGGAGGGTATTGAGAGCATATCCTTAAATCACACACATTACAAGACACACACACACACACACACTCTCTCACAGATACGTGCAGTTTATTTTATCAGCTGTGTATCTATGACCTTCTAGTTCCTTTGAGCAGCGATGGATTGGCTTCAAAGCCTGGCAGTGTGTGTGGGTGTTTTTTACTTGTCTTGTAGGGACATCAATCTGTTTACACAGTCACATTGAGGGGACTCGCCTTCCTTATGGGAACAAAATGCACATTTGCGTAACATAAATCATTACATTATAGGGTGAAGACTTGGTGTAAGGTTAGGGTCAGGTTAGGTTCTGGTTAAGGTTTGAGTATGGGTTAGGATTAGGCTGGTAGCGATTATCGTTGGGGTAGGGTAAGTCTCCAGGAAATAAATGTAAGTCAATTTAAAGTCCCCAAAAGTCATGAAAACAAGAAACACACACAATTCAGACGGTTAAGTGAGGACATTGAGTATTATCTCTTGTTTAGCTGCGGCTAAAGTGTCCCATTCAGTATTTTGTTGTACTTCTCTTGCCACTTCTGGTTGCGAAAAACAAGATGGCGACAGCCAAAATGCTTTACTCAAAGCTTCAAAACCGTAGCCCAAACAGAATGGGTGACGTAACAGTGACGACGTGCACTTCTTACATAAAAGCCTAAAATGACAATTTGATAGCTATGTGGGCTGAAAGATGCTAAAATGCTCTGTATGAGCTGAGATTATGTTTTTTTCTGCAACATTGGTGCTAATGGTGTATTTTCTGCAACAATAATCCTGTAAGAATAACGCTGTCCCAACGATATTATGTACAGATTTCTGAGATTAACCAGGATTTCATGTATGGGTGACTGTAGAGACTTCTACAAAGAATATACATTTGTGTTCCAGTCAATACGCATCACTTTGTTCATCCTATGAGGATTAATGGAAGCCAAATGAAAGCATACAGCAGAGTAAAAAGGCACATGTGCAGGGAGATGGACATGATAGTGGGGGTGGTTACAAGCTGTCCCACACAGACACTTACTGTATGCACTCACACAAACACATGCAGATACACGGCCTTGTGAGGTTGCCTCTATGGATCAACACTAATCCCTAATCCTGCTCATCTCTTTTCCACTGTGGTGACCATGGTGCAAAATATCAGAGCAAGGCAGGATATGCGGATTATTGCTTGTTTGGGATAAAGTCGGCTTAGATTTCAGTTTGTCTGTCATCTCGTTCACTGTTTATAAAGATTCTTCAACAGTTACACTTGATCATATTGTTTTTCGTCTTGTGCTTCCCCTTCAGTAGTTTAAGGGTTGTCAAGGCCATCTTTTTCCAAACTGTAGTGTCATATTTATTGTGTACCTATAATGAAAATGTCAATTCTGGGGTTTTGAACAATGTCACACTTCAAACGCAAGCAAAACTATAATGATTACTGTAAGGTCAATTCTGTTGCAGAGCAGCAGTGTTTAAATACGGATTTCGGGGGAAGGATATAAGGAGATCAGTACATGAGCCATGTACTGAATTCAGATGACTTAAATGTTACTGGCATTCAGCTGAAAGGGTGGTAAAAGATAAAACAGCAGAACAACAGAGACATTTATAGCCAAGCTGATTAGAGTGGGACTTGGCTTGGAAAAAAAAGAGGAACAGAGTGATGTGAAAGAATTGAGGGAGCTAGAGAGAGAAATGTAGAAAGTGACGGACGAGAGAAAGATGGAGGGAGGGAGAGAACAAATGGAAGTAGAAAACAAGTGACGAAGGCAGCAGTGATTCATTATTGACGATCACGCCCCTCGACTGAACTAATGCACACAGATACACACACACACACACACACAAACTGGGAGGCTGGCAGGGTGGTCTTGTAGTAGGTGTGAGTGGACACGCCCTGTTAGTGAGAGTCACTGACAGTTTATTACCTAACAAGAACCAAGAGGAAGATGAAGGTCAGTCCTTTATAAATCTTCATCTACATGTTTACAGCGTATGGAAACATATTAATCTAATGAAGGTTGATGAAGACCTTGATGTTATACATTCTGTTTTCAAATAGGCTTTGAGTATAACTATGTAAAGGTCTGCTTACAGTGCGAGATTCCCTGGAGCATTTTACCAAGCCAACACCGACAAGAAGTCCTAAAACGCTACCCACCAATGAAGACTGTGAAATGCAGTTGAAAGAAGTGGATAAGTGGACCAAGAGTTGAGTTTGTTTGTTGTGTTGAACCACTGATGTTGTTGAATTGATCTTGAACTTCCAGAAACATTTTTTCCAAAGATATAAAGGCACAATTTCAATATGGTTACGGTAACACTGGATACGGTAAAAAATTCTCTCACAGTAGAAATTCTGCTCAAGCAGAAAGGAAAACATACCAAACCACACTCAATGTTCTGCTATACGGAGATCAGACAGCATCATTTCTACACATGCCTCCATGAATAATGGCTGCATAATTAATTCTGATGCAGAGTGGTCTGACACACATATACAGTACACACACCTTTACCCCACACCACCCTCACAACTCCCTGTCAAACTGTAATACTGTCAGCACCCCATAACTCGGCCCTGCTTCATTTGGTTAATATGACAAGCAGTGTGTAAATTACATGACCTTTGTTCACTCTTTCATACCTACCTTCAATATACTGTATATGTGTGTCTGTGTGTCTGTGTGTGTGTGTGTGTGTGTGGGGGGGGGGGGATTGCCATTAGCACGTAAGCTTGTGCGATGTTATGCCACAGCCCATACTCACTCCTCTGTGTAGTGAAGATGGTTTGAAATAATCAAACCTCCCACAGTCAATTAGTGTAATGGTGATGTATTTGCATATACAGGGTGCGAGGGGGTAAAAGATGAAGGGCAGAAGGACGGATGGAGGGTGAGCAGAGAAGAGGGAGAACTATTAGAATGCATGGGAGGGAAATGAACATCATCTTGGAATTGTCATTGAATGTTTTGCAGGCTTCTGGCTTAAGTGTTACGTGACTGTTATTACTAATTAAAGCTGCACGGTGTGAGAGGAGTTCTACAAAGAGCTGCACATGAATAACAAACATAACAGGAGACAGCAACACAACTCTGCTGGTTACCATAGTTTACATGGAAACCAATTTCATTTTGCAAATTGCATGCAGGCTGAGAATTATTAACACAATTTGAAAGCCTCCTTAAACTTTCAGATTGGTTGGCTGACATCTTCTCTTTTACGTGCTTTTGTTTAAACAGCTTTAGTTACACCTTGACAAGTGAGTACTAGGAGACTAAGTTAGAGAAGATTCATTTCCACCACCACCTCTGCACACGGCACTGTTCAGAAGGTGCTCATGCGAGCTGGGACAGCATGCTATTTTGTGGAATTGGAGCTTATTAACTGATAAAATTGTGAAAACAGGACAAAAAGGACGTGAAAATGAGGTTTACAATCACACTACCAAAGGACCTGATGAGTAGCTGAAACCTGCAAAGACAGAGAAAACCGAATGTAATGATTGTTTCTACCAACTTGCACGGATATTCTTTTTAAATCCTTGACAGTCGTGGAGGAGCATATATGCTGAGGGTGGGGCTATGCTGAATATTACATGATGTCACTCCTTAAATATAAGGAGAGTGAATGAGATGTCAATCCATCACAGTCTGTACACACACAGTTCTGACAAGAGCACTAATCAGGCAACAAGTTAAAACATCTGTGTTGGTGAACCTGCTGTATCCTTGTCTTGTAGAAAGTTTTCAGGAAATCAACTCATTTGATTCAGATACAGGTTGAATATAGATTTATTTTAAACCATATATGAGAAAACCAGTTTAGGTTAATCTGGATTACACTAACATATCAAATGACAATGTGAGAGAGGTCTTTTGTAATAATGAAACCTACAGAGAAAATTCACTTGAATCTGGGGCTCCCCTCAACATGGCAGAATGTTCTGCTATTTGTTTTGCTCTCTGGCAACTTTACTGTTTTGGTTCAATCTCGCAGGATCGGTTTCCACCGCAGCAGCCCAGGGACACTTCCACATGCGGTCCGATTACTAGCAACCCGCCCCAGTTGAACCTAGTGGTGCATTTAGCAGCTAAAGAGACAGATATTTCCCTCAAGAGTTGCTGGAGACCAAATGCAGAGCAACAAGAGAATGCATATTGGATTCCATTCACAAGGTGTCAGAAACATAACTCCTGATGATTGATGATTCTCCTCAACTGAATGTATAAATAAGCAACTGTTTGTTAACAAGTTTGCCATTTCAACTTAAAAGATAGCGATTGATCAGTGTTGTGTTCACCACCATCAAGTGGCCAAAAAATCAGTTATTGCAGGTTTTGTTCCTGCTCATCCGTCATATACAAATGTGTAAATGTATGTAGTAACAGCCACAGTCTTTTCTACTTATTAAAGATACTTGGTGTTTTTTTATTTATTTACATCATATAAGAGAGAAGATGTGCCCTTAATGTCAGTCAAAACAAACAGCTGTCATCAAGCCTCTTCCACACACCTGATTCCAACGACAGAATCAAACAGGGTTCATGTCCAGGGTCAGCTCTGCAGGTTTACAACATGACATCAAAGTTAAAAACACTGTCCAACCAGCGGTTTCCAAAGTGACATCTGAGAGAGATCCCAGTGAAATGTCACAATTATATTAGACTTAACGTGAGCTGGTGAGCAAATGTTATGGAAGCTACTATTCTCATGTGGGTGAAGCTTTACAGATTGGAGATTGGTGGAGTAATATGCATCCTTAAGGAGGGCTGGATTTTTTTGTGAACCCTGGACATGGATGGTAAGCACCCACCATGTTTGTTTCTGCTGTTAAAACCAGGCAAATGTTAAATAGGGACCAGTTTCCCATCAGCTTGGACTCACTCTACTGCAAGTCAATGGGGGTGAAGTTGATCTTGGCAACAAGACAGTTTACAACAATGTCCTGCAAGAAACATGTCAAGCAACTTTGTCTTTCAATAAAAATGACAGCGTCATGTTCATTCAGTTGCTTCATAAATCCATCATTTAAGAAAACCATTCGAAATTTGATGTGTAATAAAAAAGTACAACAGAGTAAATGGAAAAATCTACATTTTTCTTTTTCTAAATTCTTGAAAAA
Organism: Anarrhichthys ocellatus; assembly: GCF_004355925.1. NCBI lineage: Eukaryota > Metazoa > Chordata > Actinopteri > Perciformes > Anarhichadidae > Anarrhichthys > Anarrhichthys ocellatus. The sequence continues at coordinate 4,745,957 of NW_022280054.1, read as the reverse complement.
AACAATACTTGAGGGTGGGAAGGTTTTGTGGGACACTGGCATGTTGGGAAACCCAGCCTGGCTTTAGATGGCACATATACTGACATAAAGTATCTGAAATAGAAAACGGACAACAAAGCAGTGAAACATGTGATTACGTCAAATCATTTTGTGAATTATAGCCCAAAGAAAATCAGCGGATTTTATAACAATTTCCATAGTTTTATATATTAAATAGATCTAAATTGTACAGATTTGTTACAAGTACAATAGGCGTTAATTAACAAATTATTATGTTTGTACATCTCAATAGGTTCTTATATTGTTTGACACACACACACACACACACATTCACACAGACAAGCAGTGTTGCTGGAGTTCCAGATGTTTTTGGCTTTCGCTCACTGGTTACTGGACCCTCCCTGACTTACCTCAGGCTCATGACAACATTTGCTCGTATACATTGTTTAACACTGCTTATACAGTACAGCTCAGTTGTATTGCCACTGTAACTGTGATGGCTGCCTGTGTATGAGTAAGCGACCTAAAAAAGGTCCATTAATGACAACAACACGGTAGAAAACCAGTACCTGCAACCCCTCAGCTTCATAACAGCAAGATCTGACCAAACATTTAACATTATGCTGAGAACTTACAGACTTGGCGGCATGAGAGTTGGACACAAGTTGCGTGGGTGTAACGCTGGTGTAATGTCCTTTATTTAGCCGAGATACAGAATTCAGGCACTGCTGAAGTTGTATGTAAATGACATCTGCTCTACATGTATGCTACAATTGATTCATTTAGTACACATAAATGCATGTATGCATTGTAGAAAATCGCAAGGATGGCAGTCAGAGAGTGCTGAAGCGTCTCTATATATAAAACCCCAGCCTCAATAACACTGTCAAATACACTTTAGAGTGGTGCACCTTCTTTATGGGAAACCTAAAGAATTTTTTTGGGGATTTTACATTTTTTTTCTTGCATTTATCTTTTTATGTACAGTCTAACCTCTAATGGCAACAGGACAATATCTTGGTATCAGAAGCATTCTGGTTTCCATTTGAAGTCTGCGTAGTATTGACTAATCCCCCTATGAGTGACCTCAAACGATTACTTGTTCTATGTTCCTGGTCGGTTCAATTGTGCATATGGGATTTTGAGTTGACTAAAATAGAGCCTCTTTAGGTATCTCTCTGAAAACTGATGTTATTTATCAAATTGTCCATGTGGCCTTTCGTTATACTTTACTTTATTATCAGGGGAAAATATAAGGCGAAGCAGAATCCACTTTCCCGGGACTTTAAGACTCGGAAACTTCTCATGGGTTTTTGTTAAAAGATGAACCATTCTCTAGTGTATTTGGCAATTATATTGAACCTATTGGGCTTTTTATAGGCAGGCATGTCATCATTACTATAAAGAGAAACGTCAATACGCTAATCTTCTGAACCACTGATGTGTGCATATACACAACGTATGTTTCACTGATGTCCCAGGTAGCGGTTGCAGATTCTGGTTCTCTATAATATCACAAAAACTTTTTGGGCAGTGTTTCCACAAAGCAATACAATGTTATGCTGCTTTCTAACAGGTGTAGCAAAAACAATAATCTACTGACTTGAATTTCGAGTTATCTTTATTAAATCAATTTATACTGTAGAGCAATTCCTTAGGCTTCAGATTACAAGGCTGACCCTAACAATGGCACCTAATTCAGAGTTAATACACATTTCATTGTGTTCCTGATATTTTTAGGCTAAAAACTATGCTCCCAAGTCTTTGAATAATTTAATTTGACTTGTTATCATTGACTAGTCTATTATTAATTTTATAATGCATAGTATATTTAAAGTAACAGGAAATAATTCTAAAAGTAGGTTATAGTTATTTTTGTTTATAAAAAACATGGATACGATTTTCAAAAATGTCTATTCTCATTGCCAAAATATTTCAGGACCTTTACAGGAAATGCTGTAGATGTGCAAGTGTTTGAAGCTTTCTGATAGTACATCTGTCAGGGAATCTGATGACAGTTGTTATAATTATGTATGACAATAATAACCTTTGACCAAAGCTTTCAAGCATTGTCAAAATGAAATATCTATATTCCCCTCCTCCCATCCTTACTTCATATATGGCACTCAGCTTTCTTATATGCTGGTGTCGACCTCAGGGAGAGGACACAATACCCTTTAAGTGGGTGAATCTTTCAACCAGATGGACATTAGTTTTCATGTCCCAAGTAAATTATCCTTTGGATGTTTTCCCACAAGCTGTGCTTTACATATTAAAGCCAGCATATGTTCCTGTTGAATCCCCGACACGGCCATTGAGAAGACAAAGTGTTTGGCTGTCAAAATGTGCTGGTCCTGCCTTTAACAACTAAACGTACATAGAAGTCAGCAGGAAAAAAAAAAATCCTTTGCCTTAGAAAGATGAGCCTGTGCTGGTGGTGACTAAGAATTCATTTGGCACATTTTATTAGATATTTTAGAGGTTTAGCAACCACTATGTTATTTGGCAAAATGTAGAGAAATTGCATCATGCTATTTTCTTTCCATTCCTGGTGAAGGTTTGTGATTTAAAAGTGAATTTAAACCTGTGCTGGAGTTTTTCCACTGTCAAAAATGTATGTTATGCTGTTGTTAATAAATGTTATTAATCGTTTGGTTATTAAGTCATATTGTGATGTTGTTGTACAATTGAGAAAAACACTTATTTACGCCAAGAAGGTAAGCACGCACAGGTACTACCACTTATTCAAATTTAAACAACCTAGATCATTTCAGAATTCTTTTGTTTTCAGTAATACATTTAAATTAGGATGTGATGTTGACAAACCTCTATTTACTTTTCTATCAACATCTAAAACATAATATTTTATGGAAACTAATGCCTCCTACAAATTATTTTTTCCTGATGTATGATTTGTACTTTACTGATGTCACATCTATGTGATGTCAGCAAACAAAGAGAACAATGGCAGCAATGTAGTGCAAGTTAGATTAAGTTATTATCCAAATATGCCAAGTTTATGAAGTTTCTCTTCGACAAAACGTATTTTCTTATGTCTAGTTGTTGAGCTACGCAGAAGTGTTTGGAAGGCCTGAGATTTCCACCGAGTAAATCATATTCAGTCTACCAGCAAACTAATAGACTTCAATTTGAATCCTGTTGGTTACATTTGCATGGGGCTAGTGTGTATTTTTATATCCACGTGGTAAAAAACAATACAATTAAAAAAAGATTATGTATGTAAAAGTGAACCGTGTCAAGCATGCGTTCTGTGACTATGTGTACAAGTTAGTATAGTACAATATTATTAGTACTATGTTGTGTTTATTATTAGTTTATCTGGACAAAGAAACAGATGAATAGAATTTTAAATATTTGAACTATTTAAGAAGCGCTTGATTTATCTTGCCAGTCACTCGTGGCCGTCTTAAAATCAAAGACACAGCTAGTCGGGACTCCTGGCGGCTTGGTGCGATAAGGTGACTGTCGTGACTTGCAACATCACAGCTCCAAAATGTGGCTCACAACCTTTGGCACATGTCATTCCCTCATTTAAATCTCGCACCCTCCAGTGTATATAAAGTGTCGTAAAAAATGTCTTAAAACAAGTAGAAACACAAGATAAATGAAGCGCTCCTTGTGGTTTTTTTCTTTTCAAATATTCAAAATGAACCCATCTTGTATTTGTCCTGACTTGAGCAGTAAAAAGGCACTGAGCTGGGAATAATTTTCAGTCCTAAACATATTACCTGCAATGAAATGACTGGATTGTTGTTGGTTATAGTTTGCTGTGTACTAGTGTTTTTGGCATTTGTCTTTTGATGACCCCTTTTCAAACCTTGTTTACGCCTCTCATTCCTCGCTTCCCACATCGACCAACTGGTTCTAGAATGTCAGACGGATGGAACGAGCAGCAGATGTCAGAAGTATGTTTGGTAAAGCGTGACATGACTGAGGGACAGTTGGAAGGGTAGCTGTATTGTCCTCAGTAGCAGTCTTTCTTGTACAAGAGGCCACGATGCACAGCAAACATTTGTGACAATGTTGCCATCTTCTTAAAGTCCATACAACTTAATTCCTCTGCATCCACTTTGTTAATGGAAAGTGGATTTGTTCTGTTTGCACTTTTCGGTTACTAATGAGTGCAACCACGGTCATGTAAATGGACTCTCTCCGGGTTGTCTCCGAGCATTGTTGCCTCTAGACATGTGTCAGGGTACTGTTTGTGAGAGTGGGTCCACTGGAGAGACCTAGAAACCAGGTACGGAGCTGAGGAATCCAGCTCGATCACTATGTTTTATATTAAGGTTTCTCTGCTAATTGACCCAATCAGTACACATCCTTAGGGAAGGGTCCATGTGAGACTAGCACAGTTGCTGATCCTCAAGTTTTTTGAACCACATCTCCGTCGCTCAGAGAAAATGAGGGCATGTTGTTCTTTTTCAGCGATAATGAGAGCATTTTTTTTTTTTTAAGTTTCATTCATATAGGCCATCTCAGAGGTCTGAATCCAAGTTTTAATAGAATGCACTGCATATCCCAAGATCCATGTGATTCATATCCTGCATGTTCCACAGGTTCAAATCCAGCCTCTCACAAAAGGAATACCTGTGTATCCTAGTCTGTGTATGGGACCTACAAACTTGTTTCTCTTAGAAACATGGTCCCAATGCTGTAGGAGACTTTCCTCATAGAGGCCGGGGGAGCGGAGCGAGAGCTGGTCAGTGAGGCATGGCTGTGAGATGTCCCCGCCTCCAGGAAATAACATGTCCCTTGGATCTCTTTGGGAAAATTCTCTGGAAGCTCCAGCCGTGAGCGAGGGACAAATGAAAAAGAACGGTCATCTTTCAGCAACCTGTTGAGAAGAGAAGCTCTCTTAAAGCATTTATTGTCATGGCGGCATGGTTGAAAAGAAGGTCGCATATATGTTTGTGTGCACGCACATTTGTTTGTGTGTTCGTTCAGTGCCGTTACTTACTGGTAAGTTGTGGGACTAACATTGATACACCTCGGATGGCTCCCCGATTCAAACTTGCTGGCCAGTGTCACATTGTTCCCAAACAGGCAATAACGTGGCATTTTAACCCCGACCACGCCTGCCAGCACCGAACCGGTGTGGATACCTATCCTCAGCTAAGAGAGAAGGGGAGGAAGTAGGTGGTGGGAGGAGAAAGATTAGAACAACAACAAAACCGGCAGGATTTTTAAAAGCTCAAACAAGTTTAAATTAGGGTTCATACACATTCCTTGACAACAAAATGGAAGTGATGCTGCTGCTACTGTATTTTCAAGTCTGTTACCCTCCCCCCCCCCCCACCACACTCTCCCTGTTTATTTATCCACACTATTTGCATGCAGCTTAATTGCTCATCAACTACGTAAATCAGATCTAGAGATGAAATGATTAGTTGATTAACTTATCAACAACTTTTTTGATCATTTGATAATCATTTAAGTCACTTATCAAACAAGTTGCTAAACATTCACTGATTCCAACTTGATGATTCCTTTGGCCTTTGGGAGGCCACGTTGTTTTGAACTAGAAGTGCTATGTGTGCGTTGATCCGCTAACTGTAGCAATCATACTTCCATATTACTGTAGCTGTTATCATCTAGTCTGAGATCTTGTGGCAGAAGATTTGATGAAAATCTTAAAATAGCAAGAGTGAGAGAGGAAACCTAATCAAATAAATAATTGCCTCCAACGCATGGTGCTCATATTATAATCTGGCTGAACTATGAATCTATAAATGGCTGCAGGCAGAGTGAAAGCTATCGAGCCATCATTCCAATTTCACCACACCACTTCATTGCCACTCGACCAACTATATATTTCCTCCATTTGGGAACAAGTTATCACACAGAGCAGACACGTGCACATACATCTCCCACACACACCCACCCACACACATACATCTCACACACACACGCACACATCATACTTACACACACACGCGCATATATACATCACGCACACACAAAAGCTAGTGGAACCCAGTAGATTTCTAATGATCTACTTGAGCCGCTCATCCTCTCGGTATCCACAATGTGCATGTCAGCACACTGCGAGGTAGTCATGGCAACAACAGGCAATGGGGGTAGTGAGGTAGAAAGAGCACAGACAAACAGAAAGAAGATACAATGGAGAGAAAGGCACAAAAATAAACTAATAATTAGATGGCAAAACCTTGACAGCACATGGATGAGAGAAAAAGACAGAAAGTGTGCGAGAGCGAGAGAGAGAGAGAGAGAGAGAGAGATAAAGGCTGGTAGGTGCACTAGTGTGACCTATTTTTCAGCTAAACTGCTTACAGATGGCCATGCACTCGTCTGTCTTTCTCTACAACAGACAACCACTCACACACACACACACACACACACACACACACAAACAAATCTGCATCCAGCACCCACTCTCCTCTTCATTTCTTAGTCTCAAAACACAGACACGGTAACACTTATACACTCTTCCCCTGCTTTTCGCTGTGAGTCAGCATCCATAGCACATGGCCCTCAGCGAGCCAATGAGCAAATGGCACAGCAGCAAAGACGACCAATCGCACCGTAGCCTCTGGCCAAGCTGACGGAAGGATACAGAGATGAGGTTGTTATAGAATCAACTTTGTTACAATCAGTTGCAAGTTCATTAAGTAGATCTATCTTAAACTAATCCAGTCAGAAACAAGAGTCCTGCAATAAATCCTACAGTCAAGAAGGTTAGAATATATAGAGAGTTGTTGATTCAACTTTATACTCTACTTGGAGGATGTAGTTTGTGGTGCTGTTCAACTGTATTGCATTACACAGAGAGGTGGAATTGACACGTAGCCCCTCCTCATTGGTATAGACAAGGTGGACAAAGACATTATAACCTTCATGATTCATTGCAGCACTGATACATTAGACTGCATTAGTTTTAGCTCGGTGCACCTAATAAACTGCCAACTGAGTGTACTTAAGCTGCTCTACACTAACTATTACACATGCAATCAGACTTTTGTCAGAGTAAGAAGGTTTATGGTTTTTAGTACTGAAACGAGTCTTAATTGATTTGTCAGACCTCTGTGTACTGCAGACCAGGAGGTAATGGCAACTGCATGGTGAACATGAGGTCAGGGAAAAGCAGCCACTTTCAGTTGGCATGACAAGTCCCTGACTATTTCTGAATTCACAATGCTCATATACTGCTAGTGTAAAGTATGATTGGTGGAAATAAGCCCACATAAACACATTTAAACAATATTAGCAGTGACAAGATAAGTACTACATCCCTAATATCCACACCCACTCACACTGACAAGTGCACACATGCAAAAGGATCATGCCACAGGCCTGAAATTGAACCAGTAATGAAGCTGAAAAACACTTTGTTTTCTATGCGTTTCTCTCTTGATATCTCCCTTGTATATTATGTCTCTGTGTGTCGCTTGATCGCTCTCTTTATTTCTCTCTCACAGCTCTCATGCTACTTTGCATAACAGTGCAACATTGGCTAGAGTTGAGTGCACTCCCTGAACAGCATTTATCATGCCGAAGTGTTGAATAGCTCTATAACTGTCCGTTATACCAACATGAAGTCAGGAGTGATAAGAAAGAGGAGAGCACAACAGAGAGGGCAAAATATAGAAAAGCAGAACAAGATTAACAACTGAGAGGAAAAGAAAGTCAGAAACTAAAGAGGAAAATGAAAAGAATGAGTTAGAGAGCGGTTGCAGAAGAGAGAGTGAGGGAACTAGAGAGAATGGAGAGAAAAATAAAAAGAGGAGAGAGAGAGAGAGAGAGAGAGAGAGAGAGAGACACAGGCCAAACATTCTTGGCAAGGCTATTTTGAGACAAATGACCAATGTTGGGACCACAGCATTATACAGAAGTCATGTCTGTTATTCAGCAGTTATCTGTCTTAGCTTGTCTCTCACATACACGTTTTGTATCTGTGTCATTATGTGTATTTTTAAACAAGTTCAAATCAGTGGCAAAAAATAAAAAAAATATAGCTAACTTCTCAAAAATAGATACAAATTGAATATTTTCTACTCAAGTTGTAAAAGATAAGTCTGCCATTATTCTATACTTTTCTTACTGCCGACACATTAGCACAAAAAAAGAACAATTAGTCTGACTTAATACTTAAAACTTGAACTTAATTACAATAATGAAATACGGGACATCGATGAAGTTTGACCATCAACCTTGTGAATAAAGGACAAGCCGCTCTACCTGAAATTACCTACAAGTCTGTTGCAGTCAGCACCAAGGGCATTTAATGTTCCTGAATATTGTTTTTTTTTTCAAAGTCTCAGTCATTTCCTGAAATGTTACTCAGACAGAAGTCAATAGTGTACTTGTAAAGGCCTATTACTTATTTCATGAGAGCTGTTCGCAGTAGAGAAAAGATAGAACATCATCAGCATTACCCTGCTAGTAAAAGGAAAGACAGAACATGACAACAATAACATTGGTCTAAATGTCTAAAAAACAAAAAATGTCTAAAGTATCTACTGCTCTGCTTCATTTGTTGATTCTGTTTCACTGAAGAAACCAAAAATAAAATGTACGTAATGCTTTGGCTCATATTTATGACATTGTAAGTTAGCACAAAGCAAACCAAAGATAGCCTCCGGTAATGGCTGTCCTTGACCGAGACTGGACTGAGGATGGACATAAATAAATCGTATCCTGTTTTCACTTTTCATTCTACTGAATTAACAAAAGAGGTTTGAACTCTATTCCCACAGTTGAATCATTTCCTTCCCCTCCTACTTAATATAGTCCTCATTGTTTCTGCAAAAGAGAAGCTTGCCTTTCTCTAACTCCATTAAATACTGTTAAATGCAATTCCACATGGACACATAATATGGATTTTGAAGGAGGATAAACACTCACGGCAACAGCTGTGTTCTACCTTTAACACTTCTTTTTTTCACCGTGTGTGAAAGTGTGTGTCATTTTACTGTAGTTGATATATGGGACACATGCTTTTCCTCGAGCAACATAACCATTTTAAATGTTCAATAGCCAACATGCAAAAATTAAATAATGGGTAAAATATCATATCACAGACTGTCCAGAGACAGGGTAAAAATACAACAATTTGATATGCAAGACCTTACATCAACTAAAGAACGAGTAACCCATTTGGAAGAAAAAAAATGTTTTACTGCAATAATATCAATCAAGCAACCTCGGGGAGGTTTTGTAAGGTGAATACAAAGTAAGCACAGCTAAATGAGGACAAAATGAAGGAGGACAGAGAGAGAAAGAGAGAGACAGTTGAAAACCAACACACACACACACACACTCTGTCTCACCTGCGTTGGAAAAATGTGTTAAGCTCAGACGGCAACAGGTGCATTACTTCTCTCCTCTCTTTCTCATTGGCAAAGATCAGTGCACAAAACACTCAGGAAGCAGCTTCTCCTCTTTAGACCAGCACTGACTTGCTTTCAGCAGTTCAAATGACATGTCACCAGTGGTGGGTCGTATCAACAGTCGCTTATTAACGTTAATTCTATGAGTAAATTGGGGAGGAGCCAAAATCAAACTTGGCTGTTATAGGTTTGTGAAGCCTGTCAGCACTCTGCTTAAGATTGTTTATGAGAACGAAGAAAAGAAGCAGTGATACGTCTTTTCTCTATCTGATCGCTTCATGTCAATTTCAGGAGACACATTCTTACAGTTTAACTTTTTTACATCATATTCACAATTTCTGCTGATCAACCGATTATATCGATGTTTCAGATACAATCTTTTTATCAACAATTATCGGATTCAGCCCAAAAAATAAAGCTTGCTCAGAACATCCCTAACGGACTGACAGATGTGTGGAGCAGTGGGGGAATGCTAAAGAATTGTTAATGTCATTTCTGGGAGCACATGGGAAGTTCACCCCAAGCGACACAAAGCTAAAAGGAAAATCATGATTTTCAATAATTGAGACATTTCTCAATCAATGTCCCTCTTTTGAAAATGATTGAGTAGATTCAATTAATCCATTCTTTGAAATATCATTCAACCATCTGTTGATTGAGCTCTCTTATCTATATACCTATATCATCCCTCTTCCCATTTTCCACAATCCATCCCCATCCTCAAATGATGTCAATCACAGTCTCCCATAGCCAGACCTATCTCCACATAAAGGAAGGTCTGCCTCCACACATTATCGTTCTGGTATAGGGGAAGAAACACTTTGTCAAACCAATCACAATTGGACAACTGTGTGATTCAGCTCAGCGGGTGATTGATTGTACGTTTGTTTCATGGTAATAAAGGAAGCCACAATGTTAAATGTTAAATAAGGAAAGAAAAAAATAAATATATAGGAAAAGTAGAGACAAACTGCCCAATCAGTCACAATCAGTTGCTGGTTTAATCAGTTAAAGCACCAGAGTTATGTTAGTTTGATAATCAGCAGTCGGACACACAATTTACCTTTTTTCTCAGCAGGAATCCTGAGCTCTACCCACATTTAAATATGTAAAATTAAATAGACTAAATATAAAATGACACACAGAGATAAAGTTATGGAGGAAATGCATAAACAAAAAACGCAAAAAACAAACAAACATACCAATCCCTCAATACCAAGTCGTTAATAAAATAGCAACAATTTAAGATTATTTGTCTAGTTTCCATGCGCTAGCAGCAGATTGGTGTTACAAAAAATAAAAAAGCTCACCTTGATAGGTCTCCCATCAGGTGTCAGCACTTCCTCGGACAGTTCCATCATCTTCAGAGCCATGTGTGCAATCGGCTTTGCATGACTATCAACCTTCTTGTGAAGTCCTCCCGCCACACAGTAAGCGTCGCCGATTGTTTCGATCTGTATGAGAAGCAGTGGAGGAGAGGCAGAAACTGAAATGAATAAATGTGGCTTAGCTGATGTGTGAAACTAACTAGCCATTCATTCAATCACTCATAACATCTCCACTGAGGAGCAAATAAAAGAACTCTTTCATTCCTCTTGTAATATTAGAACTAGAGTATTTGTCTGTTTCTCTCTCTTGGCCTGAATCATTCACATTAAGACGTGGTGAGCATTTGGAGAAGGATCTCGGCAAAGCCGCTCACAGCATCTTGCATTGCTTCTGACCCAGTCTGAGAGGCCAAACATTAAAAAAACAAGCATTTCTAGTAATTCTTGACACCATAAAATCCATCCTGAAGATCACTGAAATACCAAATACAATACAAAATAATCTTATATTAAATGTTTTAGAATCCGTTTAACAAGTTTAACAGTATTCTTTTTAAAGTGTATTATATTATATTTGTAAGGAACCATGAAGAATATAAAATATTAATGCTTGACATATTGTGCAGTGCCAGAGTGAGTCAACTAAGTGGAAAATATATGCTATAATCCATCATGATAAAGATTTTTTTTTTTTTTTTTGAAAGAACAATAAACGATACAAACTAAGAACAAAAAAAGTATTTTTAGTAACAGGGCATCTTGAGGCTGTGATATACCAGACCACCACAGAACTGTCAAATGTTAATGGGTTGGCATGTAGAAATGCTTGGATCAATCCGGTGCCATCATTATCAGCTGAAATTCAACGCATGATTTTTTTGTATAGCCAATGAAAAAACATCTTACTTGATCTTTTAAGCAACAGTCCAGTGTTTCCCAAATACAGCAAGCAATTAATCCGCTGTAATGAGCTCATTCCGTATATTACATCTTCAAACAGAAGTCAAGTCATTCCTAGTTCCATGTTTGGGCGTACTATGCCAGAGATGGAAGTACAGTAATAACAACTCTTCCTTGAATGACTTCCAAAAGCCAAATTCTAAACACACGTTAATAAAGCCATCCCAGGAATGCCGTTTTCAGGGTTGTGTTGCCATATTTCCAGTTGAAGGAGTGAGCTAGGTGTCATAACAGTTGATGTGGTCGTTAAAGAAGATAAAATGGATAGCGCAAGAGGAGAAAGAGGAGGGAAAAAGAAAACTAGGACTCATTTAGGCCTGCCACCAGCACAATCATTTCAACAGTAACCATGACAATGGCAACATATGCATCCCTCACTCTCTTCACCTTGTCCTCCTGCTTCTCTCTTTTACACATACACACTCGCTCTTTAACTGCTGTATACATAACCCCTCTTTAATACACCCAATCTCTCTGCCTTCCTCTCTGTATCTCTTCTTTCTTTTCCCCAGGCATCTGACACGAGACATTTCTGAGAGATAACACAGAGGACAAGCGTGTTGATGGGATTGTAGCAAGTGTATGCTGTTGTTACAGGGACTGAGGCAATGAGAGAGAGAGAGAGAAAGAAAGAGAGAGAGAGAGAGAGAGGGAGAGAGAGAGAGAGAGAGAGAGAGAGAGGAACGATGATGGCAATGGTGATGATGGGGAGAAGCAAAGGTGAAAATAGTAAAAATGAAGAGAAATACTGATGTGATAATGGATAGTGAGGATGGGGGAGGGGGAGATGGCCCAAAGCCACACTGTCCGATGGACAATATTGACACATCTTTGTTAAGCTCCCACAGACTGGCCATTAATCAGTTACTTTTTCCACAACACAAGCACACACAGTACACACACACACACACACACACACGGTTGTGTTTTCATGACCTTTGGGGACATTACATTGACTTACATTCATTGGAGACCTATGTCTAACCTTAGCTATAACCGCTACCAGCCTACATCTAATCCTTTCCCCAACCTTAACCCGAACCCAAACCTAACCTGACTAACCTTAAACCAAGTCTTCACCTAAAAAATGTAATGATTTAGGTTATGGGGATGTTCAATTGTCCCTACTTTGACCATGGAAGGGGGCTCTAAGTTCCTGGGAAACTGTCACTTCCTGGAGAACATTTATCTTTTAAGATGACCTCAGGGTGTGCATATAAACCAATAAAGCCATCACAATTTTAAAGCAATCCCTTAACTGATATCCCATTGTGTCACAGTTTAGAAACAGATACTACTACATCATATAAAGAAGATGTGTGCGTCTTTCTGTCTACTGACCTTATAAACATCCAGAATGCCACACTGGTAGTCAAAGCGCGTGTAAAGCTCGTTCAGCATGGAGATGACCTGCATCGGTGTACACTGGGCACACACAGCAGTAAAACCCACGATGTCTGAGAACAGCATGGTCACATCATCAAATTTGCGAGCGGGCACTGGATGGCCCTGCCACAGTTTCTGTGCCACATCACCTGGAAATATGGAATAAAGGAGATCCACGGTTCTCCTCTTTTCCTCTTCCAGTGCCTGGTGAGTCCGCTCTAATGTGGCCTGAGAGAGGAGAAAAGAGAAGGAGATCAGGAGGATTTGTTCTGTATGCTTTGCTTCAAAGGAGGCACTGATGACAACAATTCATGGATGTGGGAGTACTGCACCAAATTAAAACTGCTGGTGCATGTAAATGTATTTGTGTTTGATTTATTTTTGATTTTGTGTATCTGCATAATGAGTAATTGTGTCTGTGGGCGAGCTTCATAATGCCAAATCTGTCTGATTCAGTGCTATACCATTGTTCCAGCGAGCAAGTCAAACTAAGATACAGCTATTTATAACAGTGGCCTGGGGGAGTAGTTGCAGTGAGAGTGTTGCAGTGAGCAGATGCATAGGATTGGGTCAGAACTCGGTGACTTGTTCAAGGGTACTTTGAAAGCAAATTATAAGAGCAAGTCCCAGGAGCCACGTTCTTCCAGCCATTATGAATCAGTCAGTGCAGCCAAAGCATTGCATTAAACAAGTTCGCTTCAGTGAGTTGTCTTGCTCGCATGATGGAAAACAGAAATAAAGACCAAATATACAGAATATGTTTGTGTATTTTCACTATTTCAACATGTCATGGTCACAGGTTTTCATTTGTCATTTTGATTGGTTGCCAACAGACAAGATGGCGGGTCTTAACTAACATGAGCCTGTCAGGGTATAGGCTCCAGAGAGACAGTAGAGAAGGAAGAAAACAGTGGCGTGCTGCTGATAGCAATAAGTCCTGTTGTTGAGTCACTTAATGATAACCCTAATCCTTGAATTATTTTGGCTTAGTTTCTGTCTGCATCTATTGTTAACCTAAATGCAACAACAAAACAAAGGGGAACTACACGGGCCCCCTACCACATGGCAAAAGCACATAGAGCTTACTAGGATGCAGGTAAGGCCTTCAAGAAGCCACAAAGAAGAAAAACACCCGATTGATTGATTGAAGAGCTTATTTTTTTTCACGATGGCAAAATGGTCCAATAAACTGAAGTTTCCTAAGTTGTCCTGCGCTGTAAATATAGAATAGAAGAGACCCAGAATGAAGCACTCTACCTTAAGTTTGTCCATTCTCTTCTTCAGGCCATCCTGGGCCTTGGCCTGCTCCCCCACCAGGATAACGTCCCGCGTGGCATCATGGATAGGGATATCTGACAAGTGGAGGCCCCTGCCCATGAGCTCCTCCAACTTATCAACACGTGGCGAACCCAGAAACATCAGGGAGCAGGACTCGGGCACATGGATCATCTGACCCTTCAACTCCATAACCTGGCAGAGCAATCAAATGGCAAAAAGGAAAGAGTTACAGAAGTTAGGCCTTTTGTCAAGGCTGAGGGAACGTGAAAACCTTAAAGACAATCCTGATTATATGCAGATTGCAGAAGTACACTGAGCCAGAGGAGAGGGGTAGTCGAAAAAACGGATTGTGAGATTTATGTTCGTTAATAGCCTCTCACTACTATGGATTTCATGTCCACCTAATACTTGCTTTTCTTGAAACAATGGTGAATGGTTACATGGTGGCAATGACTTTAGCATTGGAAATGCATTCACAATCATACAAATAACGAATATATTGAACAAACATGCCTTTCTATGCTTACATGACTGCATACATACCTATACTTATCCACAGCTTTATACACACAATGTAGTACATACAACAGAGATTATAATTGAATAGCTGATAATAAATTTCATTTAGCATGGCAAGGTCTGATGTATAATGCAGGCTGACCTGTATAGAGCCTGTAAAAACTGATGACCTAGTTATTAAGGAGACAATCATCATCACAATGTCACTGGTTTGTCCCAAACTCTCTCCAAATGTCCTTGAACAACCTATGATATCATATTATGAAACGTCTTTGAATATTCGATTGGTTATCAGACAAATCGAGGAGCAAACTTGCCAGTTAAATAATGATATTTCTGTCAGAAGGTGTTGTCATTTTGAAAGAAATACTTGCAAGGCTGAAGATCTACCAACAACTGCAGTATTATTGTCAACATAATAAATACTGCAATTGTTGGTGAATACAAATTGGGTTTCACTAGCTTCTTGACATTTTGCACACAAGCCCTTAACCATGATGACAACACACACCAGGAGTGGGGAGCACAAGCAAAACAGCCTGGAGACATAGAAGAGCGAGATTGAAACAGGCATTGCACATTGCTGCCCTTTTGAATATGACTCCAGCTCCTGCTCAGTCCTTGCCCCTGTTCCTTCCTTTTCTTTAGTTTCTCTTTCTCTCCCCGTGTTCACCTGTCTTTCATTCCTGCCCGTCGCTCCGTCGCTCTCTATGCTCTTCTCTCTGTCTCTTCAATTACTTCTCTCTCTCTTTCTCCATAGTGTCAGATAGATTATTCCGCCAGTGAGCACACTGCAGCTCTGTTTTATTTATAGCACAAGGCTCTCCTAGGTCTGCATAATACATACAGTCTACATCTACACACACACACACACACAAAATACATCCAACAGGGAGACCCACATACCCACATCTGACGTCCACGTCTGTTTTTCAGAAACACTGACTTACACCCATAAAAACACATATGCAAAAACACATATGCGGCCTACAACCAATAGGGTCCAAGTTCAAAACATACTTATCCACTGAAACACAACTGATTGACTTACTCAGAAACACACACACACGCACACACACTCAGTAGTTTATGGTTTTACTGTAGCACTGTATGCCTAACATCTGCACATGTTGCCACACCAATACAGCAGTAGTCATAGTGTCATATGGGAGTTTAACAACAGTTGTGTGAGTACACCCGCTCAAAATCAGACATAAATTCATCTCCCACATTGTAGAATAATTCTAGTTTTATTACAATTTAATATATTTTATGTAGTTTCCCCATTTCTGACAGCAATTTACTCAAACTAATTACTGAGATCTGGGAACACAGCTGCAATAGTCGGACAGGGAAGGTTACACAATTACAATAAATGTTCTGTGGGATGAGACTGCTACAAGGAGAGGTTAACCATTTGTTAAAAGTCAGTCTGCTACAAGCAATATGCCCAGCAATGCAGATTGTGCAGCTGGGCCTTGCAACTTGCCATTCACATGAAAAAATTGCAAAGTGCACTTTTACTTGACAAGCAGCAGCTGGAACAATGCCTACTCAGGTAAACCTTAAATAGCCTGCATGTTAAAGCTAAGGTCACTACACTATGTAGTCTAGACTGAGTCAGTGTCCTGTACGCACTCTGTAAAGCCTCAAATGTGGGTTGCCCTTGCATGAAAACATCAGGACCAGCAAACGCATCAAGCAAATCCTGCAGGACTGTCATAACCTTCCCTGACTGCAAGACGACTGCCATTAATGCCATTGAGTTTCATTGCATTTTCCTGTTACATAACAAAGATTGAAATATCCATCTAACAACTGTTGTTGCTTTTTTAATTGTGTACAGTAGGTATAATTATACTAGTGTCTCACCAGATTACTCTCTGTGTGTCCGCCTATGTTTATCCGTCGCTCTCATTTTCAGTCTCACTCTGTCACAAACTCTCACACACACTGATGCACAGATACAAACATGCATGGACACACACACCCGTACACACATCCCTGGAGGCAGTTGTGTTGGCCTAGTTGTGCGTCTGTGTTTAACTCAGCACTCTCTCCTCTCCTTCTGCCTGCATCTCTGGCATCACAGCACAGTGAAAGAGGAGGTGAATAAACGAAGGAGGAAGAAAGGGCAAAACGAGTGGTTTCGGAGAGAAAGTAACATGCAGAAAGAAGGGGGAAGGGTGGGAGAGATAGGAGACAGAGAAAATAAGGTGGGAGGGCTAAACCAAATAGAAAGAAATAATGAGGAAAAAATAGCATTGTAGAAATAGCTGAATAGATGAAAGCACAATGAGACAGTAAAAGACGCAATGCAAACAGTCAGAAAGAAGCAACAGGAGGCCGACAACAAGAAAGCACAATTGAACTTTAGACAGACAGAAAAAATGTAAAATGTATTTTTATGAAAGCAGATAAAAAGAAAGCAAACTGTGAGAATTAAACAGTCCATTGTGTCCCAGTCAATACGTAGTAGTGAGTTGTTACACGTTTACACTGAGCCATTGTTCAAGGTCACTGCATTGTTACCACGAGGAATCGACGTTCTGCACCTGTAACTCTGACAAGTCTTCACAGAGAAACTTGTTAGAGTGTTGGAGTGCATGGAAACAGATTGTTATGTGAAGAAAAATTATACAATAATTGTTTTAAAAAGTCGTATTAAGATCAAACCTAACTGTTATTGATTGCTGTCCTGAAGCTTTGTGACTTGCCTTTCTGCCACCCGACTCCTCTTCACTGTGTGTTTTGTATTTATGCATGATTGAGGGTTGTATTATACTGCATAAGTTTATGTTAATGTTTTATGTCTTATGATAGCGAGGCCTGAGCAGCATGCACTGTGATGTCACATTCTACATACACAAGATCTATCTAAGTTCAGGCCGCTATCGCCATAGGCAACAAGGAGCTGAAGATAGATGAAAAGGAAAGGGAGGTGGGGGGGGACAGCTGAAAGGGCCAGAGGTTACAGGTGGAAAAGACTGAGGGAGACAAGAGAGGGACAAGAGAGAGACACGAGAACGAGACACATTGGACTTGAGGTACGAGAGATAAAGATGGAGAGAAGGACAGCGGGAGGTGGAATGGACAGCTAATGGATTGTCTTTTGTGAGCGGACTCTGGCATGTCAACACATTCATTTGCATGAACAAGCACTGAGTAGCAAAGAGTCAATGAGTCAGCCTCTCTCTCCCTCTCCAACACACACACACACACACACACACACACACACACACACACACACACACACAATGCCCTTATCTTGTCAGACTCTGGCTATATTGTGCCGTATTCTTACCTCCCACTCTTACAGTAAAAGAAATGCACACACAGCATGTAGCCTAGATAAACATCACATAAAAAAACACACACAAACACACATGTGTATGGGATGTGCTTGTACCTTGTTGTTTCAGATGAAAGACTCAGCAGAAGCTTTAATATGCTGATTCACATTTAAAAATACACAAATAAATAAATAAATAAAACACACCTGTGAGGTGAATTCATCGAGACTAGAATTAGAGGTCAAAACGAGTCATATTGCAGGATCTATGTAAGCTCTGGAAAAATAAACACTGACAATGTTTACATGCACTGGATGCTGGTAATCAGCTAATAGGACTGTTTGAGGTGCATTTAAATGAATTAAAACAGGAAGATCTGCATTCCAAGTTATAGGAGTCACACAGCAATGAAGATCGTCTAACGGGAGATACTTGGTGTGCAGATCAATTCAATCTGTTTTAATTAATTTAGATATTTTTTTGATCCAGCACTCGTCCGATTGGACACTGGCTTTCTTTAATAATTTCACATGTAAATGAAATACTTCAGTTAGGATACAGGATCACAACTAATCTGCACCGGATTGAAAATTGGATCTAAACTGAAAAACAGACCCTTTTAAAATGAATGGAAAAAAACCTGTCCACTTTAATAGAGATAACATCAAGCAGCTTTACTGTATGTACATCTTTCACACACCAGACGTTTGGCCATGAACATGTTTAATGACTACTTTTCAACACCCTTTCATGCAAAAAGACTGAATAGCCCATTTCTGCATCATGTTTTTCACCTTGAAAAAATTTGGGTTAGACTGATTTTTCTTTTTCAGTCCCGATACCTGGCCTTGGTGTTTCGGCTGGTACAGACTACCAGTGTTTAATTAATAAGCTGTATATCTCACTGTGTGGAAGTGACAGGGATTATTGTTGTATGTGTAAGGCAAACATGGCTTCCCTAACTTTGTAAAACAAAATGTTACAAATAAAAACAAATATAGATTTACTGAATTGTTGGTTATTGTTTAGATTAAACATTTAAATTCCAATATAAAATAATCTAGCAGTTAAAATGCTGCTGGATGCCTCTGGAGGTGCTTGACTAAGTTGATAGTGTTTGCGGTTTTGCAGTTTTGCAGTTTTGCAGTGCTCAAAACATTGGCTTTGCAGATATTGCAAGCAGCTGAAGAATTTGTTGGCGTAGCAAGTGAGAAAACTTCCAAACAGCTGATGTGTTTGTTGTTGGTACCTTCAGCAATGCAGCCTAACGGCATGCTGCTGACACATGACGTATACACTCGGAATCAGACATAAAGATTTAATTAAATAGAATAGATCGGCCCCATTGTCACAGATACCCACAAATACATATATAATACGATATCGGCATTGATGCATTCCTAGAACATGTTTTGGCATACTGATACATACTGGTCCAGTTTGAGAGCACAATTTCCTTAAACAATTAACATTTGAGAAGTGCGGATCAAACTTATGGTGCAGAGATGCAGCAAAATGAAGAAAATAGGGTTTTTAAAATGACATTTAGGTCAAGATCTAACACCTTTTAAAATAATTTTGCTCCCTAAATTTAAAGACACGAGACCCATGCACAGCCCGACAGTACTGGGAACAGGTGCAACGGGATGCACATTCAGCAGGCAGAGTGCCACTACAAAGCTGACAGTGCTCTAGAACCAAGCAAGCACAGTAGTGAGGCGGTTTCATGACTGCAGCAGCAAGGACTTGCTACCACCCGAGGCACACCTTCTTGGAATTATGCTCTCGCCAGGCTGTTAGAAAGCTCGAGGGAACGTTAAGGTGACTGGAAATGCCCGTGCTGCTTAATTTTCAAAGATACTTGATGCTAAGCAAAGCTAAGACTCATCTCTATGAGTCCGTTTACACTGCTCATTATTCACATGTATTGTTAATACTCAATAATGTTCCTATTGAAAAAGAAAAGTATTAAGACATTCTATTCTCTTCATCTTTGTTTCAACAATCAGACTAAAATATGTTTGTCTTGTTTATTACTTCTGGTGTTTTATTCCTGTCTCTATGCCCGTTTTTCCTCCTTCATTGTATTTTCATTTGGCCTGTTTTGTAAATTTATCAAAAGTAGACAGAGACAAAGAGGGCCGTGATTTTCAAAGCACTTTCTCCACCGAACAAACGAACCATCATGGCAGTGATTTATCTAGAAACGGATCAAAGGTGGTGCTAATGTCGAAATTGTCTTTGTACTCAGACACGCAGCTGGACACATGCACAGACAAAGCTCATTCAGCAACCCCTGCAAATGCAATACAGGAGTATTAGTTAAATAACAAGTATGACGTTGCAAATTTGAACATCCTGTTCGTGCCTCACGGAAGTACTCCTTTAACTTCCACAAATCTTCCTTGTCCTCGATCTCCCACAGCATATTGCATTGGGTACAAATGTCATAGAAAAGAGAAGGGATTGTGTCTGAATACTCATGGCATTTGGTCTACAACTAACAATCAGCTGAAACCAAAACAACTGCTGGTTTAGGGCTCCGGCTCCACACACGGTGTTCACTTAGAACCATAAAAAAAAGCACTGACTCATCCTAACCAGAATTCTGACTCTATGATCCACAGAGTCTGGGAGCTTTTGGGTGTTTACAGCGATGGCATCGCTAATGCGGAGGCAGGTGTTGTGAATCATGGACTCTCTATCGTATTCATCCTGTTGTTCTTAAGAAAAAGGAAATAAGTCTACATCCACAGCTTGGCCCTGGCCCAAACAAATGACATCAACATTTACATGTCCTGTTTTCTAGCAGGCTAAATACTACATTCCTCAAAAAGTGAGTGCATAACCTTGTTGATGTGTCTTATAACCAATAAAAGCCTATATGCAGATTTCTGAGCTTAGTTCAACTCTGTTCCAAGCTTCGAAAAACATCACCTTTTATCAAGCCTTCTTCACAGCGGCACCTCTACCGGTGACTGTATAGTTGTGACATCACGACTGTACGGAAGTCCTGACTGCTTGCTTAAAAGCACAGTTTCTGAATATGGGCAGTGTGCATCTCTGCGACGATTGCGCGTTTACTTGCACAGTATTTATATAGCACCTAGACCTGCTTCATAATAATAAGTGACTGGGAAATATTACTTTCTACAATATGGGACCTTTAAGGATGAAGGAAACTGTGGTGTAAAGGAGACATGATTAACAAGTGAGGAACTGGTTAGAGGATAGCTTTTGACAGTGCAACCTGTGTACGCTCCCCTGTGTGCGGATCACAGTGCTCACACTAAGCGGGGAGACAGAGAGAGCTGGGACTTGACCTTTTCAGGAGGTCTTTGGATGCCTCTTGCACAGCCCATGTCCCTGGGTGAAGAAAGGAAAGAAGTCAAACTGAAATTCCACTACAGGGTACTCTAATACACACATAGTGCAACACAGGGGGGTGCTCTTTTGTGGCCTGTTTACCTTGGCCTGTCGCCTTCTCTCGCTGCCCTTTCTAGTGAAAATGTCAGCCCGGCCTTCTCTTTCTCTCCCCCTTTGTTCTGCTTCTCCGCCCAGGTGACACAAGATTCATACGGCAAAAATAAAGTAAAACAATGGCCGTCCGTCCAACTCCACAAACACATACTGCAACACCGATTCTAAAGTGTCTATGATGGTGTTTGGAGCTTGGAGCCAGTGTCTAACTTAAACTTCAGCAGTACCAGGTCTAATTAATGGTGATACACATAAAAAAAGGAACAGAAAAAGCAGCTACACTGACTCACTGAAAACAGCATGAATGTGCCGAAGTGCCTTTTTTTCAACCAGTGGGCTGCGGATGGGAGAGATAAGAAAGACAGATTAAGAGGCCACCACACCAAACCAGAACACTGATACTTCAGCCGACCCTGAACTCAAATACAATCTTTTGACTGAACCTCCTGTCAGGGAGTCACGTACATTGCCAGCCCCATTCATCTGGCATCTAAAAAGGCAAAGACTCAAATATTATCAATGGTTAACAGCCACAAACACATACTAATATACATTAGTGAGGCAACAGTGACAATGTGCTCAATATGATTGATTTATCCAAAAGCAAAGAATAAGTCTTTATTGCGTCTTGTACAATTTTACTTCGGATTACACTAAAATTACACCTACATTCCCTCTGATCCACGAAAATCCGAGAGAACACATGCCATTGAAAACAATAAAAGAAGATACTGTTGAATCATAACCTGCAAAAGCTTAGTAGCAGTTACAGTAAACTACACATTTGGGAGTGATGCTATTGGTGTGCCAGCCATAAAAAACAGAGTAAAGTCTGTTTCTCTTGCTCTAATAGAGAAGTGAAAAAGGAGAAAAAGGAAGACTCATGAAAGAAAAAGCACTTTTTGAGCAATTGTTGTTGCTTTTCCATTGTTGAGCTATAACCCCTTTTCAAATGAAGTAAGTCTGAATCCGTAAGACGGAGCAATTAAAAAAAAGCTGGGAATATGTTAGAGAAGAAACACTGCAATGCGAGGTCAAAAATAGAAATGGGTAAGTAGCAGAGAGGGAGAGATAATGATAGTGAATTCATGAGAGACACTGACAGAGAGTAGATGACAGGTAGAGACAAGATGTATTGTAGTGGTCCTCGAGGAAGGGAATCCTGCAGCTACTGTGAGCATTGTAGTGTCTCATTATGTGCATCCGCATGCATGTATGGAGGATCTGTGAACCTATGTACCATGTGTTTGGTTGTCATCTGTTCAGATTAATGCACTAAACCCAGAGATTGGTTTATTTGGCCAAAACAAGTCCAAAATCACCCAATTAGAGCTCTGTGTACACACAGCTGGAACACTATCCTAGCCTTCACATTGCAGTGCAAACAACATGTATGGGAGGAGCCCATATGAATGATTCACTTTTGTGCTGTTCACAAATTGTGACATCGTAGCTACTCCTATTTATATTAACAACCGTGGGTAGTGTCATCTTGAAATATGTTCTCAAAACATATTAATAGGAGATCTGCAGCGATTAGTCATAAAGTGAATTGGCAACTATTTTGGTAATCTAATGTTTCAGTCATTTTTCAAGTTAAAATGCTAATCATTTGCTAGTTCCAAATTCTCAAATCACTTCTGTGAGAATTTGACGCTTTTCTTTATCATGCATGAAAATAAACTGAATATCTTGAGGTTTGGACTGTTGGATGTATAAAACAAGACATTCAAAGACCTCATCTTGGGCTGTGAGAAATGATAATTTTTCACTATTTACTGACTTCATAGACAAAACTATGACTCAAATAATCAAAAAAGATCGCCAAAAG
Organism: Anarrhichthys ocellatus; assembly: GCF_004355925.1. Classification (NCBI taxonomy): domain Eukaryota; kingdom Metazoa; phylum Chordata; class Actinopteri; order Perciformes; family Anarhichadidae; genus Anarrhichthys; species Anarrhichthys ocellatus. The sequence continues at coordinate 4,722,514 of NW_022280054.1, read as the reverse complement.
TAATATCTAGATTTATACAAGATACATTGCCCTATTTAATCCTGAACATAAGACATTCTCTGCAGCACTGACATGACATGAACTGAAATGAAGCAGCAGACCACCCGAATCATCATGCATCTTGTAGCATACTAAAACAAATTACTTGGCATAATCTGCAAATAATTGTATCAGGGATGTTTAGAAAATGTATTGTAACTGGTTTGTGAGCCGTGTGATTATGCTAGCTGTCTGTGGGTTCTATTTACGTGCCAGGGCAAAGACTGGTGCAAACAGGGCTCTGACAGGAAAACATGACATGACAGGACTTTTAACACCACCATCTGCCTTTGGCTGCAGATCTGTGGTGCTGTTTATTCACATCTTGCCGTGATACATAAAACATAATATAATTTTCCTATTTGGACAAGCCATCTCTACAATCGGTAAGGCTGAGCCATTTTCACACCTCTGTGAATTGTTAAAAAGTATGAGACAAGTAAAGTGACTAGCTGAAAGGATTATGATTTACCTTTACTAACTCCAATTCACATACCATTTATATTCACCCACCTTTTTACTCATAGTGATGCTTTGCCTACATGAGCAAAAAATAGCAGGTGTGCTTAGACACGCCTAAACAGTACATGTGCATAAGAGCTGGCATTGTGTGCAGGTCACTCTCAAACAAATCCTTATTTTGTCTGGTTCACTCACAGACTCGGCCTCCAGTTAGACGAGACACCACAGAAAAGCAGTAGTCTCTGTTAAACGCCTTTTTATACCCTTACCATTTGGAACCAAACTATCAAAACTAGTTTATACTTTTGTGGTGGATCAAAGGGTACACATCTGCTCTCATAGGAGCCCATGTTTCAGTACTTCAATACAAATATACCAGTACTCCTATTTTTTTTAGAATGCGACTTAGGCTACATCCACACTATACATTTGCATTTAAAACCGGGGTTTTATCACATGACAATTCACGTACGCTGGTCATGTGGGTGCCTGTGTAAACAGGAAGTAGATTGGTTGCTTGGATACAGAAATTACGAGTATTATAGTATTATAGTAAAATCTTCCTCTATAATCTTCCTGTATGTACTTAAATGGACAAATTTAGTGGAAAAAACAAGTTTTGTTTTTCAAACTTAGTTATAAGGCTGCAGGCTTCGCTCTCCCTCTCTCGCTCTCTCTCGCTCTCTCTCACACACACACACACACACACACACACACACACACGGCAATGTGGCTGAACTGATCCATCTCCTCTCTGTCAGTTCTATTTATCATCAGGGAGTTTGGTGCCGACACTGACAGCCTGCGCTGACCCCCCAATCAAATAAAGAACTGGATATAGCATACAACTCTGAAGTATTAATTGTTTCTGGCAATTTGGAACTAATTCAAACCTCATTCTTCCCATGCAGAAACATCACAGGCGTGCGGGTGGAATGGCATTCAGTATAGACAGTTTTCTTAATGTTTCGCTTGGTACACCCAAACTTTAATGGTGGGCAACAACACTACTACGCACCCTACAAGACTCAGACTAGAACAAATAATAGACATGTTCAACTACACTAAAATTGCAATAATTCTCTAAAATATGTGGTGAAAAGTAGGATTTGAGCAACAGTGTCATCAGTTATGTATGAGATATGTATTACCTTCTCCTTGGTGTCAGACTGTGTGGAATCAGGCCTGGTGCGGATGGTAAATGGGGATGCAAGTCTCAGCAGGATACCCTGGAATGAAGGATCCATCTTGGGTGAGACAATCTCAAAAAAGTCCTTGAACAAGAGGGTCCGGTGAGGCTCAATGCGAGCCTGTTTCCTCAATCCTTCTCCAAGCTGCAGTAGCTCCATGCGAGGCCCCAGGACAAGGTGAAACGGAAAGGCACGGCAAAACGTGGCCAGGGATATGCACAGATCACTGGGGTTGGTGGAGAGTGAAAAAAGGGGGCGTTTAGTGCCCACTGAGGCAGCATTTGAGAGGGAGGAGAGGGAAGGAGGGCTTGTCTCCTGGATTTGGAAGGATAAGCAAACTGTGGAAACAGAGGTTGGGAAAGGAGAGGGAGGGGAAGGGGACGGGGACGAGGAGGGTGTGGCAGTGGGGGACGCAGTCGGGGTTGGGGTTGTGGAGGCTCCGTCTGCGTGTTCTGTATCTTCATTGGGCAACAAGGGAGTTAGAGGTGGCACCTCTTCCACCTCAACTTCCAAATGAAAGATCCGCCTGGCAACAGCTCTGATAAACCCTGGCATGACCAAGCCAACAACAGAGGCAGGGTTGAAACAATGTAAAAGCAACACCTTCCCTCTTCCATCTGTTTCTCCCTGCTCTCCATCTTTATCCAATTTTCTTCTCCCTGTCTCTTCTTCATAGGGATCCTTGCACTGGAAGGAGGGGCTCTCAGATGAGGCCCGGCGCCCCGTGGAGGTGCGAATGTGTTCCAAAATGGCGTCAAAGCCATTGAAGAAGTCCTGGAGGTTGCCGCCTACAGCCCGAAGCACTCGTTCATTTTCTTCAAAGCAGAGGCCAAAGAACTCTTCTCCGAAATGCTCTCGCAGCTCACAGAATGGTACTCCTGTGAGAGAGAGGATGCAAAACATCGACGTCAGCGATGTCGAATAGCACTCTTTTGAGGATAACATCATGAACTGATGACACAACAATACACCTAACCTGCCCACATGCACACAATCGAATACCCACACTGACTTAAAAAAATCGACCTATGAATATAAGCAATATGATTGAGAAGACATGTCATTCAGCAACAAAAAACTTGCATCTTTGATCACTGTCTTTCAGTATTATTTCTCAATGCATCACCCTAAGCGTGTGTGACAATTTCCCCTTACAGCTGCCTTCTACATGAAACCCAGCATTACATCTGCTCCATGAAATGTCTTGACCAAGATTTGAATTCAGCAAAAGTAATTTTAAGCAAATCAATCACAAAATAACACTGTTCAAAGTAATCAAACATCAAAGCCTTGTTCAAATAATGAATATTGATAAGATAAAATAATCATGTCACATGCCTACTAACTGAATAATAACTCAGGAAAAAAAATAGGATTAAGGGATTATAGCTCAATTAAAACTGATATTTATTTATTATAAATAAAACTTGATACCACAAAAAATCTCAAAATGTGAAAGAAAATAAACAAAATTTGAAAAACATAAATAACGACTTAAAAGTGTATAATTATACAGACTTGCAGAGAAAACTGCCAAGAAGTTAATGTAAGAAGTGACGCAATGGAAAAATGCTGTTAAAAACATGTCAAATTTGCAGTGATAACATCATAATAGAGCCATTGTAGGTTGTAGATTGTAGGACAATTGAAGGACCATGGACATAGAGTGGAATTATTGCTCATTCTAATTGAAATGAGTCAATTGAGGTGGCATGGGCACAGACGTCTTTATTGGCAGCAAGGCCTGGTGGACGCCTCCCTGTGGATGCATTCCAAGCACATCCAACTGGGACGAGATCCCTGGGATAACCATGCTGCAGGGATTTTATATCCCTTCTGGCCAGGGAACACCTTGAGATCCCACAGGAAGAGCAGGAAGCCATGGCATGTGGAGAAGGATGTCTAGTCTACTGCTTGCTGCCACCATGACTCACATTCAGGTAAGCGGCATAAAATGGTTCCATAGAATACTATATTAGTGTCTACCATGTGTTTTGAAGGTCTAGCCTCTGTGGGATGGCTTTGAAAACTATAATACATACATACACATACTCATTACCACACCAACTTGTATGCAGTGGAGACCACACACACACACACACACACATCTTACTTTACTCACCCAGTATGGTTGCCATGTACTGTAGGATTTGTAGGACATCTTCTTCTGAACCAGAATTTTCTAGAAAGGGGCACTTTTCATCTCTCCTTTCTCTTTGCCTCTCCTCATTGCCATCTTCCTGACACCTGTCAAAGGCATAAACCAAACACACTCAGCGTAAGCCATGGTTAGCCATGAGATCGGCAAATAAGAAGAGATAATACGGCCCTAATAAGCTAACGACACAATGAACCCACATCTCATCCCTTCAAGACATACTGTGGATGGGGTTTTTGTGTGGATTTTTTTGTGCCAAAAGCCATCAGACTGTGTAATAGTTCACTGCAAACTGTGCTGATACCAGTTCTTTAGGAATATTTCTTCATGAGAAAGTCGATCCATTAAAAAAAAAAAACAATGGCAGTTGTGGGTTGTTCTGAATGACAGAGTTTTTTTCTGGAGTAGATTTTCCAGTGCAATGAGCTCTACAGAAAAAAAATGTGTTTGTTGGGGTGGTGGCAAAAAATCTATTTGAATAGATAGATACAATAAAAGTTAAGTTAGAATATACTGAATAAACATTTTACACTTTAATTAGCTTGTGTAGGTTCGTATTTTTGGTCGATGTGCAGATCTAGTGAAACAGCAGAAAGGCAGGGAAATGTTCTCAAGGTCACCTCGTGCTCTTTCACTTCCCACAGATTTGTTTCAGTCTGGGAATTAGACCAGAGACCCTCTAGTCACAAGTTTAATCTTTAACATTTGCACCATTACATGTTCTGTCCAACAGAAGGAATACCATTGCTTTCAGGTTGCTTTTTTTGGATTCAAAATAATTGAGAGACTATTTATATAATTATTGACAGACTACCATGTGTCATTATATGATTTGCTTAAAGTAAAACAGGAGTCAGTTGCACTGTACATGAATAAAACAGGGAACAAATGAGTGACAACAAGTAAGGCCAAGGGGTGAAGGAGAGTTGACAGGACAGAAAAAGAAAACTAGAAAAATCTAGAGAGGTCCCAATGTGCTTTTCTATATTTGTATTCAGTATGTGCTTCATGGACAATGTTGGTACGTGTTGTGCCTGGATGAATCTTCTCTACTGCGTTTTACTGTTTTGACAGGGAGGGACAGTGAGAGAGAGGCAGAGACAAGAGGTGAAAGAGTGCGTCTATATATGAGTGTGTCTGCCTGTCCGTCCTTCTGTCCGTCCTTCTGTCTGTCTGTCAGTGTGACCAAAAAAGACAGGAAGGCAGGGAGAATGAGAGGCTCAAACAGACAGACACAGGCAGACAAGAGAGAAAAAATAAAGGCATAGGGGAGAAAATGAGTGATAGGGACGCTACAACAAGACAGCACGTAGACAGCAAGTGCGCAGTGGAGACTGACAAGAGAGGACGGCAGACAGAAAGAGAACCACCAAGAGAGACCAACAGCAAGCGGTAAAGACAGTCTTACCTGATCTCTTGTTGCCTGTAGAATTTTAGAGTTCGCTGTAGAGCCTCCTGAACAGTCTGCGTCTGCAAGAAGAAGTGAAAATATTACACAAGTAAGTATAAATGTATTTGTGAGTTCATTTCTGCACGCAGTAAAGCTACAATACTGCACATATTCACTGAAATCATTGGAATGTATTACACACAAATTGGTGGCTTCCTCTCTTGCCGTTATAAGGTTAGGTGAGGACAGTTTATAAGTAAATGTATTTGGTTATGGATCCAGTATTGGAAAGCATGACACACAGTCACGCCCAGGCTTCATGCACACCTGGACCATCTGAGCAGACTAAAAACCCTGCCAAAGTATCATCTGAAGTGTTATCTGCAGCCAACACACGTTCAAATTTAATAGGTCTCTTTCAGCCGAGAACATGACATGTCATAGCAGGAAGAGCACAGGTGTAAATAATAAAAATGAATGATGGCTGATTTCCACGTCGCTGCATTAGTTTCATGATCTCGGTGTTGGGCATGCTGCCTCACAGGCTCAGCTGTCACAGCTTACTGGGGCACTTGATTAGAACATCATAACATCATTAATGTTATTAGTAACACCTGTGCTTGGTGAAAATATAAATATTATATATTTTTCCATTTTGGCTGAGGCTGAGAAGCTTCCACAACGTAATTGCTGAGAAAACTATGATTACTGTCGTAAATTTCATTTTATATTCGTGAGAGTCATTTAGACAAGTTCTACTAATAGCCCAGCATCCGTGGAAAAAAAAAAAGAATGTACTCCCATCAAACCCTGTGTGTGTATGTGTGTGTATGTGTGTGTGTGTGTGAAGCTGGCCTATTTTCCGTAACTGACAGCCTAAGCTAGAGGAGGCGGGTCCAATGTGATTATCTTTGACACGGCTCAAACGCAAGGCTGTAGTGACAATACTAGAACACAGTGTGCCAGCTGGAGAGGTCATCCTGAGGCCCCCGGACAGATAGAGGAGTGATTTTGTGGGTGTGGTTTTTTTTTTGTGTGTGTGTGTGTGTGTGTGTGTGTGTGTGTGTGTGTGTGTGTGTGTGTGTGTCAACAGATAGAAAAGGAGAGGTTGTAGAGGAACTGACAGAGTCAGTGTATGTACAGTCAGAGAAAAACAAATCTAAATATTAGTCAGCAGGTGTTTTAAAAGGTGAATATACGTAGTTATTTCACTATCAGGTTAAATAAGAACTAGACGTCATATTGTAGCTAACCAATTGGTATTACAAATAACTGGAGCTTCTCTTCTCAGTGCTGACTCTTTTATGTCCATATCGGCTGATATAAAAACACTTTTTCACTATTAGCTCCAGTGAACCATACGTCAACTTAGCAACAACAGGAGCAAGCTGGTCACTGATAGCTTCAAAAATATGCAGTGGGCCATATTTTCACAGTCTATCTGTGAGGGAAAAACTCCCTGTCACCTCTCTATTGCATGTGTAGAGCAGAAATGGCGTCTTCTCAATCTCCTCTTACTGCGTCCTTCATGCAGCTACTCATTTACCACAGAACATGCACATTACATTGTGGGCACACAAGAGTCCTATAACATGACCAAACACACGAGCACTAACTGTTATCAGCCACACATGCACACATGTGCAAACATACTGTGCGCATAACATCGTCATTAGTCTACATTGTCGCAATCCCTGGCATGTTTACTGTACACACAATTCCATACCTCATCACACATTAATCTCACTAACAAACCTGCTCAAATGGCTTACAGCTAGTAGATTGCCCGGGTTGTCAAAAACACACTACAATATCGAGCCTACAGTGAGAAGATTCAATTCGGAAAATAACATGGTAAAACAGAATTATTATTATATAATAATAATAATAATAATAGAATTAGTATGAATGGAATGCTTTCATGTAGCTGAATAAATATTTTTATGACAATGGCATGTAAGGGAAGATTAGTAAAACTAAATGTTCCATTAAAAGAAAGTGGCCGGGTAAATTTCAGGTTGAGAGTTTAAACTCAAACTTTCTCTCTCTTTTAAGACATATTCTCCTCTCCTCCGTCTCCTTTTCTTCTTCCCTGTGGCCTTTATCCAAACCACTCTGTCTCATTTGTTTGCTCTGTTTCTTTACCTTGGGAGGGGAGCAGTATCTCACCAATACTCACTCCATTCCGCTTGCTCTGTTGCTCTGCATTGCCTTCTTTCCCAATGAGGTTCAGTTACACTCTTCTTAACTATGTGAACCTTTCTTTTCCTGTCTGTCTGTGTGACTGATTCCTTCGCTCCTTTTATTGCATCTTCCTCCTCCGAATTTTCCAATGGCATGAACCGGCGTGGTCTATGGTCACAGCGCAGTGGGTACTGGTGCTTCAGCACAGTTTGAAAGCTGCCCCCACTACTAAAGAAAATAGAAACTCACACACCAGATGAGACCCCGCAACATCCCAGCATGAGACGCATACCAGTGTGTTAAAAAAACTAAAAAGTTAAACAGTTCAGAATTCCCTCTCTTATATCTATTTCACATTGCTCTGAAAACATATCCTTGAAACAACTGTTTTTAAACTTTAAAAGATTATTTGAACAGATCATGACACGTTATAATTAACCTTCACCTAAAATAAATTTGAATTTAAGTTCTTAATACTCATTTTTATCAAATGGAGCTTTAACGCTACTCGAATGTTTAACCACAGGTGTGTAGTACTAGTTTGGACATGAGCAGTATTGAACGGACAGGATGTACAGATCGGGTAGCGAATGACACGTGTTGTTGTTGTTCCTGTGTCGCATAAAGGGCTGATTACAGCAAACGGCCAACTTCAACAAGTACATTTCTACAAAGCGGAGAGGAAAGATTACATGAAAACAGCCAGCACAATGATCCAACTATGCTTGTAACTAAAAGCAAGGTAAATGTACTAATAAAACTGGACCTTTATAGGGAAGATGTAGCCACATACTTGGGATATGGATCTACCAGAAGACACATCAGCACACTCACACAAATGTCTCACACTCTTCATATTCATGGCCGGCACTCATGGCCTTTAATCAGCGTCGTGGGTCACTAAGTTAATGCCCACCTTTCATGTGTGTACACGAAGCTGAGACAGGGAGAGGGGGCGAGACAAAGAATTAATGTTTGCACACACCCCCCCCCCCCCCCCCCCCCCCCTGTGGGGGGGGGGGGGGGGGGGGTAGGCATGTTTTACCCATCTTGTCAGGACATAAATTTGATTACACTGTTACAATGTAGGGACTCGCCTTCCTAGTGGGGACAAAATACACATCTCCAGAACGTAAATCGTTATACATTTTAGACAACGACTTGGTTTTAGGTTAGGGTAAGGGTTAGGATTAGGTTAAAGGGTAAGGGTTAGGATTAGGTTGGTAGCAGTTAGGGTTAGGGTCTCCAGGAAATTAATGAAATGTCCCCAAAAGTCATGAAAACACAACTGTGGGTGTGCGTGTTGTTGCTTCTGGGTCAGTGTGGTCAGGGTGAAGACAACCACAGAGAGCTTGCTCTGTTCTCTCTGTCACGGTCCATTGCAGTCAACAACAGACACTGCCACTGCACGCAGCCACAGTGTGTGTGAGTGAGTGTGGTGTGTGGGTGTGTGGGTGTGTGTGCGTGCATGCGTGCGTGTGAATAAACAGTGTGCCATTTTTTCAGTAAGTGAGTGAGTACGTGAATATATATGTCTATTAGCTAATTTGCTAGTATATGTTCCTACTTACTTATCATTGTTTTCTTTTACAGCACTATCTCTATAAATGTGTTTACAAAATGGACAAACATTAAAAATACTGTGCAAAAAGTGCCATCCACTGTATGGCTGTTTGGTGGAGAGTTTAAGCTGCTCTATCAGAGTCCAGCCTAACTCACGCATGCACATAAACACCCTGAAAAAAGACCTTGGACATTTACCCTTTCCCTGTCCTTGTAACCAAAGCGCAACACCACAATGACCCTTACGTATTTAGACGGATGATGATGCCCAACTGATGCCTGTAATTGCACTTATAGACAAACAAAAACATACTTACACAGAGACAGAGTTCCACAATGCTAGACATTATCATTATTGAGTGTTACACAAACCTGTCTTTAAGTGTTCCCTCTGCTCTATTTTTTTCACAGATCTAAAGATCAGGGCCAGTAAGAGCCTCCAGCTGAGAGCTGAAGTTGGCTCTCAGTGGTCCTCTTCAATATACACCAACTTCAGATTTTTAGCTGCGGTGCTGAATTTAATTATTTTGGGGAGGCTGTGCCTGGGCAGCGAAAAAGTCTGACAATCACTGCTCTCCTATATCGGCTCCTCTGCAACATCTACAGTATTTCCACCAGGAATGGGACCACAGGGTCTGAGCAATTGCAATTTGGAGAAACCTATTCCCACAACCTCCTACAATCTGAGGAAAACACAGCAGTGCTCTTATTATGTGGGGAACCAACATAAATAAACCAGAGAGTTTGTCGGTTTTAAATCTGGTCAAAACTCCTATATACATTTTTTCATGTTACATGTTTTCTCTACGTATGTTTTGGTTTCTACGTTTTATGGTTAAAACCATTTTAGCTAACAAACTGCTACTTACACATGAAAAACAGAGCAACATAAGAATCTCAATATGGGCTTCACACCGGCCACATGTAAACAAAGCATTATTTACAGATGTTTTGGTTTGTGTATATAGATACTGTATATATATATATAAATTAATTCTGGTGTCTGTGGATATTGGCAGGGAATCTCTGCTAAAGTCATAAAGAAGTTTGTCGATTACATTAAATTACCTTTAAAGTTGGATATTGTAATTTGAAGCAATATTTCCTGATGCAGATTCACATTTTGCAGACTGGAATTTTAATTATTTGATCCATGCTACATACTGGTATATGTTATTGTTGCCCAACTAACAGGGGCCACATTACAGGAGATGCAATCAAATCTCAAACTGATGTAGCCTCCCATCACAAGGGACTATGCTATAGCAAATGCCCTAATCGCACATCATCCATCACAATTGGACTCCGTTCTAATAGCTGCTTTATTACATTAGAGCCGGTAATACAACTGAGACACACAGAAACAGGCTCACTCGTCACACTCCTTACATATAAACAGACAGAGCATGGGCTTCTCTCTCCCCCTCTCTCGCTCTCTCTCTCTCGCTCGCTCCCTTCCCTCCCTCACAACAATATATTTATTATATAATCTGCCAGATGATTCAGGCTGAAGGATGAAAAGAAGCTTTTTTTTCAGACAGTACAGCAAGCGTCACGTGATGATGTGAGAAAAGACATTGTCTGGGATTTCAGACAATATAGCCTACAATGGTGGAATACCTTGAATGAGGTCTTTCTCTTGCTCTTAAAGGCTGTGTGTCCTCCTCAACTTTGGTGACAGCTGTTTGGAATGGAATATATGCCTCTGGCTGTTTGGTCATCATATTGACTTTCTCTCTCAAAAAAAAAAAAAAAAAAATAGGCTACTGAATGTCTTCTGACGACCTACAGTCATTGATCTGGTTGATAATGTTCAGCTCTAATTGAACACAGAATGACAAACTAACTGGATCTAATACATTTGAACTGATTCCAGTAGAATGCTCTATACATTTAGTTAGGCTATTCATTGGACCCTTATTGAACATGAAAGTAGGGTATGTACAAGATGCCTTTTATGGCTATGGCATTACAATTTAGGACTATTTACTGATATTTCGTTAAGACACAGTAAAGCCCTTCTGACTGAGCTGGAGGCCTACCGTGGGTGAGGTCAGTCGCCTCAGGCTCTCCCCCAGCGAGTCCAGGTTCACCCGTCTCCTCCTGGTGACCCTCTTGTGGGGCCCTCCTTGCGGCTCCTCGCCCGCCGGGCACGCTGCCGGCCTCTCGGCGGGGCTGCGTCCGTTCCAGAGCACCGCTCTGTGGGACGAGTGGAGGGAGGAGAAGGGGCAGCCTCGGCTCTCCTCCGCCGGCTCCAACGCGCCGTCCCCTAGGTCTCCGCCGGGGCTTTCGAGCCCGCAGTCCGAGCCCACCGAGCTGCTGAACGACTCGGATGAGATCTTGCGCGACGACGAGGACATGGTGGTAGCGAGGAAGAGGAGGGTGATTGTGAAGATGACAGTGGCAGTGTTGAGGAGGATGATGATGCTGCTGCTGCTACAGTCGGTTCCGTACTACGCCGGGGAGTCATCAGATAGTGGAGGGTGAGAGGGTTGAGTGGGTGAGGAGGAGGAGGAGGGGGGGGGGGGGGGGTAAGGTCTGTTTGTATAATTATATATGCATGTGAGATGTGCGTCTGCGTGCGCGTTTGATAATGTCCAGGTCGGTCTCTGTCTATGCGCGCATATGAGATGCGTCTGTCTGCGTGTGAGACTCTGCAACCTATTCAGTGGGAGAGGGGTGGTCTGCCGAGAACGAGAGCACTAACGGCACGCAAACATTTATGTAAGGGGGGGGAGGAGGTGGGGGTCTCTCCTCTAAAAAAAAAAACGTCCTCCTTTACCCCCAAAACAAATCTCACTGACAGGCCAGACACTCTCCAAAGGATGCTTCAAAAAATTAAATATACAGAGTAACCCTGTCAACATTTTTTTTAAAGCCGTTTTAAGTTGTATTGGCCTCGCGACGCAACTATGTTACATTAGCTGACGAAATTGCAAAACAGAAAAAAAAGGTCGCCAAAAATCGGCATGTTGGGCCACCACGGTAATTCCGACACATGTGAATCCTTCCTCTCACACACAGTGATTCTTTGGCATCCGGAAGATGTGGCGTCTCCCCTTTTTCCTCTCCACTCTGCGGGAGAGAAATCCCCAAAGTCACGGCAGATGTGACTGCTCCCCTCTCTCTCCTCCGTGCCTCCTGCTTCCACTCCTTCTCGTCCTCTGCGACAGCGGTTTTCCTGTCTGTCTGCCAACCAACCGTCCTCTCATCATTCCTCCATCCTTCACTTGTAAGTCATTCACCGCTGCTCTTGTTCGGTGTCGTCTCTCTATATTGGTCGTCGCTCGGAGTGCGGACAGTGAGAGAGGTGGCTGGAGTGGAGGTGCGTGAGATGGGGAGACGCGGAGAGAAAGAGAGAGATAGAGAGAGAGAGAGAGAGAGAGAGAGCGAGAGAGAGAGAGAGCGCGCGCTGTCAGCCAACGGCAGCACGCACCGGCGATGTGCTGAGCGCGCTGCGAAGTATGCATCAGCGCGCAGTTTGGCGTTTTAGTTGGACAAAAACACAACCAATCGGTGAACGGATAGATAGACAGACAGACAGACACTCGACACCTTTTTGGTAAAGTTGGCTATAGCTATGGTATTAACATAATTGGCAGAATTCACAGTGAGGGGCACAGATGAGACATCATCGGTGTGATGACTCCAAATTACCTCTGCCTAAAATATTTTACATTAACGACCAAACCAGTGGTCTGTGAAAAATGTCCTGTAAATTTAGCCTAATTACATTTTCTGTATCTGCCTTCGGTGATCTAAATAGGCTTACAGTGCTGTAAACCCTGTCAGGTGGATAAATTACGAATCCTGTTTATATGTTTTTCATTTATTGTAATATTTTTCCTTAACTCAATTGGGAATAATGGACAATATTCAATCACACATAAAATAGTGTGAAATGGTTGAAAGCTCCGCAAGTAAGAAAACAAGTAAGTGGACATTGAGTCTGGATTGTTTTGAAATAAAATACTGTTTCCACGGTCTAGATTAGACTTTCATGGATCATCCTAAAATCATAACAGTTCACATGTGAACAGATCCATCTCCATGGCAACTGATCAAACTCCCCCGGCTGGTGAAGACAGTGTGATACGGTTAAAGCCAAGCGGGCCTTCATTAGGGATTGTTTTGTAAAACATAGTATTACGGCATAGGGTGACTGGTTGGTCTCTGCACACAATGCAGCTGCCATGTGTAGTCTGCTGTGTGCACTGTACCTAATGGGCATTCAAACACAGACAGGTGGTCGGTGAGGGCGAGGCGCATCAACATGGGGCCAAACAGCAAAATTATTCAATTTAAAATAAAAGAAACAACATTTTAGTTAGGGTTATTGTTCCGATTTATTTTTACAGTGTCATATACAGTCATGTTGACATCTTGGCTGGCGACAAACAGCAGGTGATTATTCCTTAATTAACTAACTGAAAACTGCAATTAAGCAACATCTGATTATAATCTAACAACAGTCATGGCCAATAAACCAAGTTCATGGCAATGTGCCAAATGTGTTCAAGGACAAATATGGCTCCACAGGCAGATAATGGAGCTGGCAGCAGTGGCACACGCTTGTAGCCTCCCATTAGAGAAGAGAATGACGCTCATTTCTGCCACTAATCACAGCCATGACCATGACCTCGATTGGCAGAGCATGTCTGGTCATTGAGGGCCCCAAAGGGACAAGCAGAGAGCGAGACACCGAAACAGACATGATGCTTGCATGACACGCACACGCACACAGTGTAATTTCCTGGAGGTGCCGACTAATTCATTTGACTTTCTAGAGCAGCATGACCCCAATACATTGCATATAATTTAGCTCCTTCTCTCTCTCTCTCTCTAACACACACACAAACTCTCTTCCTCTCACACACAGCATGCACTAACACACTACACACACTCTAACTCTCTGTCTCTCTTCCCATTTCCTTATCTGGTCGCTTGCTCTTAGCAATCAGTCTGCTATCCATCAGTAATAATGTGTCTATTTAATAAAGCCAACACAGCAATGGAATAAAATACTGTTCCAGTGAAGATAAGCCCCACTAGCAGCCAGCCAGTGCAGACAGGGCAATAACTCAGTAACTGCGCGGTCATGGAATTAAAATAAATAGAAGGGGCACCTCCTGGTATCATGGTAATCTTATTCAATAGGTACAGCTAAAATGGATGGCAGCAAATTTTAATAACAATACCATGGAAATGAAGTATGGAGCAGTCTAACCCTGAGTCTCTGCGCTATTGCCTCCTACAACTGAACTGGATTGAACAATTAGGTGAATTATGGTAATCTTCATGCACTCGTCCATATGATTGTGTTTGTAAGTAACGATGATAGTCAATAATTAAGTTTTGTTCATATACCTTTTCTGTGGTGACATAACATTTGGGGCACATTGGCAACTTTTACGATATTATGGTATGACTGATCAAAAACTTAATTTGAATGCAAATAAGCAATGTAAAGGTTATCATAAATTTAAATTAATCAGACACTAGTTACCTTTAAGGCAGATGTAAAAGTTTCTAAACATTAAGCAATAAATTTGACAGGATTGCAGTAAATTAGACTACATTAGAAGAGAAGGGAGATGTAACTCACGTTTGGCAGACAGATTTACAGGGTCTCCTCAGCTACAACCCTGCAGCATATTTACATGTCGTCTAACACACACATATACAGAAACATGCACTCACACAAACAGATATTTCAAATGAATCCATGCAAAAAAGGAGACAAACCATATATAGACAAAACCAGCCAGGAGCCAACACACATATTTAGCAGAGTTTTTCAGCCTGTTGTAGTTGAGGAATGCAGGAAGATAAGAGGTTTAGCCCGGTGACACACACACCAGTGAGCCAAAACCAGGTTCTCCCCAGAGATAAGCAACCAGTCATACAGACACACTCGCAACATAAAACACAATTGTACATTCATCCATTATCTGCCACATCACACACAAACTTGAGCATTTTAGATATTTTAGTTCTTCTGTGTGTGTGCGTTCTTTAGCAAGCATGTCAGTTTCGATTTTGTGACAGAGTACATTGTATTTTTTTGCCTTAAAAATAACTAGAAAGGACATATGTGTGTGTGTGTGTGTGTGTGTGTGTGTGTGTGTGTGTGTGTGTGTGTGTGTGTGTGTGTGTGTGTGTGTGTGCAGCACAGACAGAGAGAGAAATGTCTGTCTCGGTCATAAATCTGCCCCCAGTCAATCTAATTGGCCATAACCATATATCACCCCAGGCCACTCTGCTGCTTTTAACCATGAACCTGGTCCTCTGTCACTTGCTTCTTATAAATAAGCTGCTGCACTGTCCCACGGGACGGTTTCAAAAGGTACAAATCGGGTTAAAGAGTAGAAAATTGCTTGTTGTGGTGTTACAATAAAAACTGCATTACGGATTCAGTTAAAATTATCACATTATGATCGAACCTTTGAAGACACATTTTGACTGTGGGATTTATTTTTGGCGGTTACATCATACTCAATGAACAATAAATAATCCACAGTCCATTGACTGCCGAGCAGCAAAAATACTGTGGCAGCCACGGCCTGCTGATCTTTACAGTGAAACCAAGGTGATGCTATAATAATGATTTAAAAGTTGACTTTTAGCATACACCCTTGTTCAATGTGACGTGAAATGAATGCAAACTGTTATATTATAAATGAAATGGCCAAAGTGATAAATGTGTTCAAGAGACTACAGGAGACAATATTTCACTACTATGGATTGAAACATACTGCAGGGTGACGTCCCTCTTCCTTATATGAAAGTTAGAATACTTTCCCATTTCTATATTCTATATTCAGGGGGTTTAAAATATACCACAAATGATGTTTATAGATAAAGATGATCCTACACATATTAAAAAATGACTGAAAACTGAGTCGACCCATGGGATCTATTTAGACTCTCACAGATAGTGTTTCTTGTAGAGCTCTCTGCAAGAGAGAGAAAACCTGATCCTGAATATTTTTCTCCTTGTGACAACATATGTATGAGTACTGCAACAAAAGACAAATTCAGCACTAACCAGCTGCACCCATGCACCACATGGTGTCTGAGATGACACCTGGAAATGAGATTGGTCTCTGAAGTGATGAGCTAATTAGAGAGCCAATAGCTGAAAAAGACGGGGTCGCATGTCAGGGCAAGGTGGCTGATTGCTCATGTATACACTTGCACATGTGGATGTGATGACACTGAAACCTCTTAGAATAAAGAGACAGCTGCAAAGGATCATGAGGCCACAGAGTAAGAACAGGGCTGGAGAGCAAGGAGGGTCAGTACTGGAAAGAGAAGCTTTAAAAAAAAAAGAGCCTTTGACACAGAGACACGACTCCAACTCAGGACTTTGGCGCCAGAAACTGCTTCATAGATGTTCCACAACCCACCAACCCAGCTCAAAAGAACTAACTAAGACAAAAACCTCCCCTAGAGTCTTATTTGATACTGAAATACCTTCAAAAAGTACACACAAATCAGTGTTTAGGCCTTCTGGCATGTGTGATGTTATGCAACATACAAATAACAAGGTTGTTTCATTTATTTTTTTATTTGATTAAAACCGTTTAATATTATACATTTTAATAGGAACTTTACATCAAATTCTGAATAAGTAGGTGCGACAGTGTCTGCACCACAGTGTGTGTGTGTGTGTGTGTGTGATCTTCACTACTCAGCAAAGTGTAAACCCTTCTGAGAGCGTGTCCAGCTAGCCCTCAGTCTTGGTGCAGTCGTAGGGTTTCCACCACTGTGCAAACTGAAGGACTTTTTTCCTCTGGTCATCAAAGTTCTCTCTGATCAACTTCCTCCAACGTCGCGGCTCCAAGTCCATCATGCCTCCGACCACTTCCTGTGAGGGGAAAGAGGGATTTGGTAATATTGAAATATTGCTGTAAAACTAACTAGAATAAATTTGTTATTGCAGAAAAAAAGTGACTCTCAAATAAAGAATAAAATCCTTACAATGTTCATTTGAAACAACATTGGCGTAATGCTAGAGGTATAGCTACTGTAGGCAAAATGTACGACTGCATTTGTCACATATGTCATTAATGCACTTTTATCAAACCAGTTGTAGCTGTGACCCACAGTCACACATGTTTAGTTACATTGTATAGAATCCTGGAACTAAAGGACAGTGTCTTCTACTAGCTAAACCAGTCTCAATGCACACACTAACCTTGCCAAAGTAATGGGGGAATTTCTGTTCATTTTCAATGACGTGAGCAAACCCTCCCTGGAGTCCAAAGTCGACAGCAAAATAGGGCAGACCTCGAGGAACCTAAGAGGCATCAAACGAACAAGTAGCAACAATTAACAAGGAGTACAAGAATCAGACAAAACCAGAAATATTACAGAAATAACAGACGGGAGTGAAAGACAGACTGATGGAAAGACGAATGAAGCGGGCTTACAGCGTGGCGGATATCTTTCGAAGAGAGGTCGACGACCTTCTTGTTCATGGACCATTCCTCATCACACTCCATTATAGCTTTCTGAAGGCACACAAAAACTCAATACCTATCCCTACAATACTCAATTTCCAGTGTAAAACTTGACAAAATGAACTTGACGAGTCATCAACACAAACACTGACAGACCTTAAAGTATATAGGTGCCATATCGCCCAGTTCTCGGGGTAGTGGGATACACTCCAAGACCATATGTTGTCTTCTGCGTGGGTTCATGTGCGTCTCCATGAACACACAGTCCAGCTCCTGGGACTCGAGCATTCGCACCAAAGTACGCCGGAACAGCTGAGAACACCAGAGCAACAACTCCATTACATTTTAATCGTTCTTGTTTGAGGTAAACACTGACATTGGAAGTTGTCCCTTTTAGTCTTTAGAGCGCTGACTGGCTAACCTGCATTTCTGACCACACGTCCTCGTCCAATCCGGTGGCAGAGCAGTGATGCTGGAGTGGACAGATTCGACAGTGGCCCTCTGACATCGACACTCCCGCAGGCACGCTCAAGTACACCTGGACACAAGATGGAGAACACACACAATTTAGTAATGCATCAATTCATCTATCTATGTGCCTTTTTCTTTTTTCAGACCGGCAAATTAAACCGTAAGTTTTTTAATTTAATTAAAAAGCTGCAATGATGAGGCCATTCATCTATTTGTTGATTGTTGCCAATTCATTTTCTGGCAATTTTAATAATTCATTTGTTGTTCGGATTCGTTCTCTGGTTCCAGCTTAAAAAGTATCAATATTTTCTGGTTTCCTTATTCTTCTTCGATAATGTCAATAATCGTTGTTTCCGCCCCATTTCAAGGAGAAAACCTGCATATGGTCATATTTGAGAAGCATGAACAAGTGAATGATTTCCTTTTTTTGCTTGACAAAAGACTATCTTTAAATTGTTGACTGACCAAAAACATTCTGTATTCAGGACCCCCTACCTTGCTCCCTATTGCCACTATGAGGTGCTTCTGGAGCTCTTGGCTGCTGAAGCAGTGCTGGCATTTCTCCATGGAGGCAGCCAGCCTCCTACTCTCCCCGATGGCTTTGCTCCTCATCCTCTCCTCCTCCTTCCCCTCGCCCTCCCGCTGCGCTGCACTCGACACAAACATGTCATCCAGCGTGTAGTTGTCGCCGTCCGTCTTCCCCATCATCTGGAGAAAGGAGTGGAGTTGAAGTGGTGGTGGAGACGACGGGGGCAACAGAAGAGACGGAGAAGAGTTAAACAGGAGGGTGATCAGTCTTGGCCAAATCTGGTACAGAATACACTCTAAAGTATATATATGAGGTATATTTAAGCAAATTATGGACAGGTTTTATTGATACGGTGTCTGTAGGTGCTGACGCAACAGGACCGTCCGTCCTACTTGCCCTGTATGCGAGTTGGTCTCTGGTGTGTGTGTGTGTGTGTGTGTGAGAGAACAGTGTGAGGCAGGATGCCGAGTATCGACCCCGGTGTGTCTCTACGTCTGAGTCCTGTCGCCATGGCGACCGGGCAACAGGTTGGAATGGTTGTGCATGGGCGAGCGTGGCTGAAGTGTGTGTGCATGACTCGCTGTGTAGGAGTGAGTGTGTGTGAGTGAGAGTGAAAATTGGATTAGTTTAGTGACAGTGTGGGCGGGAATGTGTGCGTTTGTGTGTGTGTAGGAGTGAGTGTGTGCAAAGGACTGCACATAAGTGTGTAGCAGCACATGCTACATTTGTACAAGAGACAACACACATACAACAGTTCCACTGTTGATGATTTCTTTACGTGTCTTAGCTAATGATAAATTGACACATTCTTGATGTAATTTAAATGATAGATTATGAATTCAGCGAGTAGAAGGGTTGACATGTGTTTGGTCCACTTCTCATATTCTGTTTGTAAATACACTACATTACATCTCCAGACAATGCTTGTCTGCTAACAGACTCCGTCTCTGACCGATGGATGAAACTGGTATTTATAGAAGCCCTGCCCTGGTAACTGTAGATGTATTTTTAGTGTCACTCTTTGTAGGTGCAGAACAAGTGTTTGTGTGTGTATTTTTATACGTATGCATGTGTAATGAATACATGAGTGAGGGCGAGTAATTGTGATTGCGTGAGTGAGTGAGTGAGTGAGGGCAGAGGAAGTCAATGAAAGGGAAAACATGGAAAGCTAAAGCATTTTGTCTTTTTTTTTTTATTATTGCAATAGCAACTCCTCCCAACGAGAGGGAGAGAGAAAGAGAGAGAGACAGACAGACTAGTAGATGTAATAACTAGTGGATGGAGAAGAATGGATAACAACACAGAACCAGATGCATACAAATCTGACAGAACAAATCCTAAACATCTATCCTCCCTAAAAGTATAACAACTAATCAAGGTAATCCTTCACATAAACACACATAGATTTTGTAGATTTGTACCTTTACCATGCCATATTTCTGTCTGCCTTCATCTAACCTTGTTTACATCCCATGCAGTTGCGATGAGTAATCCATTTCCCAAATTTGATTTGTCAAACAATGGAACCTTCAGTATGTATTTGGGGGAGCAACATGGTGTTGTATTTAACAGGTTCTCAGGTACAGCTGATCTAATCAGTCCAAGATCTACTTCCTTCTATTACATCATTTAAGTAATACTTTATTAAAAGTTAATAGTTCATAAAGTAGGCTTTATAATTTGACTACAAAATAACTTAAAAACTAAGAGAATGATGATGATCTTTTAAATACAGACGGTGATCTGGAGACACTTGTACCCATATTAGGTATGAGCGACTGCAACAACTGACGAAAGCCAGAGTGGAAGCCAACTTGATCCGCCTAACTTGAGTTTGCCAAATTCAGGTACAAACAGCTCTGTCCTTCATTGATTCATTATTTTTAACCCAACTAAACTGATCTGAAAACAACTTCTTGAAAATAGGACCCCAAAATCAAAAATACAGATTCTTCCTCTAACCTGTAGAGCTACTTATAGATACCAGCCGTAGAGGGACTAGATGGTAATCGGCTTGTGGTGCTCAAAGCGCCAACAAAACTACTGAACTACACCCGCCGACTGTATCACCGCACAGAAGGAAGCGTGCATCTGTACTCGATACTCCTAACTCACCTAAAAACTAATGAGCTCGCTAGCGTTACAGCTCAGCCGAGGAGGACGGCATTCATGTTTACATCTTGCACAAGCCCCTAGTCCATTAGCAGAAACCACTTGTGTTGCCAGGCTGAGGAATAAGCCCAAAGATGCCATGTTGCTATTACTATCGGTCTATTTCAAATAAGTTGAGCTCACTGTTAAGCTTTAACGTTTAACTTTAACGTTTTCATACCTTGGAAGCCATGCGAGAGTAGAGGGCGTTCTGATCCTGTGCAGAGCTCATCTTCTCCCTCCTCACCATCTCCTTCAGACCCACATTGTCATCGTCCTGGAAGTAGCGCACACGCTCCCCGTCAACATGGGTCTCAATCTGATGAGAGGGGGAAAGGGAGAGGAATGTGAGAAAAGAGACGAGGTGGCGAACATGAAAATACACTGGAAATTTGGGTGCCGAATGTCAAAAAAGGGAAAATCTTTTCCGTTCTACTTTTCTACAGTCATCCCTCTCTCTTTACCTTGTTCTTCTTCCGTCGACCTCCGTGGGTATCCTGGAGTCCAGAGGGGTCATTGACTGGCCAGGCACGCCCTGATTGGTCTGTTCTGAACAGCAGGACTTCCTGGTCTTCACTGGTGCGACCTGTGGCCTTTTAAAAAAAAAAAAAAAAAAAAAAAAAAAAAAAAAAAAAACCACAGCCAGGTCATTATGCTTTTGATTACATTTTGATTTTGTATAGCAATGGGGGGGAACAGTACTCCCAAAGAGTTGAAAAAGTTAAAGATGTTCCTCCGTGAAGACAAATACGTTTGAGAGCTAAGTTATAGTGAGCACTTTTAATTAAAGAGTGGTGCGTTTTCTGACTTCTGCTCAAACTTCAGTGGTAGAATGATGTGATAAAACTGCTGCTTCAGTGCCAATCTAGAACTCAACACAGGTCTGTGTTTTTCAAAAGGTCAAAAAGTTTTGAGGAGCTGAAGTCTGAGTTGCACAAAGACTGGAGTTCGACCTGACAGGTCGAGACAGACAGCCCAGAAACAAGAACACAGTGGGGAGCAGCGGAGAGGATAGGAGGCAGTCACAAGACATTTACACTGGACTGTCAGAAACAAAATGATAGAAGAGAATATTTTCCCTCTCAAGGCTCCGCAGTGAAAATATGAGCCTGACAGCCAGCACGAGTCAAAACACTGAATGGCGAAGACAAGCCAGAAGTCTTCTATAACAAGACAGATCGGAAGGATCTCTAAAGAGTGCAAATCAACAGCACTCCATCTCTAGTGCTGAAGCACCTCTCAGCTGATGAGTGCACTAAAGCCCAAGAGTGATTATATTTTCCTAGAAATGTTTCGGAGGGATTTCACACTTCTTTTAATTTGGACAGGACCGCCTTAGAGGGGATGAACCTGGCCTAACTTTCACATGATGATATACTGTACGGTCCATAGAAATAATCAGCCTGCTTTCCATACGTTTATAAAGTTGTCAGGAGTCTGCTCTTGTTGGAAATAGACCTACGTTTATTGCTGCGTGTGTGTGTGTGTGTGTGTGTGTGTGAGAGAAGCCAGAGAAGGCATTAGCAATGCCAAAGAGACAGGACATAAAGCAGTGCTGAAGTGTCAGGGCACTGCCATTGCTCTCTGTTAATTGCCTGTTGTACAGACGCAGACAGGATGGCACATATAATCTCTACCGTCTCCCTCTCTTTCTTGTTCTCTCACACATAACACCGGGGGGCACTATCTGAACGACCCCTGGTAGGAGAGTGTCGTCAGCAGCACACTGGCAGACATTGGTTTCCCCATTAGAGGGTCTGCTGACATGCCAAGCGGGAGCCTTTTTCCATGAGGGCAGCAAGACATGAGTGCAGAGCAGCAGAGAGACTTCGGACAAACAAACTCCTTTTAAAAGCAGTCAGACGTAATAACAGCAGAGGGTTTGGTTTCATCTGAAGACAAGTATGAGGCACTTTTTGTCACTTGTACAGTGAGAGAGATGGATGCTGCTGCAACCTGTCTTCTACAAAGACTGTGACAATGAATGTGCAAGACGACTGACATATCGTATTTACAGACCTGCTTTGATTTAGCCTCTTCTTGTAGCTGCTTTCGGGCGGCGTAGTTCTCTTTGGCTTTGTGTGCCGCGTCCAGCTGTGATCTTAGCTTCTCAACCATGGCCTGAAACATAGACACACAACACTAGGATCAGTCAATATCGTTGTGTACAGGTTTTTTTGAGCACACAATGTGCTTACACAGTCTTAAAGGAAATCTAAGAACATAATAAAGAGGCCTTCTTGACCTTTTTTCAGCCTATAAAAGTGACGCCTGACATACAGTGGAAGGCTTATTTTAACAGCTGTTACTGGATTATCATATTAATGTCATATGGGTGTATACGTTGGCAGATATGTAAATAAAAATGCCATCTGTAAATGTTTTATGAGCTGCAGTTTAATACATAGTATAGATTATTTTCTCTAATGTTTTTTGACGATGGTCAAAAGGCTTTGAGGCTAAACTACAGAGGACTGAGAGCAAAAAAACATTTGTCTCAAGCACACACACAACCTCTTAAGCCATACGGCTGTGACAGATATCGATAACTTTATGTACAAGACAAAAAAGGTAAGTGCACGAGTGTTAAAGGCATTTAACACACATACACACACAATGTGGTTTGGGAATATCGGTTTGATTGCTTTTCCGTGTAGAGAGATGCTGGATGTCAGGTTCATAACACTCATAACGCTCTATAGATGTGAGAGTGTGCGTAAGTGTGTGTGTGTGTTGTAGCAGACAGCTCTGTAACACTCTATAAGAGATCCCAATAGCACGCTTAGCATTGACACGTGAAGACAGACAGAGTGCACAGCTCAATGGACGCTAGAAATCAATGGGCCGTTAAATCCACGCAAACAGTCAAAAGCAAATGTGTAAAAAAAGAGAGTAAATCATATGTACTTATATTGCAATGAGTACAAGCTGTTTTTTAAATTCTACAAAATGATATAAATGTACTGTGAATGTTATCTGTGACACATGTGTGATTAGTATCTTTAAATGCTTGTATCCCACACCTTTAAAGTGATCAGTAGATAAAAAAAGGACTAGACGGTACCGGTTCATAAAGTACATAACATTTAATCAAGGGAGTGTTGGATTATGGGTTGTCTGTAGCCTTAATGTTGCTGAGCTAGCAAGGTTTCTTCATTAAAAGTTGCAATGTGTCTTTGGGGGTTGGTCAGTCCTAAAAGTGTTTATTTAGCCCAGTTTAACCTTCAGGAGATTATGACGACTCGTGTTGCATGGAAATGAATTCCTGGTGCGTGAAAACGAGCTGGCAGAGTCTCCCAAACCGAAAAAAAATGGCAACAGCCAGTAAAAAAATGCCTGTCTGAGTGTGTGTATGACTGGTAGACCAGCTCCACAAATGTGGGATTTATGTCCTGCTTTAACGGAAGTAACTTATGATTCACTTTTACGAGAGATCTTCTCCTTGGAATGATAGTACCTCAGGGACACTTTCACAAACAGCACGAAGCTCACAAATTGCTTCCCATCTTTGAAAAAATATATATTTTTGGAAAACGGCGAGTCGTCTTATAATCAGAGTAGTCTCATATTCAGCCCGATACAGTGACAAACAGTGACATAACCATCTCACCGTGTTGCCCATAAGCTCCGCCTTCACCAGTTTGGCTCCCAGTTTGTTCATCTCGTCCTCTGACAGCAGTGGAAGCTCCTCCTCTTCTTCCTCACTGTCACTCTCACTCCTAGGAAAACATGAAGAGATTTTGAAGACCAGACCAAAACCAGCAAGTAGAAAAGGACATTTTAGACAAACCCTGTAATATAGTGTCCTCTTGTTCAGCACCTCCCCATCTCTTTTCCTACAGATCTCCCCCACAACAGGATTTTATGACTCTAACATTCTACCCTATTCGTAATCCTAAACCCTCTAATGGGGAACTTATTTGTGTAGCTTTTTAAATTCAAACCATTTAGTTGTCTTCTTGTGAGCACTCACCCAGAGATCATTACAGCCCTGCCTCGGAGGATCTGAACGGCAGCCTGGGAAGGATCGTTCTAGGCTATTACCCTTCTCATAGCCTCGTTTCATTCTGCAGACTCATTTCATGCTATGCAACTTAGCCTAATTAGGCAAAACTCGGAACAACTAATAGAAGGCTTTACAAAGCAGTGATGCCCTGACATCTGGCCTACAACGGCGCTGTGTGTTGGGTTGCCATGAACGTAGGAAAACGTATATGCGTTATATGCTGCAATCATGTGACGCAGTTTAGAAGAGTTGCTGTGCCACCCACTGTCGTTGCAGTTCAATGTCACTTATAATCAGACAGAATGTTTGTGTATGTTGCAGATATAACATCATGTAATGCACTAGATTAAAGACCAAGGACTATGTTAGGAGCATATGCGTGTCTAAATGTCTGTTACTAAAAACAGTGCTGTAGACACACAGACTGCTCTTAGGACAGAAATAGTGCAGATAAGATACGAGTTCAGAGTTCAGAGGGGGTTTTTGTGGGAACATCAAGACTAATGTTAAAAAGCAGATCCTCGTAGGTCCCTTGAAACTAACCAAGTACATATGTGAAGAGACAGCCATGCTTTATGGAAGGGATTACAGTGAGAAAGTCTCTGAGGAGGTTGGCAACGGAAATACATAAACATGACCAAACACTGACTGATGCTTTTATGCACTGTCTTGGAGTTCCATTAGTAGTTTTTGTTGTGTGCGTGTGAGAGACCTCTTTACGACAAAAACTTGTAACCCAACACCTACATAATCTGCCAAAAGGACATGATGATTAAATATACCGTACTTGTACTTTTCTTACACACGAGAGAGAGAGAGAGAGAGAGAGAGAGAGAGAGAGAGAGA